>NC_083589.1:34340834-34680834 GCF_027579695.1 Neoarius graeffei | reverse complement strand
ATTTTCAGCCTTGATTTCTCCTCCTCTAGTTTCAACTCAACTTCAGCTTGCTTTTGCCTCATTTGTACCATCACCTGTGACTCATGAAGTTTCCAATCACTTTCCAACTTAATGAGTTTACTCTGTTGAGCTTGTATCTCCTGCATAGACTTTGCTTGCTCCAATTTAGCTGCAAGATCTGCTTCTGCATCTGCTCGCTTACTGGAAGCCTTAGAATTGGCTACAGACATGTCATCCAATCCTTCAGTCCCTTCTGAGATGACACTTTCAATGTTTGTTCCACCAAAGATGGATTTGTATTCATCTCTGTTTAAAATCACTCTCACTCTGCTTTTCAACCTCTGCTTTAAAGGTATCATGGGCAATGCCCATTTCCATTCGTTTACTCACTATATCACATATTTCTGTGGTCAGTGTATTACAAGCATCCATTTTCCGCACAATGTCTTGAGTGTTAGTTGAATTGCGCTGCAGTGGCTCATAATTCTGATGTACACGATCATATCCACTTTGAATGTACTCATTTATTTTATCAAGATCCTCCTTTGAACAGAATTGCTTTAGGCTTTTCCTACATTCTTTTGCTATCCCTTTCCAGGATTCATAAGATTTTAAGAATGCCCTTATATGCTTTTTAGCTTGATCTTCACGCATCTGTTTGCCTCTGTCAGTGAGTTGCCTTTCACGAGTACCAGAGACTACTTCTTGTGTGCGAGCTGAATTTTCTTCTCCTGCTGGAGGGTCTTCAGAGAGATCTCTCTCACCAGTGGATTTACCCTTTTCTTCAGTCACTGACATTCTGAACTTAAAACTGTGTGATTGCAGTTCTTTTTATGTGATAAAACTGAAATGGACTTATTAATTTGTGTTCTATTACACCAATCCCTTTTAAGCATTAAAGGAAAAAAAAACAATAGTCCCAACACAAATCATTAAGCTACTACTTAAACTGCATTCAATATGGGCCTGAGCTGGCTTGTGTTAACCTCAGAATGTAAACAAGGCTTCTCTTTATCATGTAATTTGAAACACTCAAATTTAAAACATTCAAATAAAACCATTAAACATTCACTTTACTTTTCCATTTTAAGCGTTTTAAATAGCCATGTCTTCTCAAACATTTAACTCAAAACTTCATTCATAACCAAAAAGTCACTGTACCCATGGATGAAGGACTGTGCCAAGAAGGTTCAGTTCATCTGGAATTGTCTCTTCATAAAATTCTCTCACCACATCTGCAGTCTCTGTTTAAGATGGTAACACAGGAGGCCTTGTCTTCCGCAACGAAACCGGCAGGAACGACCCAGATGTAGCGCTGAGTTTTCACCGTAGCAACCCTTGGATCCCAAAGAGAGTCTCGACTGATGCTCAAGGTGTATTTTATTTTACTTGCAGCAAAGTCAGTCCAACATCACCCATAGCACCGTGAAAACTATATCATGGTATACAAAACAGCAAACAAACAACAAGTCACCATACCGTTCTCACAGGTACAACATTTCTTAATTGAGACATCAATATTAAAACAAGGCGGCACGGTGGTGTAGTGGTTAGCGCTGTCGCCTCACAGCAAGAAGGTCCTGGGTTCGAGCCCCAGGGCCGGCGAGGGCCTTTCTGTGTGGAGTTTGCATGTTCTCCCCGTGTCCGCGTGGGTTTCCTCCGGGTGCTCCGGTTTCCCCCACAGTCCAAAGACATGCAGGTTAGGTTAACTGGTGACTCTAAATTGACCGTAGGTGTGAATGTGAGTGTGAATGGTTGTCTGTGTCTATGTGTCAGCCCTGTGATGACCTGGCAACTTGTCCAGGGTGTACCCCGCCTTTCGCCCGTAGTCAGCTGGGATAGGCTCCAGCTTGCCTGCGACCCTGTAGAAGGATAAAGCGGCTAGAGATAATGAATGAATGAATGAATGAATGAATATTAAAACAAAGGCATTCACATTTGGTTCCAAGACTTGATACAAAATTACAAAAACTTCAAACAAAACATACCTCACTGCGCTCACCAAGGATGCAACATATAATCATTTCTCTTCTGTTGTAAAACAGGCATCAAAATATCCTTTCCTTTTGCAGTGAAGCTTGAGTGGTGAAGCATGGACATCAAGCCTTCCTAGCTCAAACAAAGCAGCTTCTTAATTGATCACACCTGGTTGCTACCTTTACAGATCTCCCTCTTGTGGAGCTACGGTGTCACTTAAAGGACAAACAGCACCCCAAGTCCATACAAATCCACACATACAATACTCACTCAACCTCATAGCCCAACCATTCTAAAGCACAAACAGAAATTTGATTAAATCTTATATTCGTAAATAACATAAAATACAAATGAAAACACATTTATGTAGGTTTTACTCAAGAGAATAACAAAACACTTACAAGGACTAGTGTGGTCCTTTACATAGTTGGTATCAAACGACTGGGTAAAACATCAGATGATATTGTTACAATGCCATTTATTTGATTTGGCATAGGTTTTATACAGGATGCCCTTCCTGATGCAACCCTCCCCAGTCTATGCGGGCTTGGGACCAGCACTAAGTATGCACCGGCTTGTACAACCCCAGTGCCTGGGTATTATACCTACTCTGCATGTTTTTGGACTGTGAGGGAAACCGGAGGAAACCCACACAGACACGGGGAGAACATGCAAACTCCAGACAGAGAGGCCCCCATTGGCCATGAGGTTTAAACCAGGAACATTCTTGCTGTACAGTGGTAACCACGACACCACCGTGCCACCCTTTTTATTTGGTTTACGGTTATTTAGCACAAAAGTCTTTTAGCACAAGATCCAAGAACACAATCTTGATTATGAATACTTACTGATCATGTTTGATGATGTTTGATGGATTTTTTTTTTTTATGAAAGTTGCCGAGACTCCGATCAAAAATGAGCGATTGTGTTTCCCCACTCCACCATCTTGAAACTGCCATGTTCGATGTAGCCCACATGTTAGTCACCAATCCTCCCTCCAAATTATTTAACACAGCATGTACCCTGACACAGTACACTGCTACAGCCAACTTCCAGGTTTGTTTTGTCTTTATGAAAGTGCTAAGTTTAAATTATATCATATTTATTATTTACAATTTGCTAATTTGATAAAGAGTAATTATTCACAGTCAGTTGAATTTGTGATATGATCAGAAGTGACTGAAGTTATCTATGAAAGTGCCCACAATTCGAGGTTTGTTATGGCTTAAGTACAAATATCCAAAGACACCAAAGAATCGGATTTTCAATCCACAGTTCAGGGATCAACAAGTGATCCTTAACATGCACAGCAGCAGAAATTCCAGCTTCCAGTCCGTAAGCAATCATAATAAACCCCTTCCTACAGTGGTGCTTGAAAGTTTGTGAACCCTTTAGAATTTTCTATATTTCTGCATAAATATGACCTAAAACAACATCAGATTTTCACACAAGTCCTAAACGTAGATAAAGAGAATGCAGTTAAACAAATGAGACAAAAATATTATACTCTGTCATTTATTTATTGAGGAAATTGATCCAATATTACATATCTGTGAGTGGCAAAAGTATGTGAACCTTTGCTTTCAGTATCTGGTGTGACCCCCTTGTGCAGCAATAACTGCAACTAAATGTTTCCGGTACCTGTTGATCAGTCCTGCACACCGGCTTGGAGGAATTTTAGCCCATTCCTCCAGAAAGAACAGCTTCAACTCTGGGATGTTGGTGGGTTTCCTCACATGAACTGCTCGCTTCAGGTCCTTCCACAACATTTCGATTGGATTAAGATCAGGACTTTGACTTGGCCATTCCAAAACATTAACTTTATTCTACTTTAACCATTCTTTAACCGACTTGTGTGCTTAGGGTCGTTGTCTTGCTGCATGACCCACCTTCTCTTGAGATTCAGTTCATGGACAGATGTCCTGACATTTTCCTTTAGAATTCGCTGGTATTGTAGCATCAGCCACATAAAGTTTTGACTATTAATCAGTAGCATAAAATAGTATCTATTGTCTAAGACACTTATTTATATTTCATATTAAAACGTGGCGGCACGGTGGTGTAGTGGTTAGCGCTGTCACCTCACAGCAAGAAGGTCCAGGTTCGAGCCCCATGGCCGGCGAGGGCCTTTCTGTGTGGAGTTTGCATGTTCTCCCTGTGTCCGCGTGGGTTTCCTCCGGGTGCTCCGGTTTCCCCTACAGTCCAAAGACATGCAGGTTAGGTTAACTAGTGACTCTAAATTGACCGTAGGAGTGAGTGTGAATGGTTGTCTGTGTCTATGTGTCAGCCCTGTGATGACCTGGCGACTTGTCCAGGGTGTACTCCGCCTTTCGCCTGTAGTCAGCTGGGATAGGCTCCAGCTTCCCTGTGACCCTGTAGAACAGGATAACGCGGCTAGAGATAATGAGATGAGATGAGATGAGATGAGATGAGATATTAAAACGTATATGTAAATTAATACATAGAAAGCCTGGCAGGGCGGCACGGTGGTGTAGTGGTTAGCGCTGTCGCCTCACAGCAAGAAGGTCCGGGTTCGAGCCCCGTGGCCGGTGAAGGCCTTTCTGTGTGGAGTTTGCATGTTCTCCCCGTGTCCGCGTGGGTTTCCTCCGGGTGCTCCGGTTTCCCCCACAGTCCAAAGACATGCAGGTTAGGTTAACTAGTGACTCTAAATTGACCGTAGGTGTGAATGTGAGTGTGAATGGTTGTCTGTGTCTATGTGTCAGCCCTGTGATGACCTGGCGACTTATCCAGGGTGTACCCCGCCTTTTGCCCGTAGTCAGCTGGGATAGGCTCCAGCTTGCCTGCGACCCTGTAGAACAGGATAAAGCGGCTAGAGATAATGAGATGAGAAAGCCTGGCCAGGTGTTGAACGTTCTTCTGCCTTCACTTTAAGAGATATGGGCGTTTACAAGAGAAATTCAGAGCGAGCATGAGCCTAGGAAGTCTATAGGGTTCTTCCCTATGGAAGCGGAAATGGAAATGGAGGCGGAAAGAGGAATGAATGGGGGTAGATGGAAGCCAGTGCGCCAATATTCTGATATCCTCCAGAATTCTTTAAAGTGCTGATGGCACGTTTTTGACATCTTTGGCGATGTTTTATAACATAAAAAGTAATTCCCGATGATCCATATATTAATTCACGAAGGCGCCTATTTTACAAGTTATGATAAAAAACGCGGCTATTTGGGCAAATTTGACGGGGCTGCAGCACCCAGGAGACGAAAGAGGAGGAGGAGCTATATGACGTCAGCGAAAGAACCTTCCTCCTAACTTAGCAGTTTGTTGTTGATGCGACAGGTGTTCAGTTTATCATTATTAGTATTTTTATTATACATTATTATATATATATATATATATATATATATATATATATATATATATATATATATATATATATATATTAGTTATTATGCCTTCACATTGTGTTGCCGGCTTTTGCTCCAAAACCCACAAGGATGGGGTAAGTTTATTCAAGTTTCCCAGAGATCCCGAGCTGCATGCGAAGTGGGTGAGGCAAGTCAGGCGCACTCGTGACAAGTGGGAGCCCTCACCAACATCCGTCCTGTGCTCTGAACACTTCGATTTGGATTGTTTTGACACCCTTCCCAGCTTAAAAGAATCTCTTGGGTGTTCAGTTCAGCACAAACATGTGTTACTACCATCAGCAGTGCCTACAGTATTCCGGAGGGGGTCTACTAGTAGCTATGCTGGACCCAGCAGTCACCTGGGACAAGGCGACTCCTCCAAAGACAGTCCTCCTATCAGAACATGTGTTGAGAAACGACATAAGATAAAGGTACGTAGAGCTATAGAGTGCTCTGACATGATGCTAAAAATAGTAACACTGCGGTCTGCGCGGCCATCTTGGAAGTGACTCACTCCAGAGCGCTCATAGAGTACACATCATAGAGTACACATTCATGATAATCATAAATGTAATCATAAAGTCGGCGTGATATCAGTCATGTATTTGCTTGTGAAAGCTTGCGGCTTTCATGTAACTGCCGCCTAGCAACGAGAGGCAAAGGGTAAAGAGGGTAGGCTATCATAGATTCTATTCGGAAGAGATCAATACATGATTGCTTAAAAATTAGGTATTTTAACAATTTGCATCTGTTTTGTGATTATCGTGACACTTGTGTGTTATATAGAACTGTATGTCTTATCAGCACATCGAGGATCTTCCACCGGAGGCTTTAGCAAGTACTCGTAGCAACACTACACTTTACCCTTTGCCATGCGTTGTTAGGCAACAGTAGCAAGTACCCCGATGACCGACTTCAAGAATATGTAGAAAAAATTTAGAAATTATACTTTGAAAAAGTCATTTGAGCTTAGTGTATTGCATTTCCATTTATATTGTAGGTTCTTGCTGATGTTTTTGCGGAGTATGACGCAGCTGCTGAATCAGAAGCTGCAGAGTTTGTATGTACTAGTTGTGAACATTCACATTATTATCAATCTCATTTATTTAAAATCAGATAAAATCATGCCATCATGATCACTGCTTAAAGTACCAGTATTTGGTTGTTCTTTTGTTCAGAGGAAGAGCTAGCACTAGAAAGTTCACAGGCATTTTCATGCACCATTTCCATTGACTAGAACAGCCAGTGAACCGCAGCGTGTTCTTCCGCTGACGTCACAACATGGCCGCGAGCCACGGACCCAGTTTTCTTGTGCTGTGCAATTAAAAGTTGGATATTCGCGTAACAACAGCTTCTTTTCACGTAATTATAACAGAAATCTAACGTTTGCCATGTTGTATAGTTTATTTAAGAAATTGCATAGAGTCATGTTCGTGTCATCAGCACTTTAATGGTCCGAAATAAATTGAATGCTACACATTGATGGATTACTTTGTTCTTCTACGCCCTTTTTGAGGAAGGTACTGTTGGACTTAAACTAAATCTGAAGAGGTGAGATCGCTCCTTTTTTTCCCTATTTTTGCTGGCGGAATTGTTTTTGTCTTTTGGAAAGCGCATGGGTGGTGGGCGGTTTTGGTTATACTGCTTACGCAGTATTTGGACTAAAGACTCTGCCCTAAGGGCTATTCTCTCACTCACTCTCTCTCTCACTTTGCACCATTACACAATAAATATTCACATTGAAAGTATTTTGTAAGCACATTTCATGAACCGAGTTACAGAATTTGTTGACAACTCGCATCGAGTTTGTTATAGTATAATTCAGAATTCATTGTTCCATCAATGATGGCAAGCCATCCTGGCCCAGATGCAGCAAAACAGGCCCAAACCATGATACTACCACCACCATGTTTCACAGATGGGATAAGGGTCTTATGCTGGAATGCAGTGTTTTCCTTTCTCCAAACATAACGCTTCTCATTTCAACCACAAAGTTCTATTTTGGTCTCATCCGTCCACAAAACATTCTCCCAATAGCCTTCTGGCTTGTCCATGTGATCTTTAGCAAACTGCAGATGAGCAGCAATGTTCTTTTTGGAGAGCAGTGGCTTTCTCCTTGCAACCCTGCCATGCACACCATTGTTGTTCAGTGTTCACCTGATGATGGACTCATGAACATTAACATTAGCCAATGTGAGAGAAGCCTTCAGTTGCTTAGAAGTTACCCTGGGGTCCTTTGTGACCTCGCCGACTATTACATGCCTTGCTCTTGGAGTGAGCTTTGTTGGTCGACCACTCCTGGGGAGGGTGACAATGATCTTGAATGTCCTCCATTTGTACACAATCTGTCTGACTGTGGATTGGTGGAGTCCAAGCTCTTTAGAGATGGTTTTGTGACCTTTTCCAGCCTGATGAGTATCAGCAACGCTTTTTCTGAGGTCCTCAGAAATCTCCTTTGTTCGTACCATGATACACTTCCACAAACATGTGTTGTGAAGATCATACTTTGATAGATCCCTGTTCTTTAAATAAAACAGGGTGCCCACTCACACCTGATTGTCAACCCATTGATTGAAAACACCTGACTCTAATTTCACCTTCAAATTAACTCCTAATCCCCGAGGTTCTCATACTTTTGCCACTCACAGATATGTAATATTGGATAATTTTCCTCAATAAATAAATGACCAAGTATAATATTTTTGTCTCATTTGTTCAGCTGGGTTCTTTTTATCGGCTTTTAGGACTTGTGTGAAAATCTGATGTTGTTTTAGGTCATATTTAAGCAGAAATATAGAAAATTCTAAAGGGTTCACAAACTTTCAAGCACCACTGTATATCAAGATGAGTATTTTTTTTCGATTATTGTGACCATAATCCAGAGTTGTGCTAAAGAACATAGAGTTGTGCTAAGAGACTTTAGAACTTATGCTAAAAGACTTTAGATTTGTGCTAAAATACTTTTGTGCTAAATAACTGGATACTTTTTATTTTTAACTCCAAGGTTGTGTGTGTGTGTGTGTGTGTGGTGGTGGTGGTGGCGGCGGCGGGGTTGTTTTGGTTTGTTTTTCCTGCTTGATAAGGTATGTTCTCTAATTAACTCTGGAGCCAACCAGGGGCAGATTTATTTCTCTTGAACTTATTTGACACGTTACTTGCACACGATGTAATTACTTTGGCCATTAAACTAATTAAACTAATTGAACTAATCTGACCTGATTTCAAAACCAATTCAGGAGTTTCAAGATTCATTTTGTGCAGGTTCATGACATACAATTCCAATTACATGTATTTCAGTTTCAGGTTGTAACAATATTTTGGTCAAAATCTGCTGCAACATCATACTATATATAAACATGCAGCAAACAGCCCACAAAAGAAAAATTTCCCCTTTTTACTAATTGATATGCTAATTTTCCCCACATGAGTGGCTAGGGGCCCCTTCCCTTTTTCTTGAAAAAAAAAAAAAACCTGATGAGTCTAGGTTTAACTTCCAGATTGGATGTCAGAACAAATGTAGTAAAGCAACCAGGATGTTTTTCTTGGGATCATCCCCTTGTTTGCATCTTTCCCTTTCCTGTTTGAAAGATGCATTTAACTATTAAGTGTATAGTGGTCAGAGTTTGGTTGGATACAGGGAAAGGTGTCAAATGTAAAAAAAAAAAAAAAAACAACCAGCATCGTGAAACAGCCGGGAAAGGGTTTATCCCTTGTAATTGTCAATATAACTAATGGGGTATTGGGTATAAATAATCTTCCCATAGATTAAAATCACTATATGGGTGTGCTTTTACTACCTTAAACATGAATAGGCAGTCAAAACAATCGTTGACCTACTTTCTGGACTTAGGATTTTTCAGAAAATATGCAAAAATAGTACCATATACAAATGCTTAGTTTATATTGAAGGAGTTGGATAATCAAAGTTTTTATTGGCTTAAAAGTTTGATAAAAGGTGTCTGTTGATAGGGTTAAAGGTTCATTCCAGTCATCATGTGCCCACATGGCCAACTAATGGCCTGAAGCAGGGCGTACCAAATGGTAATTTTGTCCCAAAGCCATATTTGGGGCCCTCCTGTAGCCCCACCAAAGCTCTGAGTGCCCTGAAACTCTCTAAGTACACAGCAGAGTTCCCAAATATGATGATAAATCAGTTGAAACCCCATCAACATAAAAATTTTCCAAGATATGGACCCCCAAAATGTAAAAAAAAAAATTGTCATTAAAAATCCACTTTTAAGGGGTTAATATCTATAAAGTTAGTAAACCTGTGCTATTTTTAGGTGCAGAATCTGATAGACAGGGCCAGAATACATAGATATAGCAATTTACAGGTCTATATTCCCCTTAGAACAAAAGATATGGGCCTCCAAAAATGCTTGCAAATTAAGTGTGCAATTCCCGGACCCCAAAAGTGGGCGTGGCACCCAAACTTTGAAGGACCATAACTCAAAAAATGTTCGAGCTAGGAAGCTAAAATTTTGGATTCTTTCATTTGACATCATAAGGCACTAAGAAAATAAAAATAAGGCAAATTGAAGAGGTGTCACTGGGGAGGTTTTCATACATGTCAACCTATACGGAATGTCCGTATTTTATACGGATTTGATTCAATAAACGTAGTATACGGGCGTACAAATAAAGTTATATGGATTCTTTAAAAAAACTTCAATATTTATTTAGAGCTATAATCAATTCCCATGATGATAAAAGAGCGCATAACATTTACAAACGTACTGTACACCACAGAAAGCACAGACAGCCAGTAAAGAGTCTTATGAAATCGCGCGTTATCGTGTGGTAGCGAGACTTCGTTCCACTTTTGATCATGCGCACACCGCATTGCGAGAATCCCTCCAACCGTGAAGTAACATTTTGTTTGAAAAGTGTATTTCCACCTGAGCGACTTTCAGTAGCGACTGAAAAGATTCTAAATGGGCACTCTGGCAAAGAAATTCAAAACACAATACAGCGGTAGGTTTCTCCCTGAATGGAAGGACCTTTTCAATGGCATAATCCATCCGGCAGCCTCCAAAAACAAAGAATATGCACACTGCACACTGTGTGTGCGTGACATCAAAGTTGCAGCATCGGGAGTGTATGATGTGAAAGAACATTTCAAATCGAAACTACATCAGCGTAATGCAAGCCAAAGGTAAACTCACCCACCGATGACAGTATTTGCACGCTCAAAAACTGATATGCCAACAACAGGAAAAGACAGAAAACACAAGGTAGTGGGCGTTTTAGTTCAAGTTAGGCAGTGCTCTGTTTAAAAAAAGCTGTCATGCAGTACAATTCAGAACATTAGAGTGACACTTTGTGTTTTTGTCAAATATTGGAGCTTTGTATTCATTCTGAAGGTTTATTGTTATTAATATTGAATAAAAAGTAACTGGGATATATCATTGTTAATTATCATTCAAATTTTAGGTAAATTATTTTAATTTGCATCTTATAAGGATTTTATAAGGGAAATAAGGATTTTGGAGTTTGGTTATACAGGTTTGATTGACCAAAGGTTGACATGTATGGGTTTTGGGCATTTGTGTGAATTGACATGGAATGACCCAATATTGTTCTCTGCATGACTTTTCATTTATTTGTTTGTTTGTTTGTACATTACAGTGTAGACATTAAAGGTGAGATAATGTTCATTATATCAATTGACACCATATTTTGATTCCTCCAATTTTACAGTTTTGGGAAGTTTTTGGATATTTTCCTGTAACACTCTGAAAAATGGATGAACTTTTTAAATTCGGTGCTGTGAGATAGGACTGCTGAATTCAAAGTACTTTTCAAGCTGCTTAAATAGGATACAAGACGTCATTCTAGCTTAGTCTGCGCTCCAGTAATCTGCCAGAGAAGGAACACAATGTATTTCTATGACTATACTGTTGTCTCAGAAAATGAACTGGCAGCATGGAGGCATAGAGATTTGTGTGGTGTGCAAAATTTGCCAACGAATTTGACCACTAAATCCAGTAACACTAGGATACTGGTTTTGGGACTTACGTTCAACATTGCAAGGACTTACTGTATGATAGAACAACAACAGAAGCCCTTGTAAATGAGTTCAGTGCCATATCTTTTCTGCCTTGATCTGTCTTTCAGCCACGGACTCTACTGCTTCTTCTCGCTCTCAATTTCCTCTTCACTGACACTGCTCTCAGAATAACTGGAGCAATAAATATCCGATAGAAAAGGGGAAAATAAGCAGTTATTTTAAAAAAATGTATGTTACACAAGAAAATAATGATAAAATTATTATACAGTGATGAAAGTTTGAAAGTTTGTGAACCCTTTAGAATTTTCTATATTTCTGCATAAATATGACCTAAAATATCATCAGATTTTCACACAAGTCCTAAAAGTAAATAAAGAGAACGCAGTTAAACAAATCAGACAAAAATATTATACTTGGTCATTTATTAATTGAGGAAAATGATCCAATATTACATATCTGTGAGTGGCAAAAGTATGTGAACCTTTGCTTTCAGTATCTGGTGTGACCCCCTTGTGCAGCAATAAGTGCAACGAAACGTTGCTGGTAGTTGTTGATCAGTCCTGCACACCAGCTTGGAGGAATTTTAGCCCATTCCTCCGGACAGAACAGCTTCAACTCTGGGATGTTGGTGGGTTTCCTGACATGAACTGCTCACTTCAGGTCCTTTCACAACATTTCGATTGGATTAAGATCAGGACTTTGACTTGGCCATTCCAAAACATTAACTTTATTCTTCTTTAACCATTTTTGGTAGAACGACTTGTGTGCTTAGGGTCATTGTCTTGCTGCATGACCCACCTTCTCTTGAAATTTAGTACATTGACAGATGTCCTGACATTTTCCTTTAGAATTCACTGGTATAATATAGAATTCATTGTTCCATCAATGATGGCAAGCCATCCTGGCCCAGATGCAGCAAAACAGGCCCAAACCATGATACTACCACCACCATGTTTCACAGATGGGATAAGGTTCTTATGCTGGAATGCAGTATTTTCCTTCTCCAAACATAACGCTTCTCATTTCAACCAAAAAGATCTATTTTGGTCTCATCACAAAACATTTTTCCAATAGCCTTCTGGCTTGTCCATGTGATCTTTAGCAAATTGCAGACGAGCAGCAATGTTCTTTTTGGAGAGCAGTGGCTTTCTCCTTGCAACCCTGCCATGCACACCGTTGTTGTTCAGTGTTCTCCTGATGGTGGACTCATGAACATTAACATTAGCCAATGTGAGAGAGGCCTTCAGTTGCTTAGATGTTACCCTGGGGTAGCCTTTGTAACCTCGCTGACTATTACGCGCCTTGCTCTTGGATTGATCTTTGTGGTCGACCACTCCTGGGGAGGGTAACAATGGTCTTGAACTTCCTCTATTTGTACACAATCTGTCTGACTGTGGATTGGTGGAGTCCAAACTCTTTAGAGATGGTTTTGTAACCTTTTCCAACCTGATGAGCATCAACAACGCTTTTTCTGAGGTCCTCAGAAATCTCCTTTGTTCGTGCCATGATACACTTCCACAAATGTGTTGTGAAGATCAGACTTTGATAGATCCCTGTTCTTTAAATAAAACAGGGTGCCCACTCACACCTGATTGTCATCCCATTGATTGAAAACACCTGACTCTAATTTCACCTTCAAATTAACTGCTAATCCTAGAGGTTCACATACTTTTGCCACTCACAGATATGTAATATTGGATCATTTTCCTCAATAAATAAATGGCCAAAGTATAATACAACCCCTATTACAAAAAAGTTGGGACAAAGTACAAATTGTAAATATAAAAATGGAATGCAATGATGTGGAAGTTTCAAAATTCCATATTTTATTCAGAATAGAACATAGATGACATATCAAATGTTTAAACTGAGAAAATGTGTCATTTAAAGAGAAAAATTAGGTGATTTTTAAATTTCATGACAAAAACACATCTCAAAAAAGTTGGGACAAGGCCATGTTTACCACTGTGAGACATCCCCTTTTCTCTTTACAACAGTCTGTAAACATCTGGGGACTGAGGAGACAAGGTGCTCAAGTTTAGGGATAGGAATGTTAACCCATTCTTGTCTAATGTAGGATTCTAGTTGCTCAACTGTCTTAGGCCTTTTTTGTCTTATCTTCCATTTTATGATGCGCCAAATGTTTTCTATGGGTGAAAGATCTGGACTGCAGGCTGGCCAGTTCAGTACCCGGACCCTTCTTCTACACAGCCATGATGCTGTAATTGATGCAGTATGTGGTTTGGCATTGTCGTGTTGGAAAATGCAAGGTCTTCCCTGAAAGAGACGTCATCTGGATGGGAGCATATGTTGCTCTAAAACCTGGATATACCTTTCAGCATTGATGGTGTCTTTCCAGATGTGTAAGCTGCCCATGCCACACGCACTAATGCAACCCCATACCATCAGAGATGCAGGCTTCTGAACTGAGCGCTGATAACAACTTGGGTCGTCCTTCTCCTCTTTAGTCTGAATGACACGGCGTCCCTGATTTCCATCAAGAACTTCAAATTTTGATTCATCTGACCACAGAACAGTTTTCCACTTTGCCACAGTCCATTTTAAATGAGCCTTGGCCCAGAGAAGACGTCTGCGCTTCTGGATCATGTTTAGATATGGCTTCTTCTTTGAACTATAGCATTTTAGCTGGCAACAGCGGATGGCACGGTGAATTGTGTTCACAGATAATGTTCTCTGGAAATATTCCTGAGCCCATTTTGTGATTTCCAATACAGAAGCATGCCTATATGTGATTGTGTCTTCCCCAGTGACTGTGCCCTATAAAAGGAGAGAGAGAGCAGAGGAAGGGAGCTCTCTCCCCAACCAGAAGACTTGTGTGTGTGTGTGTGTGTGTGTGTGTGTGTGTGTGTGTGTGTGTGTGTGTGTGGCTGGGAGAGTCTTTAAAGCTGAAAATAAAAAGAGTTTTTGGAACTCAGCTCTGGCCTGCCATACTTCTGTGCTCCCCCCACCCGCTCTGAACTCTACAGTGGTGCCGAAACCCGGGATCGGAGCACAGAGGAGAACAGCCCCATGGAGTCCTCCCCCTTCCAGGACCTGATCCATGCCCTCGCCACAGCCCAACAGAGCCAGCACCAGGTGCTGGTTGCCCTCCAGAAAGAGCAGGAGCGAAGGTTTGAGGCCCTGGTGCTGGCACAGCAGGAAGATCGCCAGGCATTCCGGCACCTGCTCGCGTCGGCGGGATCCACCACCTCCACTGCAGCGGGTCCTTCCCACCTCACCCTAATGAAGATGGGCCCGCACGACGACCCCGAGGCCTTCCTTGCGCTCTTTGAGCAGGCAGCAGAGGCCTGGGGCTGGCCGGTGGAACAACGCATGGCGCACCTCCTCCCCCTGCTAACGAGCGAGGCGCAGCTGGACGCACTATAGCTCCCCACCAACAGCCGGCTGGTCTACGCCGACCTCCGCCGGGCCGTCCTCCAGCGTGTGAGGTGCACCCCGGAGCAACAACGACAGCACTTCCACGCTCTGCGCCTGGAGGAAGTCGGCCAGCCATTCGCGTTTGGCCAGCAACTCCAGGATGCCTGCTGGCGGTGGCTGAGGGCCGACAACCGCGACGCCGAGGGAATCGTCAATCTGGTGGCACTGGAACAATTCATCACCCGACTTCCTGAAGGAACAGAGGAGTGGGTCCAGTGCCATCGCTCGGCGTCACTGGATCAGGCCGTCGAGCTGGCGGAGGACCAATTGGCGGCTGTTCCAACGGCAGGACAGCATGTCTCCTCTTCTCCCCTCTCCTCTCTCTCTCTCTCTCCCCCTCCCCTTCTGTTCCTCATCCTTGGCCCATTCCCCCACCGCAGAGGCGGGGGCCAGCTCCACCCCAGCCGGCCCGCCGCACCCGCGGTGCCCTATCGTTTCCCACGTCCGTGTCTGTCTCTCTCCCCCCTCAGGTGAGTGAGCTCTGGAACACTGGTGCAGAGAGAGAGCCCAGGCCGATTTGCTGGCGCTGCGGGGAGCCGGGGCACCTCCAGCATCAGTGCTCTGTGATGGAGGTGGGCGCGGTGGTCCGGATCCCCGACGCACCAGGGACCGCCCTCAATCGGGCCGGAGCGTATCGCATACAGGTGAGTATCCAAGGGGATACGTATCAGGCTCTGGTGGACTCCGGCTGTAATCAGTCCTCAATCCACCAAAGCCTGGTGCAAGATGAGGCACTGGGGAGAGCACAATTGGTGAAGGTGTTGTGTGTGCATGGGGATGTTCACAACTACCCTTTAGTGTTGGTCCACATTCTATTTTGAGGGGAGAAATTTAGAGTAAAGGCGACGGTTAATCCTTGCCTTACCCACTCGATAATTTTGGGGACTGATTGGCCAGGATTTCGGGAATTAATGACTCATTTAGTGAAGAGTGGGGCCTGCCATAGTTCAGCAGGGGGAGGTCCCGGTGTGGCATTGGTGGGAGCAGCTGTCACAGAGCTGTCTATGTCATCACCGCGTCAGAGTGAGGAGCTGCCGGCTCCTCCTCCCTCTCTTGGGGAATCCCTCGTGGATTTCCCGTTAGAGCAGTCGCGAGATGAGACTCTGTGGCATGCGTTTGACCAAGTGAGAGTAATTGATGGTCAAACGCTCCAGCCAAATGCCACCCCATCCTTCCCCTATTTTTCGATTATGAAGGATAGATTATACCGAGTGATGCAGGCCACTCAGACTAAGGAGCCGATCACACAACTTTTGATCCCAAAGAGCCGCCGGGAATGTACAGTGGCAGCCATTGAATTTGTTCCATGTTTCCGTGACTGGCCCTCAGCAGGCCCTTGGCCGTCCCCTGACTGGTTCGTGACTGTCTGCCGATTGGTCCGTGCAGATAATTTATCCCCCACAATGACGTAGTCAATGCAGTCCTGACTGGTGACGCCCCTAAGCAGCTTGTGTGAAAACCAGCTGCTATCCCTCATTTTTCCACGGGGAGGAGCAGTGATTGTCTGTTTCACAAAGCAGGTTTATCAAACGCTGAGAACAGCTGATTTCAGTTAGTTAATTCAACCTGGAGGAGTTTCACCGTGAGTTAAAAAGCCATAAGATTTTAATGCGCTCATACAGTGAGTTTGAATATGTTTATATATAATTGAAATAAAAGATAGATTGATTGATTGATTGAAGTGCGCATGCTCTCTACATAAACACTGTCTAGTGCAGCATAGGCGTAAATAAATAAATAAATAAATACAGCCTCCGCTACTGTCTAGTCCCAGGGAGGCTCGGCGTAGGCCACTGATGAAACTATTTGGCTGTCTGACTACTAGGCAACTACTTTCTACTACTAATACTAGGCCTTTTGTAGTAGTAGTAATAATGATATTTGCCTACTGAAAGGTGATCAGGTGAAAAGTTGAAGCCGCAGCAAGACCTATGCTATTAAGCCTTTTGTAGGTTAAACAGGCTTCGGCAGACAACGTTCTGGAAAGGCTGTGTTTTTCTTTGGTTTGATTAGCCTACGATTTAATCTTTAAACATTATGGTTTCAGCAGTTCGCTTAAACATTGGAGGCTGTAGAGTCAGGCTGGAAGATTTCCCGACACTTGTTTAAGATGACAAACTTCATAGTAAGGAGAAAATAATTCCACAGTATTTAGTGCCTCGTCAGTCTCAAAAATTAATAGTGAAGGAGCAACGCAAATTAAGTCCCAAAAAAACATCTCGTAGACCTATATTTTACATTTTCAAAAAAGTCCGGAATTGGAAGTCGGTCAGTGGAGTGTAATGAAGTGTCTCATTCACTAAGCACAAAAGGTCGGAAAACAGTGGAGAAAACAGCGATTGCTTAAATAGGCTACTAACGGTTTACATTAGTAATTTAATGTATGTGACAAATAAGTTTATTGATTAAATAGATAAAGAAGCCAATACTCCGAAGCTCAAAATTCAGGAAAGTGGCTCCGATGTTGCAAGTGCACAAGAACAGTTATTTGAAAGTTAACCTAATGAATTTGTGCGTGCGCGTGTGATTTCATGAAGAACCGGGACAATTGGCATTTGGTGAAAGATTCACACCTACAGTATGACTCATTATATTCGCGCACGCCCTCTCGCCCACTGTTGCTTCGTTTTCCCTATTTACATGAGCGTCTGAAGATGGAGTTTTCAGAAATCTCCACTCTGCCCAGAGTTTGCAAAAGTAGCTGTTTTCAGTGACTGAAACCTCCATATAACTGTGAATGAGAGGTGCAACCGAATAAATAAATATGCCTCTTTTTTATCCGGCTACATGTAGGCTATCATTGCGCAAAGCCTCTAATGTTGAAATAGTAGTAATATTTGTTAAAATAATAGTAGGCTAATTTCCACATTAATCGGTAAAATGGCACAAGGGATGTGATGGGGGGATGGCAGTTTTATAAGGGGAATGATTTGAGATTTTTATTTCAGAAGGGGGATGCCTCCCCCTACATCCCCCCCCCCCCCCCCCCAACTCGAGTACTGCATATAAGGCCACCGGATATAGGCCCTTCGATTTCCATCACTAGAGCGCGTCAAATTACTTTCGGTTTTGCCAGCATGGACGCGCTTCTTTTAAATGAAAGCACAGATGTGTCAGACATCGACAAAACGGTAAAGAATAAGTGGAGATGGGCTTGGCTAAATGAAATGGGCGATAATGGCAAGCCATTTAGTTCATGGTGCAAAAAGATTAAAATGGCAGGTGTGTGCTTTTGTGTAGTTTGCCATAAAAAAAGTCTATGGAAGCAATGGCAAAAAACTAGATGCCTTTGGCTTCACTGCGAAGAAGCAGAAAAAGTGAACTTTCACTTTACTTTTCTTGCAAGTTCTTTCTGTTCCACTCTTTTGAAAGCATGGTTCAAGTTCGACTGCACTTGCACTTTTCTCTTAACCACTGTTGTGCATTACTAAAGTATTGTTGAAATAAATTTGCACTTTGCGCTGAAAACTTGCTGTTTCATCATTTATAGCCAGTAATGACAATGGTAAAGTCTTACCTTAGCTTTAGTCATTGTTAAAATTATGTAAATGTCCTATAAGTAGGGGCCGAGGGGATAATGGACAACACGCCGTTTAAAATTTGACGCATCGCTGATGTGGTAGGGGCCAACGACATGGAGCTTTTTTTTCAGTCAGATGATTTTTTTTTTTTTGCTTTAATCCATGAGTGCAGACATCCCAAGTCTCCCGGAAGTTCTGGGAGTCTCCCGCATATTCACGGGCACAGATAGAGGGGGGGACGGGGGGGATTCGTCCCACCCAGATTTAAATTCACCTCGTTCGGTCCCCCCCACTTATAGGGAGGAAAAAACATCTATGCTGTCTTTCTTTGCATAAGCCAACCTCACGGAAAAATCAAAAGACTAATTACCATTCGGTTTATTGAGGTGCACAGCAGTACATACATAGTTGCAACTGCGCAGACTGCACAGGTTGCGAGCTCAAGCTTGGTTGCTATGGTTACCCACAACAAGTTTGACAGGCATATCGGGGACAGCTCCTCCTAGTTCAGGACCCCAACACGGCATGATGAAGAGTGCCAAAAGGCAGAAAACGATTGCATCGTTTTAAAAAAAAAAAAAAAAAACGACTGTAAGTAAACTGTGCCTTACTTTATCATATCACCTTGCAATTTTTTGATAGTCTGTTCAAAGTAATGTCGTAGTGAAAGTAAAATCGTACGGAGTGATGCCTTTCTGATAGCCTCCTTCTTTCGGTGGTAGCCTGTAGATACAGTGCTCAGAAGGCAGTTTTAATGTTTAATCTGGCGTTCCCTGCCATAATTTCAGCGAGCATATTGTTTCATAAGGAAACTTTGCGAAGAGTTGTTGACTGACTGCCGCTCATGCAACACACAGGCATAGTTAGAAAGTCAGGACACTGGTTTACACTTTACACACACACACACGTAGCCCAGCCTCTCGCTATGTTTAACAGTTGGAACTTAGCGGTTTTAAAACTAGTTTTCCAGTTGCTGTGCGTGATGATAATGTGTAAACTTTGGATTTCCATAGGCTATGTTAAAATGTTATCATTGTCCTGGCCTGCAGGTAGTTCCTGGTGATGGCAGTGAGGGAGGTGAAATAACATACACACTACCGTTCAAAAGTTTGGGGTCACCCAGACAATTTTGTGTTTTCCATGAAAAGTCACACTTTTATTTACCACCATAAGTTGTAAAATAATAGAAAATATAGTCAAGACATTTGTCTGGCCATTTTGAGCATTTAATCGACCCCACAAATGTGATGCTCCAGAAACTCAATCTGCTCAAAGGAAGGTCAGTTTTATAGCTTCTCTAAAGAGCTAAACTGTTTTCAGCTGTGCTAACATGATTGTACAAGGGTTTTCTAATCATCCATTAGCCTTCTGAGGCAATGAGCAAACACATTGTACCATTAGAACACTGGAGTGATAGTTGCTGGAAATGGGCCTCTATACACCTATGGAGATATTGCACCAAAAACCAGACATTTGCAGCTAGAATAGTCATTTACCACATTAGCAATGTATAGAGTGGATTTCTGATTAGTTTAAAGTGATCTTCATTGAAAAGAACAGTGCTTTTCTTTCAAAAATAAGGACATTTCAAAGTGACCCCAAACTTTTGAACAGTAGTGTGTGTATATATATATATATATATATATATATATATATATATATACACACACACACACACACACACACATATATATATATATATATATATATATATATATATATATATATATATATATATATACACAAAATGGAATCATTTGCTGACAGCTCAGTCCCCCCCAGTTCAAAAATCCTATCTGCGCCCCTGGGGGTTCTCCCTGTTCTAATTATTATATGGGCATAAGCCGCGTGGCATCCTAGATGTACTGCGGGAAAATTGGGAGGAGGGACCTTCAACGAGCAAAAACGAAATTCAATACGTTATTGACCTGCGTGCAAAACTCCACACACTCACGCACCTAACCCAGGAGAATTTGCAACAGGCCCAAGAATGGCAAGTCTGCCTGTATGACGGGCACGTGCCTTACGGAGTTCGCACTGGGAGATAAAGTGCTCATGCTGTTGCCCACATCGAGTTCCAAATTGATCGCCAAGAGGCAAGGACCCTTTGAGGTCACACGGCGAGTCGGGGACGTCGACTATGAGGTGAGGCGAACGGACAGGGGTGGGGCGCTACAGATTGACCACCTCAATCTGCTCAAACTTTGGAATGAGGAAGTCCCCATGGCTTTGGTGTCGTTGGTTCTGGAGAAGGCGGAGCTAGGGCCAGAGGTTCAAAAGGGAATATTGACATCGCTTACTTCTCCAGTCCCCTGTGGAGACCGCCTCTCCCTGACCCAACTCACGGAGGTTGCCCAGTTGCAGACCGAATTTTCGGACATGTTCTCGCCCCTGCCCAGCTGCACCCACCTCATAGAACACCACATTGAGATGACCCCGGGGTGGTAGTGCGCAGCTGCCCTTACAGGCTGCCCGAACACAAGAAAAAGGTGGTTCGGGAAGAACTCGAGGCCATGCTTGACATGGGTATCGTCGAGGAGTCCCACAGTGACTGGAGCAGCCCAGTGGTCTTGGTCCCCAAGGCCGACGGGTCGGTCCGGTTCTGTGTGGACTATAAAAACGTCAACGCGGTGTCTAAATTCAATGCATACCCAAAGCCTCATATTGACGAGTTGCTCAATCAACTAGGCACGGCTCGTTTTTATTCGACACTGGATTTGACAAAGGGATATTGGCAGATCCCCTTGACTCCATTATCCCGAGAGAAAACGGCCTTTTCCACACCATTTGGCTTACACTAGTTTGTCACACTTCCTTTTGGGCTGTTTGGGGTGCCCGCTACATTCCAGCAGCTTATGGATAGGGTCCTCCACCCCCACGCCACCTATGTGGCTGCATACCTGGACGATATTATAATCTATAGTAATGACTGGCCGAGGCATTTACAACACCTAAGGGCCGTCCTTAAGTCGCTGAGGCGAGCAGGTCTCACAGCCAACCCAAAGAAGTGTGCGATTGGGCGGGTGGAAGTAAGGTATCTGGTCAAGTGCATCCCCAAATTAATAAGACAGCAGCGATTGCGGCCTGCCTGAGGCCCAAGACCAAAAAGGGGGTGAGACAGTTCCTGGGGCTGGCTGGCTACTATCGTAGGTTTATACCTAATTATTCGGACATCACCAGCCCGCTGACTGATCTCACTAAAAAGGGGGCACCAGATCCGGTCCAGTGGATGGAGCAATGCCAGAGGGCTTTCTCTGAGGTAAAGGCTGCACTGTGTGGGGGTCCACTGTTGCAATCCCCTGACTTTTTTCTCCCCTTTATGTTGCAGACGGACGTGTCGGACAGAGGGCTGGGGGCTGTTCTGTCCCAGGAGGTGGAGGGGGAGGATTGTCCAGTGCTGTACATCAGCAGGAAGCTGTTGGTGCGTGAGGGCCGCTACAGCACGATAGAAAAGGAGTGCCTGGCCATCAAGTGGGCGGTCCTCACCCTCCGCTACTACCTACTGGGACACCCTTTCACCCTCTGTTCGGACCATGTGCCCCTCCGGTGACTCCACTGCATGACGGATGCCAATGCGCGGATCACCCATTGGTATCTGGCACTCCAGCCCTTTAATTTCAAGGTGGTCCACAGGCCGGGGGCGCAGATGGTCGTGGTGGATTTCCTCTCCCGTCGGGGGGGGGGGGGGGGGGGGGGGAGTCAGCTGCAGGCCGGATGGCTGCCCAGCCTGAGTCGGGTGGTGGGGGTATGTGGCAGTGGGGGCGTGGTCAAGCATCGGTCTGTGAACGGAGGGCGGAGTCAGGGAAGGTAAGTGGCAGAATCACTGCACCTGATGTTAGTTAACCTGTGTTTGTGTGTCTTCCCAGTGACCGCGCCCTGCGCGGAGAGAAGAAAGGAGAGAGAAAGAGCAGAGGAATGGAGCTCTCTCCCCAACCAGAAGACTTGTGTGTGCGCGCATGCGTGTGTGGCTGGGAGAGTGTTGAAAGCTGAAAAGCTGAAAATAGAAAGAGTTTTTGGAACTCAGTTCTGGCCTGCCGTACTTCTGTGCTCCCCCCACCCGCTCTGAACTCTACAGTGATGCAGTGCCGTCTAAGGGCCCGAAGATCACGGACACCCAGTATGGTTTTCCGGCCTTGACACTTATGCACAGAGATTCTTCCAGATTCTCTGAATCTTTTGATGATATTATGCACTGTAGATGATATGTTCAAACTCTTTGCAATTTTACACTGTCAAACTCCTTTCTGATATTGCTCCACTATTTGTCGGTGCAGAATTAGGGGGATTGGTGATCCTCTTCCCATCTTTACTTCTGAGAGCTGCTGCCACTCCAAGATGCTCTTTTTATACCCAATCATGTTAATGACCTATTGCCAATTGACCTAATGAGTTGCAATTTGGTCCTCCAGCTGTTCCTTTTTTGTACCTTCAACTTTTCCAGCCTCTTATTGCCCCTGTCCCAACTTTTTTGAGATGTGTTGCTGTCATGAAATTTCAAATGAGCCAATATTTGGCATGAAATTTCAAAATGTCTCACTTTCGACACTTGATATGTTGTCTATGTTCTATTGTGAATACAATATCAGTTTTTGAGATTTGTAAATTATTGCATTCCTTTTTTATTTACAATTTGTACTTTGTCCCAACTTTTTTGGAATCGGGGTTGTATCATTTGTTTAACTGGGTTCTCTTTATCTACTTTTAGGACTTGTGTGAAAATCTGATTATGTTTTAGGTTATATTTATGCAGAAATATAGAAAATTCTAAAGGGTTCACAAACTTTCAAGCACCACTCTAATTGTATAAAATAATTGTGTAATTATCAAATAACCATGCACAGAGGTTATGAAGACAAACTAAGCTTAAAGTCTCCCAGCCATTCTGGTCCCCAGGCCACATCTCAGTTTCATTTCAGCACCAGCAAAAAACAATCTCAATCATCTCATCTCATTATCTCTAGCCGCTTTATCCTGTTCTATAGGGTTGCAGGCAAGCTGGAGCCTATCCCAGCTGACTATGGGCGAAAGGCAGGGTACACCCTGGACAAGTCGCTAGGTCATCCCAGGGCTGACACACAGACACAGACAACCATTCACGGTCAATTTAGAGTCACCAGTTAACCTAACCTGCATGTCTTTGGGGGAAACCGGAGCCCCTGGAGGAAACCCACGCGGACACGGGGAGAACATGCAAACTCCGCACAGAAAGGCCCTCACCAGCCACGGGGCTCGAACCCGGACCTTCTTGCTGTGAGGCGACAGCGCTAACCACTACACCACCGTGCCGCCCGCAAAAATAAACAAATAAATAAACCAACCCACCCACCCACAGAATACCTTAATATCCTAAAAATATTTTATGAGATTTCCAGTTTTGGGGTTTCTCTGGACATATTACCAGAATCTATGCAGGGACATTCTACAGTGCTGCTGCTGATCAAAATGCAGCATTTCGTTCCAATGACTTTTTTTTCTGGGAAGATTTTCTTTTAATGGTGACATTCAATTATGAATGACAAAAAATCTGCACAATGAACATACAAGTTAATACATTTAAATTAATTAAATGATTTTTTTTTAAAGTTCGGATATTTTCCAGAATGCAATAAAAACAAAAATCTGTGATTTGTTAATTCGCGTGAACCTTTATTTAACTGACAAAAGTTAAAAGAAAATATTTTCACTTGTTTCTTCTGACCAATTTAAGTGTATTTTGGAAATATAAACAAAGTTAGAATTTGGTTCCTGCAACACACAGGCACACAGAATGCATTAAAAAATTTAAAAAATGTAGTAAAATGCTGACATTATTAAAGGTCATACACAAAATGGCCAAAGGTTTGTGGACACCAGATATAAGCCTCATGTGTCTGTTTTGAAAATCCCATTCCAGATTTAGTTCTCCAACAGATATTGTGACAAAGCAGCTTGACAGATATCTGGATATCTGGACTTAGAAATAGATCCCTAATGAGCAAGCCAGAGGTGACAGTGACAAGGAAAAACTCCCTGAGACAACATGTGGAAAAAACCTTGGGTGGAACCAGAGTCAAAAAGGAACCCATCCTCCTCTGAGTTACACTGGATCATGGGATTATGAGACATAACTGCATACTATAAAGCAGGCTTGTTGTACTCGAGTCCAACTCGTGGCCTAATTTTAAGGACTCGTGACTCAACTTGGACTTGAGCACCAATGACTCAGACTTGGACTCGGACTTGTGCATTAATTGCATTTGGACTCGTAAATTGAAGATGAGGACTCAGATTTTTTCTTTATTTTTTGTAACATGCCATAATAATTTGGCATAAGATATTTATATCTACATAAATTTTTGTACTAATTTCGTGTAGTAATGTCACACCTGCGTGCCTTGGCGTGTGCATCAGATAGACTCTCAGGCGTGCTGTGGACAGCGCGCACATCAAGCAGATGCTCTTGCGTGCTGTAAAAGACTCACACCTGCACATGATTAAGGCCTAATCAGCGCACCTTTATAAAAACTGTGAAAACACACTTACTTTGCGAAGTATTGACTTGCATTGTTGACACATTACCGAGACTTGTTTCCTTGTTTGGTTTCCTGATCCATGATTTCCTGTTTCTTGTCTTTGATTCTGCCGAGTCAATGATAGCCTGTTTGAGCTCGTTTGGCCTATTGTTTTACGATTTTGCCTGCTGTTCTGTATTGTTTACCATCTTCATTTGTATTAATAAACACACCTTCTGCACTTACATCCGTCTTCCAACCATCTCTGATAGAATACTTCACACTCCCTGACAAAGAGAATGCACATTCACCTGTTCATATGTCATGTTCAGGAACGAACTAATGTTAATGGCGATAAAGCAGCCACCGTCAAATGGTGTAGTTGGAGTGTTGTTCTCGGACTCGACTTGGATCAATAGTGGACTCGACTCGAATTTTTTTTTTAATGACTTGGACTTGACTTGGAGTTGAACACTGGGGACTCGAGACTGGACTTGGACTCAAGGTTTAGTGACTCAACTACAGCACTGCTATAAAGTCAAGCAGTACTGGTATTGAGTGTATTTAAAGAATCTTCATCCTCAGCATCAGAGTGTTTTTTTAATTATTTTTTTAGTTGAGTAGTGCTTTTATGTTTAAACAATTTGCATCCAAGTGAAGTTATCCAGTGAAGAATGGATGAAACTTGGGCATAAACTGTTTCCAATAAGTGCAATCTTTAGGCTGTCCAAGTGATCCTATCCACAGCAATCTCACAGGAAACTTTAGGCTATCCATCTTGGACCATTAGCAGCAGCAAGTGAGTCCCAGATGAAGGAAGCTTCAAGCAGAAGTAAAGTATCCGGATGAGCCAGGCAGGTCTCGAGGGCAGAGGAAGCCAAATATTGTGGCTGATATTTTACATTTGGCCACACAGATGACATGATGCCTTGAGAGATGTAGCAAAAAATGATGTGTGTGTGTGAGAGAGAAAGAATGGCAGCTACAATTATCGACACCTTAACGATCTTTTGGCCATTGCAAAAGTAGAAAAGACTTTCAATATGTAAATTGTGCATGAATAATTACTCAAAGTTCCACTGGAAAAAAAATGAATTGATTCCCGATTACTTAGCATATCAGATCACGTGATACCGCTCCACAATTATCAACACCTTTGTCCACAGTTATTGACACCATTCCACAATTATCGACATCCAAATGATTCTCATCTCATCTCATTATCTGTAGCCGCTTTATTCTCATCTCATCTCATTATCTCTAGCCGCTTTATCCTTCTACAGGGTCGCAGGCAAGCTGGAGCCTATCCCAGCTGACTACGGGCGAAAGGCGGGGTACACCCTGGACAAGTCACCAGGTCATCACAGGGCTGACACATAGACACAGATAACCATTCACACTCACATCTACGGTCAATTTAGAGTCACCAGTTAACCTAACCTGCATGTGGGGGAAACCGGAGCACCTGGAGGAAACCCACGCGGACACGGGGAGAACATGCAAACTCTGCACAGAAAGGCCCTCGCCGGCCACGGGGCTCAAACTCGGACCTTCTTGCTGTGGGGCGACAGTGCTAACCACTACACCACCTTGCCGCCCTTTCCAGATGATTATTTATTTTTTTTAAAAAACACGGTGTGTGGTATTAATTTAACAAAATATAGTTTTTATTTAAAATTTGTTTGACATAGACATATTTAGTACAAAATATATTTTATATAAACATTTATATAAAAATGTTGGTGCTTATGTAAATTAGGAAGTAATTGTAATGCTTGTAAACAAATGTTTAACCAGTGTCAGAAAATCTTTTTTGTTCCACTTTCCAAGTATTTTTGTAGATCACATTTTGTTAATCATTAGTTGTTGTTTGTATTAATTTCTAGTTTTCTGGTTTACCAATAAGTGTCAACAGACAATGGACCTCTTGCAGTCACGTGACCGGAATGTAAACAGCTGCCATCTTGTCAGTCAACAACACAGCTGAAAACTGCTGCACTCATATACAAAATTGATCAATTTCAACCGACGGACTACACGGCTCATTTTTCTAATGAACAGATAATTAGATAGATGTCTAAAATAAACGACCTACAGATTAGTGACCCTTATCGCTTACCGGACATAGTTTTCACGACCGTGTCAGTGGAAGTTGAACTGCCAGAGGTGGAATACCCAGACGTGTATAATTACCTCATTAACTTTCCCTCGCTGTTCAGTGGTGAAGCACTGCGTGCTTATAAATCTCTGCACAGTTATCTGTACAGAAATTCAGGATTTGTCAGACCCCTCAGATGTGGCATCTTGTAAACAAGAAAATAACAATCCTCATTGGAAGGGTAAGTCACTTAAGTATTGAGTACTAGTACTGATACTAGATATATCAGTAGTATCTAGTATAGCACTGTGTGGCAGTTCTCGTGTATGGGTGGAGCACAGAAGACGGCAGGACAGAGCTCAGGTTGATAACTGTTTTATTGTCACACTTTTCAGTGAACAATTTAATCAAACACACAGACAGCCACACACACAACCGGTGTCTGGTTCGGAGGAGCGACCCTCTGCTCTCCCTCTTTAAATACGGCACGGTCACTGGGAAGACACACACAAACACAGGTTAATTAACGTCAGGTGTAGTGATTCTTCCACTTACCTTCCCTGACTCCGCCCTCCTGTCACAGACCGGCACTTGACCAGGCCCCCGCTGCCACATACCCCCACCGCCCGACTCAGGCCGGGCGGCCGTCCGACCTGCAGCCGACTCCCCCCCCCCCGATGGGAGAGGAAGTCCGCCACGACCATCTGCGCCCCCGGCCTGTGGACCACCTTGAAATTAAAGGGCTGGAGTGCCAGATACCAACGGGTGATCCGTGCGTTGGCATCCTTCATGCGGTGGAGCCACTGGAGGGGTGCGTGGTCCGAACAGAGGGTGAAAGGGCGCCCCAGCAGGTAGTACCAGAGGGCGAGGACCGCCCACTTGATGGCCAGACATTCTTTGTCTATGGTGCTGTAGCGCCCCTCACGCACCGACAGCTTCCTGCTGATGTACAGGACGGGGCGATCCTCCCCCTCCACCTCCTGGGACAAAACCGCCCCCAGCCCTCTGTCCAACGCATCGGTCTGCAACATAAAGGGGAGAGAAAAGTCAGGGGAGTGTAAAAGTGGCCCCTCACACAGTGCAGCCTTTACCTCAGAAAAAGCCCGCTGGCATTGCTCCATCCACTGGACCGGATCTGGTGCTCCCTTTTTAGTGAGATCAGTCAGCGGGCTGGTGACGTCCGAATAATTAGGTATAAACCTACGATAATAGCCAGCCAGCCCCAGGAACTGTCTCACCCCCTTTTTGGTCTTGGGCCTTTGGCAGGCCGCAATTGCTGTGGTCTTGTTAATTTGGGGACGCACCTGCCTGTTGCCCAAGTGGAAGCCCAGATACCGTACTTCCACCCGCCCAATCGCACACTTCTTTGGGTTGGCTGTGAGACCCGCTTGCCTCAGCGACTTAAGGACGGCCCTTAGATGTTCGAGGTGCCTTGGCCAGTCATTACTATAGACGATGATGTCGTCGAGATAGGCGGCCGCATAGGTGGCGTGGGGGCGGAGGACCCTGTCCATCAGCCGCTGAAACGTAGCGGGCGCCCCAAACAGCCCAAACGGAAGTGTGACGAATTGGTGTAAACCAAACGGTGTGGAAAAGGCCGTTTTTTCTCGGGATAGTGGAGTCAAGGGGATCTGCCAATATCCCTTCGTCAAATCCGGTGTCGAATAAAAGCGAGCAGTGCCGAGTCGATCGAGCAACTCATCAATACAAGGCATTGGGTAAACGTCGAATTTAGACACCGCATTGACTTTTCTATAGTCCACACAGAACCGGACCGAGCCGTCGGCCTTGGGTACCAAGACCACCGGGCTGCTCCAGTCACTGTGGGACTCCTCGACGATGCCCATTTCGAGCATGGTCTGAAGTTCTTCCCGAATCACCTTTTTTTTTGTGTTCGGGTAGCCTGTAAGGGCGGCTACGCACTACCACCCCCGGGGGCGTCTCTATGTGGTGCTCTATGAGGTTAGTGCAACCGGGCAGGGGCGAGAACACATCCGAAAACTCAGTCTGCAACTGGGCGACCTCTGTGAGTTGGGTCGGGGAGAGGTGGTCTCCACAGGGGACCGGAGAGGTACGTGATGCCAATGCCCCTTTTTGAACCTCCGGCCCCAGCTCCGCCTTCTCCGGAACCACCGACACCAACGCCACGGGGACCTCCTCATTCCAGAGTTTAAGCAGATTTAGGTGGTAAATCTGTAGCACCCCACCCCTGTCCATTCGCCTCACCTCATAGTCGACGTCCCCGACTCACCGTGTGACCTCAAAGGGTCCTTGCCACTTGGCGATTGTGGCAGCGGGGGCATGGTCAAGCGCCGGTCTGTGACAGGAGGGCGGAGTCAGGGAAGGTAAGTGGCAGAATCACTACACATGACTGCAATTAACCTGTGTGTGTGTCTTCCCAGTGACCACGCCCTATTTAAGGAGGGAGAGCGGAGAGCAGAGGAGCTCATCCCCGAACAAGACGCCAGTCGTGTGTGTCTGTTGGAGAAAATTGTTCACTGAAAAGTGTGTCAATAAAAGCCCCTGTTCTAAAACCTGATCTCTGTCCTGCCGTCCTTTGTGCTCCACCCACCCGTACGAACTGCTACAGTGGTGCCGAAACCCGGGATGGAGCACCAGCCGAGCAGCCCCATGGAGTCCTCCCCATTCGCCGACCTCGTCCACGCCCTCGCCACGGCCCAGTAAAGCCAGCACCAGGCGCTCGTCACCCTCCGGAAGGAGCAAGAGAGACGGTTCGAGGCCCTGGTGCTGGCCCAACAAGAAGATCGAGAGGCGTTCCGGCACCTCCTCGCGTCGGCGGGAAGGTAAGTGCTTTGTGCTCCACCCACCCGTACGAACTGCTACAGTGGTGCCGAAACCCGGGATGGTGGGCCCGCAGGACGACCCTGAGGCGTTCATCACGCTCTTTGAGCATGTCGCCGATGCCTCGGGGTGGCCGATGGAGCAGCGCGCGGCGCGCCTCCTCCCCCTGCTAACGGGAGAGGCACAGCTGGCCGTGCTACAGCTCCCCGCCGACCGCCGGCTGGCCTATACGGACCTCCGCCGGGCCGTCCTCCAGCGCGTGGGGCGCACCCCAGAACAGCAGCGCCAGCCCTTCCGCGCATTGCGCTTGGAGGAAGTTGGCCGGCCGTTCGCGTTTGGCCAGCAGCTCCGGGACACCTGCTGGCAGTGGTTGAGGGCCGACAACCATTACGCCGAGGGAATCATCGACCAGGTGGTGCTGGAACAGTTCATCGCTCACTTGCCAGCAGGAACGGCGGAGTGGGCCCAGTGCCACCGCCCGGCATCGCTGGATCAGGCAGTCGAGCTGGCGGAGGACCATTTGGTGGCTGTCCCGGCGGCAGGACAGCAGACGGCATCTTCTCTTCTCTCCTCTTCTCTCTCTCTCTCCCTCTCCTCCTGTGTCCCGTCCTCGCCCCATTCCCCCACCGCGGAGGCGGGGGCCGGCACCTCCACAGCCAGCCTGCCGCACCCGTGGTGCCCACCCATCTCTCCTTTCTGTGTCTGTCTCTCCCCCACCTCAGATGAGTGAGCCCCAGAACACCGGTGCAGAGGGAAAGCCCGGGCCGGTCTGCTGGCGCTGCGGGGAGCCGGGCCACCTACAACAGCAGTGCACGGCGATGGAAGTGGGCGCAGTGGTTCGGATCCCCGATGCACCAGAGGCCGCCCTCGATCGGGCCGGAGCATATTGCATACCGGTAAGTATCCAAGGGGATACATATCAGGCGTTGGTGGATTCTGGTTGTAACCAGACCTCAATTCACCAAAGCCTGGTTCAAAATGAGGCATTGGGGGGAGCACAGGGGGTGAAGGTGTTGTGTGTGCACGGGGACGTTCACAGCTACCCTTTGGTGTCGGTCCACATTTTTTTCTGAGGGGAAAAATTTATAGTGAAGGCGGCGGTTAATCCTCGCCTTACCCACTCTGTAATTTTGGGGACTGATTGGCTGGGATTTCGGGATATAATGGGACGCTTAGTAAAGAGTGGGTCCTGCCATTTGACAGGGGCAGGTCCCGGTGTCGCTTTGGCGGGAGCAGCTGTCACAGAGCCGTCCACGTCATCTCCGCGTCAGAGTGAGGAGCCGCCGGCTCCTCCTCTTTCTATTGGGGAATCCCTCACGGATTTCCCATTAGAACAATCGTGAGACGAGACTCTGCGACATGCGTTTGACTAAGTGAGAGTAATCGATGGTCAAACGCTCCAGCCGAACACCACCCCGTCCTTCCCCTACTTCGCGATTATGAAGGATAGATTATACCGAGTGACACAGGACACTCAAACTAAAGAGCGAGTCATGCAACTTTTAATTCCAAAGAGCCGCTGGGAATTGGTATTCCAGGCGGCTCACTTTAATGCCATGGCTGGACACTTAGGGCAGGATAAGACACTAGCCCGAATAATGGCCCGATTCTATTGGCTGGGGATTCGCGGCAATGTTCGTAGGTGGTGTATGGCGTGCCGTGAATGCCAGTTAGTAAATCCAGCAGCCATTCCAAAAGCGCCTTTGCGCCCTCTACCATTATTCGAGACCCCGTTCGAAAGGATTGGAATGGATCTCGTCGGGCCATTAGATCGGTCAGCACGAGGGTACCGCTTTATATTAGTTCTGGTGGACTATGCAACGCGATACCCGGAAGCAGTGCCTCTGCACAATATCTCAGCACGCAGTATTGCGGAGGCGCTCTTCTGCGTTATCTCCCGAGTTGGAATCCCGAAAGAGATTCTAACTGATCAAGGCACCACATTTATGTCACGGACACTGCGCGAACTGTATGGGTTATTGGGGATTAAGCCGATCCGCACCAGCGTGTATCACCCACAAACAGATGGTTTAGTGGAACGGTTCAATCGCACCCTCAAAAATATCATTAAAAAATTTGTAAGTGAGGACGCACGTAATTGGGATAAGTGGCTTGAGCCCTTGTTGTTTTCAGTGCGAGAGGTTCCCCAAGCCTCCATGGGGTTCTCCCCGTTCGAATTATTATATGGGCGTAAGCCGCACGGCATCCTAGACGTACTGTGGGAAAATTGGGAGGAGGAACCTTCACAAAGTAAGAACGAAATTCAATACGTTATGGACCTGCGCGCAAAACTCCACATGCTCACTCACCTAACCCAGGAGAATTTGCGGCAGGCCCAAGAACGGCAAGCCCGCCTGTACAACAAGGGTACGCGCCTTAGAGAGTTCACACCGGAAGATAAGGTACTCATACTGTTGCCCACGTCGAGCTCCAAATTGATTGCCAAGTGGCAAGGACCCTTTGAGGTCACACGGCGAGTCGGGGACGTTGACTATGAGGTAAGGCGAGCGGACAGGGGTGGGGCGCTACAGATTTACCACCTCAATCTGCTTAAACTCTGGAATGAGCAGGTCCCCGTGGCGTTGGTGTCGGTGGTTACGGAGAAGGAGGAGCTGGGGCCAGAGGTTCAAAAAGGGACATTGGCATCAAGTACCTCTCCGGTCCCCTGTGGAGACCACCTCTCCCCGACCCAACTCACGGAGGTTGCCCAGTTGCAGACCAAGTTTTTGCATGTGTTCTCGCCCCTGCCCGGTCGCACTAACCTCATAGAGCACCACATAGAGACGCCCCCGGGGGTAGTAGTGCGTAGCCGCCCTTACAGACTACCCGAACACAAAAAAAAGGTGGTTCGGGAAGAACTTGAGACCATGCTCGAAATGGGCATCGTCGAGGAGTCCCACAGTGACTGGAGCAGCCCGGTGGTCTTGGTCCCCAAGGCCGACGGGTCGGTCCGGTTCTGTGTGGACTACAGAAAAGTCAACGCAGTGTCTAAATTCGATGCGGACCCAATGCCTCGTATTGATGAGTTGCTCGATCGACTCGGCACTGCTCGCTTTTATTCGACACTGGATTTGACGAAGGGATATTGGCAGATCCCCTTGACTCCCCTATCCCGAGAAAAAACGGCCTTTTCCACACCGTTTGGTTTACACCAATTCGTCACCCTTCCGTTTGGGCTGTTTGGGGCGCCCGCTACATTTCAGCGGCTGATGGACAGAGTCCTCAGCCTTCATGCCACTTATGCGGCCGCCGACCTAGATGATATCATCATCTACTGGCAGAGCCACCTCAAACATCTGAGGGCCGTCCTTAGGTCGCTGAGACGAGCGGGGCTCACCGCCAACCCAAAAAAGTGTGCGATTGGGTGGGTGGAAGTACGGTATCTGGGCTTCCACTTGGGCAACAGGCAGGTGCGTCCCCAAATTAATAAGACGGCAGTGATTGCGGCCTGCCCGAGGCCCAAGACCAAAAAGGGGATGAGCCAGTTCCTGGGGCTGGCTGGCTATTACCGTTGGTTTATACCTAATTATTCGGACGTCACCAGCCCGCTGACTGATCTCACTAAAAAGGGGGCACCAGATCCGGTCCAGTGGATGGAGCAATCCCAGCGGGCTTTTTCTGAGGTAAAGGCTGCACTGTGTGGGGGGCCACTTCTACACTCCCCTGACTTTTCTCTCCCCTTTGTGTTGCAGACCGATGTGTCGGACAAGGGGCTGGGGATGGTTTTGTCCCAGGAGGTGGAGGGGGAGGACCGCCCCGTCCTGTACATTAGCAGGAAGCTGTCAGTGCGTGAAGGGCGCAACAGCACGATCGAGAAAGAGTGTCTGGCGATCAAGTGGGCGGTCCTCGCCCTCCGTTGCTACCTGCTGGGGCGCCCTTTCACCCTCTGTTTGGACCACGCGCCCCTCCAGTGGCTCCACCGTATGAAAGATGCCAACGTGCGGATCACCCGTTGGTATCTGGCACTCCAACCCTTCAATTTCAAGGTGGTCCACAGGGGCCGTCAAGGGGGGGGGGGGGGGAGTCAGCTGCAGGCCGGACAGCCGCCCGGCCTGAGTCGGGCGGGGGGGGAATGTGGCAGCAGGGGCGTGGTCAAGCACCGGTCTGTGATAGGAGGGCGGAGTCAGGGAAGGTAAGTGGCAGAATCACTACATCTGACTGCAATTAACCTGTGTGTGTGTGTGTGTCTTCCCAGTGACCACGCCCTATTTAAGGAGGGAGAGCGGAGAGCAGAGGAGCTCATCCCCGAACAAGACGCCAGTCGTGTGTCTGTTGGAGAAAATTGTTCACTGAAAAGTGTGGCAATAAAAGCCCCTGTTCTAAAACCTGATCTCTGTCCTGCCGTCCTTTGTGCTCCACCCACCCGTACGAACTGCTACAGTGATCAATTTGGAGCTCGATGTGAGCAACAGTACGAGTACCTTATCTCCCGGTGTGAACTCCCTAAGGCGCGTACCCTTGTTGTACAGGCGGGCTTGCCGTTCTTGGGCCTGCCGCAAATTCTCCTGGGTTAGGTGGGTGAGAGTGTGGAGTTTTGCGCGCAGGTCCATAACGTATTGAATTTCGTTCTTACTTTGTGAAGGTCCCTCCTCCCAATTTTCCCGCAGCACGTCTAGAATGCCGCGCGGCTTACGCCCATATAATAATTCGAATGGGGAGAACCCCGTGGAGTCTTGGGGGACCTCTCGCACTGAGAACAACAAGGGCTCGAGCCACTTATCCCAATTACGTGCATCCTCACTTACAAATTTTTTAATGATATTCTTGAGGGTGCGATTGAACCATTCCAGTAAACCATCCGTTTGTGGGTGATACACGCTGGTGCGGATCGGCTTAATCCCCAATAACCCATACAGTTCGCGCAGTGTCCATGACATAAATGTGGTGCCTTGATCAGTCAGAATCTCTTTCGGGATTCCAACTCGGGAGATAACGCGGAAGAGCGCCTCTGCAATACTGCGTGCTGAGATATTGCGCAGAGGCACTGCTTCCGGGTATCGCGTTGCATAGTCCACCAGAACTAATATAAAGCGGTACCCTCGTGCTGATCGATCTAATGGCCCGACGAGATCCATCCCAATCCTTTCGAACGGGGTCTCGAATAATGGTAGAGGGCGCAAAGGCACTTTTGGAATGGCCTCTGGATTTACTAACTGGCATTCGCGGCACGCCGTACACCACCTACGAACATCGCCGCGAATCCCCGGCCAATAGAATCGGGCCATTATTCGGGCTAGTGTCTTATCCTGTCCTAAGTGTCCAGCCATGGGATTAAAGTGAGCTGGCTGGAATACCAATTCCCGGTGGCTCTTTGGAATTAAAAGTTGCATGACTCGCTCTTTAGTTTGAGTGTCCTGCGTCACTCGGTATAATCTATTCTTCATAATCGTGAAGTAGGGGAAGGACGGGGTGGTGTTCGGCTGGAGCGTTTGACCATCGATTACTCTCACTTGGTCAAATGCATGTCGCAGAGTCGCGTCTTGTGACTGCTCTAATGGGAAATCTGCGAGGGATTCCCCAATAGAGAGAGGAGGGGCCGGCGGCTCCTCACTCTGACACGAAGAAGACGTAGACGGCTCTGTGACAGCTGCTCCCGCCAAAGCGACACCGGGACCTCCCCCTGTTAAATGGCAGGACCCACTCTTTACTAAGCGTGTCATTAAATCCCGAAATCCCGGCCAATCAGTCCCCAAAATTAAAGAGTGGGTAAGGCGAGGATTAACCGCCGCCTTCACTATAAATTTTTCCCCTCGGAAAAAAATGTGGACCGACACCAAAGGGTAGCTGTGAATGTCCCCGTGCACACACAACACCTTCACCCCCTGTGCTCCCCCCAATGCCTCATTTTGCACCAAGCTTTGGTGAATTGAGGTCTGATTACAACCGGAATCCACCAACGCCTGATATGTATCCCCTTGAATACTCACTGGTATGCGATACGCTCCGGCCTGATCGAGGGTGGCTTCTGGCGTGTTGGGGATCTGAACCACTGCGCCCACCTCCATTGCCGTGCACTGTTGTTGGAGGTGGCCTGGTTCCCTGCAGCGCCAGCAAACCAGCCCGGGCTTCCTCTCTGCACTGGTGTTCTGGGGCTCACTCACCTGAGGGGGGGGAGAGACAGACACAGAAGGGCGAAACGGGAGGGCACCGCGGGTGAGGCAGGCTGGCTGGGGTGGTGCCGTCCCCTGCCTCCGTGGTGGGGGAATGGGGCAAGGACGGGACACAGAAGGAGGGGGAGAGAGAGAGAGAGAAGAGGAGAAAAGAGAAGAGGCTGTCTGCTGTCCTGCCGCTGGAACAGCCGCCAAATGGTCCTCCGCCAGCTTGATGGCCTGATCCAGTGACGCCGGGCGGTGGCACTGGACCCACTCTGCGGTTCCTGTGGGCAAGCGCGCGATGAAGTGCTCCAGCACCACCTGATCGACGATCTCCTCGGCGTCGCGGTTGTTGGCCCTCAGCCACCACCAGCAGGCGTCCTGGAGTTGCTGGCCAAACGCGAATGGCCGGCCGACTTCCTCCAAGCGCAGAGCGCGGAAGTGCTGGCGCTGCTGTTTGGGGGTGCACCCCACCCGCTGGAGGATGGCCCAGCAAAGGTCCGTGTAGGCCAGCCGGCAGTCGGCAGGGAGCTGTAGGGCGGCCAGCTGCGCCTCTCCCGTTAGCAGGGGGAGGAGGCGCGCCGCGCGCTGATCCATTGGCCACCCCGAGGTCTCCGCGACTTGCTCAAAGAGCGTGATGAAAGCCTCAGGGTCATCCTGCGGGCCCATCTTTGTCAGGGTGAGGGAGGACGGGCCCGCGGTGGAAGCGTCAGTTGACCCCGCCGATGCGAGGAGGTGCCGGAACGCCTGTCGGTCCTCTTGCCGGGCCAACACCAGGGCCTCGAAGCACTGCTCCTGCTCCTTACAGAGCGTGACTAGCGCCTGGTGCTGGCTTTGCTGAGCCATGGCGAGGGCATAGACCAGGTCGGCGAATGGGGAAGACTCCATGGGGCGGTTCAGCGTTGGTGCTCCGTCCCGGGTTTCGGCACCACTATGGCAGTTCTCGTGTATGGGCAGAGCACAGAAGACGGCAGGACAGAGCTCAGGTTGATAACTGTTTTATTGTCACACTTTTCAGCAAACAGGTTAATCAAACACACAGACAGCCACACACACAACCGGCGTCTGGTTCGGGGGAGTGGCTCTCTGCTCTCCCTCTTTAAATAGGGCGCGGTCACTGGGAAGACACACACAAACACAGGTTAATTAACGTCAGGTGTAGTGATTCTGCCACTTACCTTCCCTGACTCTGCCCTCCTGTCACAGACTGGCGCTTGACCACGCCCCCACTGCCACACACTGACCAGCTGATTATAGAATAGAATAAAGTAATTCCAGCTGTAATTCCAAATCGTCCGTCTTGTTTACCATGGATCTGGCATTGGAGAGGTAGAGGCTTGGCAGTGGAGGTTTGAGTGGCTGTTTTCTGAGCTTAGTCAACAGGCTGGCTCTGCAGCCTCGCTTTTGCTTCCTCTCCCGACACCGCCTCCTTCACCTGCCAGACCCGATAATAATCCACGGAGACCCTGCTGGTCTCGCTATCTCGTCCGGAATGTTGTGCATGCGATGGAAATCGCTACAAACCGTCATTTTCTGCTGGAAACCAATGTCCAGTAAGTCCATACGGTTGTAGTGGATATTGAAGTCCGGTACAGATGAACAACACGCAAAAATACACACAAAAAACATAAAAAACGTGCACAGGTAGGGAGAGCTTGTAGCCGCAGCATCCCCATCATGCGTCGCTATATCCACTATTATGGTTGAATATTTTATATTATCAGTTAGATCAAGTATCAGTAGTCTATCACTATTACTGTATATATGGTATTCCTGATAGCAGCAATCCATTTTGCACGCCTGTCAGGGTCCCGTGGCAGCCTACTGTCAAGTGTATGTGAGCATCATGGGTTTCCCACACTTGAAAGGGAAGGACTCGATTCCATTTGTCTTATATTTTATTGATTTTCAGTGGAGTTGACGTTGTAGTAGAATTGTATATAGTAGGGTTTTCCAGAAGAAAAGGTAGAAGTAGAAGTGGAACCAGAAGTAGAAGTAGAAGGCGGAAATATGGCGTTTGACCAACAAGATGGCGTCTGTTTACAATCTGGATCGGCTGTGACATCACATGCAAGTGGTCTATTGACATTGTAACCACATGGAAATCTAGGTCAAAGGTCAATATTTTTAAATTGAGATTTTAAGTTTACATCTAAAAATATAAAATGTCTACTGATATTGTAATATGTGTTAGATATTTACAACAAACCAAAAAAAAAAAAACATTCTGAATGGAATAGAAAAACCTGAATATTTCAAGCATGCAGTTTTTTATATTTTAGGAATTTATGCGAGAAATCTGGTCTAATTGTATTTATTGCAATCAGATTCCAAATACTCTGTAAACATTCCATTCTGTTATGGATCAGAAAAAATATTATAAATCACAGCACTTTTATTTTTTTTTAAAGTACCTCATCTACTTCAACAAATGTTACACAAAGATCGATCCATAACACTTGCAAATGTCACTTAATTCCACAGGGTGGCTCTTCTGACCATTTATCCATTATGCTAATCCCTGCATATAAGCCCTTGCTGATCAGAGGGAAACCTACAGTGAGGCAGGTGAGGGTGTGGTCTGAATGGGCTGTGGAGGCACTACAGGACTGTTTTGAGTGCATGGACTGGGACATGTTCAAGGAAGCTGCCACTTATAATGATCATACCAACATAGATGAGTATGCCATGTCTGTGTCAGCCTAGATCAATAAATGTATGGAGGACGTCAGCGACATAAAGAGCATCACCACCCGGGCCAACCAAAAGCCCTGGATGACTTATGATGTACGCAAAATGCTAAAGGCACAGAACTCAGCCTTCAAGTCTGGCGAAGAGAAGGCACTGAGAACAGTGAGAGCTACGGTAACTTGAACCGTGCCATCAGATTAGCAAAGCGTGCTCACAGTCAAAAAATCCAGGACTTTTCCCACAACACCAGGGATATGTGGAAAGGCATATGGGCTATCACAAACTACAGGATAGCCCCTCCTGAGTGTGATGACGACGCGGGCTTCCTCAATGAACTCAATAACTTCTTTGGGAGGTTTGAGGCACTAAATAACACTTCTGCAGTGAAAGCTGTTCCCCATCAGGATGAAAAGGCACTCTGTCTTAATACAGCTGAGGTGCGGAGGACTCTGAGGAGAGTCAACACACGGAAGGCCCCGGGCCCCGATAATATTCCTGGTTGGGTGCTCAGGGAATGTGCAGACCAGCTGGCTCATGTTCTAACAGACATTTTCAACACCTCACTGGATCAAGCCAACATCCCATCATGCTTCAAGACTGCCACCATCATCCCAGTGCCAAAAAAACCCTCAAATCACATCACTCAATGACTACCGGCCTGTTGCACTCTCTCCCATTATGATGAAGTGCTTTGAGAGGGTTGTAACTCAGAGGGACAGATTTGGGGGGGAAGGAGAGAGAGAGAACATTAATTGTTTACAGTTACACATACCTTTTTAATCACAAAATCTTCTGATGACTTTAATCATGTGTTTCAAAACTACAGGCAATTATAATGCCAAACCCATCAAAAAAAATGCTGATCAACTTGCTAAGGTGTGTCAGGAATACTGTCATAACCCAGCTACACTGAAGAAGTACCGTATGTCATATTTTAAAAGTATGTATTTTATTTTTTATTGCCCCATTATTTATTGACATTTTTTCTATTAAATTTTAGGGATTATTCTTTTCAATGCTAATAGAGTTTTTGGGGCTTCTACAATTTTATTTACTTATTTCTTCATACATCATTAATAGAAGGTGTGGTGTTTTGTTCAGCAGGCCTGGTTCTCAACACTATATTTCAGCTTTATGACCACACACCACACCTTCTATTAATTGACTCCATCATTCATCGAGAAAGAGAGGTGGGAATAGACACGAAGTTAACACAGAAGAAGGTGGAACTTCAGGCATGCTCTTCAGGTATTATCTAAAATCACAATATGAGACACACGGTGCTGCATTCATAACCTTCTGTGCTCTTGCTCCTTGAACTTTGATCACTGTCAGTAGCTGAATATGATGAGCCACCTTGACCATTTAAGAGTATTTTTCAACCGTGGAAAGTTCAGAATATTGTTTCTGTTCATAGTAGTGCTGATTGTTTTTACATATTTCTCAGCTCATCAGGATGAACACAAAAAGGTTGCTGATTTTGGTGAGTAGTGCATTTTAAATCATACTTCTGAAAGGAGCCTTTCACCCGTAGTCAGCTGGGATAGGCTCCAGCTTGCCTGCGACCCTGTAGAACAGGATAAAGCGGCTACAGATAATGAGATGAGATGAGATGAGATGAGATGAGACTTCTGAAAGGAAATTACTTTCTTAAGCTGTATGTCAGGCGGCACGGTGGTGTAGTGGTTAGCGCTGTCGCCTCACAGCAAGAAGGTCCTGGGTTTGAGCCCCGGGGCCGGCGAGGGCCTTTCTGTGTGGAGTTTGCATGTTCTCCCCGTGTCCGCGTGGGTTTCCTCCAGGTGCTCCGGTTTCCCCCACAGTCCAAAGACATGCAGGTTAGGTTAACTGGTGACTCTAAATTGACCGTAGGTGTGAATGTGAGTGTGAATGGTTGTCTATGTGTCAGCCCTGTGATGACCTGGCGACTTGTCCGGGGTGTACCCTGCCTTTCGCCCGTAGTCAGCTGGGATAGGCTCCAGCTTGCCTGCGACCCTGTAGAAGGATAAAGCGGCTAGAGATAATGAGATGAGATGAGCTGTATCTCACCTCAACGATGATTAATTCCCAAATTAAAGGCACAAATTCATTCAAATAAGTGAACAATTCACAAACATTCATGGAATTAAAGCCAAATGTCGTGAGTTCATGAACGTGAAATAAAATTATCAATATGTTCAACTTAGTTTTCATTAAATAAGTATATAGTTATTGTTAATCACATTTATTAGGGAATTTTTAAATCTAAACGCTTAGAAATTACACAATGTTGAGCCAATAGAGAAAAACAAACAAACAAACAAAAAAAAGATTAAACAGGCCTACAACGAAGTGTCCAATCTAACACTTTTTAAAGATAATACTAATTAAAAACTTTAATTGTGGTTTGTTTGCTTTGCTTTCCTGCACTGGCCAGATAATCAATCACCAATCAAACCGTTTAAGCAGCATATGAGCTGTGAAATTGGTTATGGGATACTATTATGCATTATTATTATAATACGGTTTTATTTTATTTTAATTTATTTCTTTAAAACAATTACATGGGCCATATGGAGCAAACGTTGAATATGTCTGTATTGAAGCAACAACACTATTGTATGAATTTCTGCTCTGGTGATTGTGCAAAGTGAAAGCAGTAAAACCTGTATTGTGTGTACCGAATAATGTGTTTAGCATTATCATTGCATAGTGATTAGGAGCATGTCAAGACATAATTTAATGAGTTGTTCTTCCTTAGACTGTCACTTTGCCTTGCTACCTTACACTTAGTGTAAAGCTTTGCATTTATATACAGTACTAGTCAAAAGTTTGTACACCCCTACTCATTCATAGGCGTTTCTGTATTTTGACCATTTTCTACGCTGTACAACAATACTGAAGATATCACAACTATTAAATAACACATGGAACATATCATTATGTGCTGAACAAAAAAGTATATAAAAAAAGAAGCTTGATATTTTAGATTCTTCAAAGTAGCCACCATTTACCTTGATGACACTTTACACATTATTGGCATTATCTTAACCAGCTTCATGAGGTCATCACCTGGAACTCTTTTCAATTAACAGGTGCCTCGTCAAAAGTTAAGTCGTGCAATTTCTTGCCTTCTTAATGCATCTGAAATTAAACAGGAAATAGTAAATAGCCCTGTTCCACAACTGTAGTAACTAATGCCAAGTCAGACGGCAGGCTGCAACTAGTTTTCGACTACTTGCATCTACGTGCGATAATAAAATCGTCAAACTCTCATAGAGTATGAAGATGAGTTTCAGATAAATATCCATTGCAAACATTTTGGGCTGGACAAAGGCACCCAAGCTGCTTGATGATAACGAGGTAAGTTTTCAGTATACATTTTTTTAACATTCCAAGTCAAATTTCACAAACCAAGAAATGAATGACTTTACTCGCACTGAAGACTAAAGGAAAGACAGATATTCATGTGCTTGCTTTATACCACGTAGCTGAGCAGGTATATAAATCTATTAGCTCTTTAATTCAACAAGGACATTGAGGACAAAATTTCTTGCAGTTTGTGTGTGTGGCGGGGGCAGATTCATGAGAAAACTAAGGGAATGGAATTTTTCCACTTTACTGATACAGCCCCATAAGTCATTCATACATGCTTCAATATATCAATATCACAGTTTTGATTTGAAAAATATGCAGCCAGAGGTGGACAGTAAAGAAATACATTTACTTGAGTACTGTACTTAATTAGGCTTTTTGAGTATCTGTACTTTACTTGAGTATTTTTTTTTGGCAACTTATGACTTTAACTTCAGTACATTTGAAAGACAAATATCGTACTTTTCACTCCACTACATTTCTATCAATGTCCTCGTTACTCGTTACTATGAAGTGGCTTTGAAAGTGGATGTTTTTTTCTTTTCTATTCTAAAACATGACTGGCTTTTTCACAGGTGACACCGAGACAGCCTATCAGTCATCACTAGGGTCACGTCATGTCCACAGACTACAAAATCAAGATCAATGATTTCTCAGCAGCACTATTTAACACAATCAGTTGATGGCAGAATGGAAGGAGGCGGTTCTCCTGGATAATGCATGCACCCATGGCTTTAGAATAGAATATAATGCCTTTATTGTCACTATACACATGTACAATGAGATTAAAGCATCTCCAATAACAGTGCAAACAGCTTTTGGGGGGGGGGGGGGGGGGGGGGGAGGTGGGGGGGTAAGGGGGGTAAGGTGCACAGTCTGAGGTGTATGTGTTGTGTTACACATTATGAGGTATTGCACATATAAAGTATTGCACAGAGACAGTCACATTATAAATTATTGCACGAGAGAGTCACATTATAAGATAAAATATTACACATTATGAAGTATTGCAAGGTAAGGTAAGGTGCACAGACTTGAGGTGTATGTGTTGTGTGTAAGGTGCACAGTCCTGAGGTGTATGTGCTGTGTGTAAAGTGCACAGTCCTGAGGTGTATGTGTTGTGTGTAAGGTGCACAGTCCTGAGGTGTATGTGTTGTGTGTAAGGTGGACAGTCCTGAGGTGTATGTGCTGTGTGTAAGGTGCACAGTCCTGAGGTGTATGTGTTGTGTGTAAGGTGGACAGTCCTGAGGTGTATGTGCTGTGTGTAAGGTGCACAGTCCTGAGGTGTATGTGCTGTGTGTAAGGTGCACAGTCCTGAGGTGTATGTGCTGTGTGTAAGGTGCACAGTCCTGAGGTGTATGTGTTGTGTGTAAGGTGCACAGTCCTGAGGTGTATGTGTTGTGTGTAAGGTGGACAGTCCTGAGGTGAATGTGTTGTGTGTAAGGTGCACAGTCCTGAGGTGAATGTGTTGTGTGTAAGGTGCACAGTCCTGAGGTGTGTGTTGTGTGTAAGGTGCACAGTCCTGAGGTGTATGTGTTGTGTGTAAGGTGGACAGTCCTGAGGTGAATGTGTTGTGTGTAAGGTGCACAGTCCTGAGGTGTATGTGCTGTGTGTAAGGTGCACAGTCCTGAGGTGTACTGTATGTGTTGTGTGTAAGGTGCACAGTCCTGAGGTGTATGTGTTGTGTGTAAGGTGCACAGTCCTGAGGTGAATGTGTTGTGTGTAAGGTGCACAGTCCTGAGGTGTATGTGTTGTGTGTAAGGTGCACAGTCCTGAGGTGAATGTGTTGCATTTCACATTATGGAGTGTGGTATTGCACATTATAAAAGTATTGCATAGAGAGTCATCTTATAAAGTACTGCACATTATAAATTAGTAAAATAGTAAAATAAATAGACTATAAAGTCAGAGCATATCTGAGTTCAGGGTGGTTATGGCTTTTGGAAAGAAGCTGTTTTTTAATCGATTTGTCTTTGTCCTGATGCACCTGTAGCACCTCCCTGAGGGCAACAGGTCGAACAGATCAAAGCCAGGGTGGGAGCTGTCCTTGATAATACCTTCTTTACCTATGGTACTATAGAACCCATGTTTAAGTTTTCTGAAAGGATTAAAGATTCATTTCATTTTAAATGTTTGCTTTGTTTGCCAAAAACGAACCACATTACAGCCTACAAAAACTCACCATGCAACCTGCAGAGGTATATTATGTAAAGGTTTTATTCCAAGAGAAAGCTTGCAATGAAATTGTTTATGCTTTTAGAGCTTGCAATAATGTTACAATAGCTGTACAGTCTGGTTAGTCAAATGACTTTCTATGGATTTGCCCACCAAGTTGCTGTAGCCTTATCCACGACTAACATTAACACATAGCTAGTTAACTTGGACACTATTAGTTAGCATGTAAAATCAGAGTTATGTTAACATGAATAACATTAACTTATCTGAAGTCCTTTCAGAAATACGTTTTAGCATAATCTTGCCAAATAAAAAGAATGTAGAAATGTTTCTTTTCTAGTAACATTAGCTACCCAATATGATTTCGAGTTTGAAAAGATTTTGCTAGTGTCAAGTGGAGCTTCACTGACTAGCTAGCTTAATATTAAACCACCATGATGGCACAGCATGCGTTCATTTTGTGAATTCACATTTCTGTCTTTGGTAACGGTGTTAGGTTTTGTAAGCATTGTGGCGATAACACAACAATGCGTTGACAGAAAATGCACTTTTAATACTTACTGTAAGTATTTTTAAAAGCAAGTACTTCAGTACTTTTACTTAAGTAAAAATTTGACTGTACAACTTTCACTTGTATCGGAGTAACATTTGACCAGTGGGATCTGTACTTTGACTTCAGTAATGAAGTTGAGTACTTTGTCCACCTCTGTATGCAGCAAACAGAAAAAAAAAAATTGCACCCAATCTGGGGTCACGACCGGTCATTACCAGTCAGTTGGATTTCCCAGTAGCTGACAGCGGTCCTTGAAGGATTGGGAATATTACTTTCACTGGCTTATTCCTCGGTCAAAACAGGATTCCCAAGAGATGTGATCGATTTTTAGGTATTATTACGTGTTTATTCAAATTTTCCAAGACTATTTGACCTAATCATTGAAATATTTGACTAGCACTGTGTGAAGTTTCATCATGATGCGTGTTGACAGCAACCCATGGTAAGAGGGTGTTATCCTCTCAACGATACTAAGTAGAAATAATTACGGTATAGTATCATTAGTTCTGTTTCATACAGAAAAAAATACATGGACAAAATGTACTCCAATAGAGACATTAAACTTAGCTTTACTCCACCAAAATTTGCCTCTCAAAATGCAGGAAATAGCGTTTTAGAGGGTTAAAAATTCCAAAATTTCCCGGGGGGACATGCCCCTGGACCCCCCTAGATTTGGTGCATCTTCAGCGCGTGACATGTCACCCCCTCCCCCTCCAAAACTTCGTGCCCCCGTCTCTGATTTACAAATGTGAGGCAAGGTCAGAGAAAGGCACTAAAACAAATGAATCTGAAACAGAACAAACAGAAAGCACAGTCATATAACCAGAACATAAACCAGAGTACTAAACATAGCAAGGAACTAATGTCACAAAGACACAAAATAGGGTTAATACTTCACACCATGCATGCGTTCTCAGCGTCCTTTTAAACATGTGCTGATTGCGCTCCAAATTGGCAATGTCTGTGTCGTTAGTCTTTGAGGTGTGCCCAGGGCACTCCTGGGAATGCATGAATGCCTGACATCAAGGTTATTATTCACCGATATTTACTGAGCCTGAGGTGGATAATTGAGTCAGTATAACTACACAGGTGATTTTTTTATTTTTTTAATTATGAAAAACATCTCATCTCATCTCATTATCTCTAGCCGCTTTATCCTTCTACAGGGTCGCAGGCAAGCTGGAGCCTATCCCAGCTGACTATGGGCGAAAGGCGGGGTACACCCTGGACAAGTCGCCAGGTCATCACAGGGCTGACACATAGACACAGACAACCATTCACACTCACATTCACACCTACGGTCAATTTAGAGCCACCAGTTAACCTAACCTTCATGTCTTTGGACTGTGGGGGAAACCGGAGCACCCGGAGGAAACCCACGCGGACACGGGGAGAACATGCAAACTCCGCACAGAAAGGCCCTCGCCGGCCACGGGGCTCGAACCCAGGACCTTCTTGCTGTGAGGCGACAGCGCTAACCACTACACCACCGTGCCGCCCTATGAAAAACATATTAAAAAATAATTTGTCAAAATTCAAAAGCAGCATGCAAATGTAATAAAGGCATGGCACAAGGTTGTGTCACTTATCTATGCCGACTCAGAAAAAATACTTTGTTTTGAAATAGATAAATCAAATCACAGTTCCACCTTACCTTTGAATAGTTTTAGACCAAACTTCGTAGCATCTTTAGTGCTTTTAGGAGCAGAATTTTCTTTCATAATGTGTAATTCTTCCTCACTTACGGTGACGAAACAATTGGCCGCCATTTTGCTGAGTCACCCAAGGTCATTATTGAGAAATAGTCTGAATCTCTCGACCAATCAGTGTGCGTGATTTTCGATAATCACTTCCGTATTTATACTCATCCATATTGTCAAGAACCGCTCAACTAAGTAAAGAGAAACGACAGTTCATCATTACTTTAAGACATGAAGTAGAAAAACCATTGAATTAGAAGGTGTGTTCAAACTTTTGGCTGGTACTATAATATTATATATCCCTGGACCAGCAGGACTGGTTGAAGTCCCTTTGAACAAGGCATCTAACCCCCAACTGACCCCCAGGCTGGTCTGGGTATGTTGTATGTCGCTCTGGATAAGAGCGTCTGCTAAATGGCATTAATGTAATGTTATTATTATACAAAGGAATTATTCCTACAGGAGCTTAAACTTAGGCGTCCTGAGTTGTAGCACTTTAGTTGTGACTCCTTCCATTCTTCCAAATGCTGTCTTGCATCAGAGTTTTAACCTACTTAACCTGTACTCACATCGGATCTGCCTTATTTGCTTTAATAAAAGGATCTGTATGATATAAAATACATTTAGGAACCCATACATCAATGATCAATGGAATGATCATCGATTATAACTTTAGTGGTTTTGTGTGTGCATGTTTATCACAGGCTTGTAGTACTCGAGTCCAGGACTTGTGCCCTAATTTTAAGGACTTGTGACTCGACTTGAGCACTGATGACTCGGACTCAGTAGTGCATTAACTACATTTGGACTCGCAAATTAGAGACGAGGACTTGAATTTTTTTCTTTATTTTTTCTAACATAATTTGGCGCAAGATATTTATATGCCTGTATAAAAACTGTGAAAACAAGCTTACTTTGCGAAGTATTGAGTTGCATTGCTGACACATTACTGAGCCTTATTTTCTTGTTTGGTTTTCTAATCCCTGATCCCTGTTTCTCGTCTTTGATTCGGCCGAGTCTACGATAGCCTGTTTGTGCCTCGCTCGACCTATTGCCTGTTTCACTGGTTTACGATTTTACCTGCCGTTCTGGATTGTTTACTGTCTTCACTTGTATTAATAAACACACCTTCTGCACTTACATCCATCTCCCAACCATCTCCGACAGAATACTTTGCACTCCCTGACAAAGAGAAGCACATTCACTTGTTCATACATCATGTTCAGGAACAAACTAATGTTAATGGCGCTAAAGCAGCCACCATCAAATGGTGCGGTTGGAGTCTTGTTCTCGGACTCAACTCATTTTTATTATTATTTTTTTTTATGACCTGAACTTGACTCGAACTTGAACACTGGATATTCAAGTCTGGACTCGGACTTGAGGTTTAATGACTCGACTACAACACTGGTTTATCACAACATTGTTACGATAATAAAAAGCTAATTTCCATCTCAGCACTAGCTGTTTCTTAATATTTTCCACTCCGAAAAGCCAATGAATGAAATTTTACATAAATTGTTAAAGATTGACAATGTGTGGCAAAAAAATGCCAACATAAAGCTATTTGTGTTTCAGAGTTCTGGGACACCTCTGAAGATACGCAGTCTAATGAGTTTAAGGTGAGATTTTTTAAAATAAAAATTAAAAAAATATATTTTATATACGTTTTATATTATACTGTACATTTCCATTTATGGACATCACATTCTCCATTATCCCAATGATTTCAACCTCATAATTCTCCTCTCTCAGATGAGACAAAGTGAACAGCCAAAATGGAAACCTGAGGTGCAAAAATTTTTATGTTCTCTAACTTCATATAAATTTGATGGTGGTGGCTGATTAAAGATGTGACATTTGAACTGACTTGCAAACTTATCATGTGGACAGTTTCTGGGTGAAGTGAACATGCACATTTTTGAAGATTGGTGTGGAGGATCTGTGGCTCAACTAAGGAAGAATGAGTTGTTTCCTTTTTTCCCCCATGTTAGTACACACACACACACACACACACACACACACACACACACTCTTGAACTTTTACTGCTGTATGACATTTGTAGGGCAGCATGATTCTTGATGAAAAGAAATAACTTTTCTAATTGAGATCACAATTAGAGATTGCATTTCTGATCAGTTTTCAAAGGAACAATATATAGATTTATTAAATTCTACACCAATGTCATTTAGTATAAAACATCAATAATAGTAGGTGTGCCTTCTCAATCTTAAAAGGAAACCAGCAATATTGATGGCTTGTTATTGGCTGTTCCTATTATTCAGTCCAGAGCAACTTGTAGGTGAAAAAGAGGTGGAATATAGCAAATGTCGTGATCAGAGTCAGCAACTAAAGGCCAGAAATTAAGTCAAAAAGATATTTCAATATTTATGCACAGAAAGTCTTCAGAGTTCGTTTACACACCTGATTAATTCATTTCTTTGGTGCACTATTCAGAATCTGACAGCATTTTTCAACAGTGCTGAGACCACCAACTTTAAATACAAACACTTGCCGAGATTTAAAAAAAAAAGTCAGGGTTATAAAATTTGGACTGAAAATGACACTTCCTTTGCTGTCAAATGTAACGTCACAGAAAATCAAGTAACAATTTAAAAATCATAAAATGTCTCCTCATGTTGTACAAGCAGCAGTTCGAAAAGAAACGGTCGGCTGGTGTCATGTGCTTCCGAGGAAGCATGTGACGACCTTCTCCCTCCCTGATTGGTTGCTGTCATGTGATAAGGGAGACTTGTCTTTGTGGGTAGGAATTGGACAAATCTAAATTAGGGAGAAAATCTTAAATAAATAAATTTCTAAAGTGATGATATACAAATGATTAGACGGATGATTCAATGGCATTGAAAACATTAAAAGAAGCATCTAATAGGCATCTAATTAACAATTATTCCATGAAATCAAGTTGTACATGAGCTGATAGCCGATGAGGCGCATAGCACTGAGTCAGCTATTAGCCATGTACGATGAGATTGAGTGGAATAACTTTTATTCTATCCACATTCACTGGATTTTGAGAAACAGAGCATTTTTATTTTTATTTTTTGCAAATTTGATAAATAAAAACTTTATACAAAACGTCTGACAAAATCATTTCCACTTAGGCGGACTTCTTAAAAACCTATCGATGACTACACAGATTGACCTTAGTCTTGGTTTGTTTGTTTGTTTGTTTGTTTGTTTGTTTGTTTGTTTTGTAGAAAGTGACATCTTGCTGTCGTGCCGAGGTATAGAATAACTTTAGAATTTTATTTAATTCTTCCTTGAACATTTCAGTTCTGTAATTTTCAAACTTATTTGAGCTTTTGAACCAGTCTAAAAAAAAATGAAGAATGTAAACAAACCGGCGAAATGACAAGCAACTTGTGAAAATTTTTAATTTAATATTATTTTTATTTAATATTTTGTTGCTTTTTTGTTTTTTGGGGGTTTTGTTTTCGAGTAGAGTTTTTATTTCGTCCTCAGTTGGTTCAGCAACACGCTCCGCCATTTTGTTTTTCTCTACTCACGGTATATGAGCTGATAGCTGAGTAGTAGAGTAGCCAATCAGAGTGCGCAATTGCTCATATCCAGTGAAAGTGGATAGAATAACAAGCTATATTCCCCACATATTGGTGTGTGAATAGGCCTAGTTGTCATGATAACATCACATTACTACACTTTTGGTTCAGTTTAACAGTATGGTTTCCAATCTCATTATTCAGAAGCTTGGGAAAAAGCACTTTATCCAGCACATCCTAAAATTTTAATTTTATTTTGATTTTATATCAAATAATTTTTATTCAGATATGCAACATTTGTCACTACACTGCAAAAACTAGCCATCCTAATATCAGGAAAAACATAATAAATTTGAGAACATTTAGACTAATCAAGTGAAATAATCTGCCAGTGCAGTAAGATAATTACACTTGGTAAGACATCTTAGAATAAGTTGGTTGCAATCTAGAACTAGGTTTAATAATCTCAAAATTGGTGTCTTGTTTTCTTCTAATAAGAAATGCTAGATCGTTTCAACTATTTTCAAGATATTTTCACTTGCTAAGATATCATTTTTTGCAGTGTAATTAAATATGTTTTGAACATACAGGTCTAGAAGTATCTAAAATGTGTAATGTGTCATTATGATTTTAGGCACGTACCACGATCAAACGGCTTGCTCTCTATCCTGGATGGGAAAACTATGGATTGAGAATCTTTGGATACATTCATCCTATCATCAGTGGTGCGTATTGCTTTAGAAAATCCAATAAAATCTTATGGGTTGGCTTTAAGCTGAAACATTCAACTTAATATCAAGGCTACATTTTTTACACTCTACATGTTTAAAGGGAGGTACTGCTATCTCTAATATGGTCTGGTTGCTCTTTACCAGGAGAATACATTTTTGCCATTGCCTCTGATGATAACTCAGAGTTCTGGCTGAGTTCGGATGAAAAGATCAAAAATCTCAAACTTGTGGCTTACCTGGGCAAGGTAAGAATCATCGGTCTGTATGTTATGCTGTTGGAAAACTCTAATTTCCCCTTAGGATCAATAAAGTCTTATCGTCAAACAAAACCCTAAAAATAAACCCCTTTATACTGACAGATAATATCCATACAAGACATGTTTGAGTGTTCACTTGTTCATATTTGTACCTGTATACAGATTTTATTTTAAAAGAAAAACAAATGTCCCTGGGCGCTGACATCTTACTCTCTCCAAGGTTCAAATATCGTGCTCTGAGTACAAATTGTGACGTCAACTACACCTCACATGACTTCCCGAGACTAGAGGTCTCATCACTTCTAAATTGTTGTAAACAACTGTAAAGATGCCTGAGTGTCAAGCATTTGGGTGTAAAAATAAGTCCAATCATTGATCATTTTATGTGACATGCTTTTGTTTCTTTTTATTCACTGAGAAAAGTGATCTTTTTAGATGGCAAGAATCGCATTGTTATGGCAACAGGCTTGTTTACTGGCATTTGTGTTAGTACTGCGTATGCGTTATCTAGCCAAGTGAGATTTAAACTTCATAAACGTGAAGACTGTTGATTTGTGGATTGGGTTGCCAGTAAAAATCACAAGGTTACAGAAAATTTCTGATTAGGTTTTTAGAATTAGAAGCCTGTATTTGTCACATAAACATTACATCACAGTGAAGTTCTTTCTCTGTATTTAACCCAGCTGAAGCAGTGAAAATGCGCAAACACAGAGAGAGAGAGAGAGAGAGAGAGAGAGAGGGAGAGAGAGAACAGTGATGCCTGGGGATTTTTTTTTAAGAATTACAAGTCTTTATTTGATGGCTCTGTGTAATGAAGGCAAATGGCATTCTTGGGTGTCGTTAACGTCGTGGCCAGATATCCGGTTTCAGTGCAAATGGTTGCAGCCAGGAAAGACAATTTTTAGCAATATCATAACTTTTAAAATGAATACACGGTTGTTAAAGTTTTATTTTTAACATTTTAAAAGTAGACAGCTTTTCGATTTCATAAAATCGGTGAAATTTAGTTCCCTTTGAAATTTGGTCATTGTGATATATGTTTATTTCTGTAATATCTATTAAAAAAAAACAGGCCTGTGGCTGGGAAGTTATTTAATTTGATGGGATTCCCTAGCAAATAATGTGCATGAAGTCGCTCACTTCGCACAGTCAAGCATACAGAGGAAGTCCATCTGCGCATGTGCAGGTTTACCTTCTTCTTTTGGGGTTTACGGCAGCTGGCATCCACAGTGTTGCATTACTGCCATCTACAGGTTTACCTTTGACCATGCACTGACAGTTACATCATTCTGTTGCTAAACGAACAGCTGATCACACTGAAGTGCTCGCTGACTACCAATATTTATTAGTTTGGTCCTGCATTTCCTTTACTTTGCAACATAACGTCTTTTCTTCTTGCTTTCCGTTACTGTAGTCAGTTTTTCACATTTCATTCACATCCTCAATTTTCCTCTCCTGTTTCAAATTTGTATCCCACAATGCCTTGTGCAAATGGGGAAAGCCCACCACGTGATGCATGATGTAGTATCTTGTATTGCTTCATGGTGAAGCAGGAAAAAATAGCGGAGAATTTTGGGCCACATGGCCCTAAATTCATTAATTGTTCTATTTAAAAAAAAAAACCTAATAAAATTGGAAGTCTGTGATTCGAATTCGGTAGCTTTTGGTCCACTAAACAAAAAATAATTGGGTGTTGGGGAAAATTATTTTTATGACCTAAACTTGAAAAATCTGAAAGACGGTCTAGCTTTAAACAAGCAGAGGGCACATCATTTGACTTTAAGAAAGGCACTGCTCCATCAGATTCAGCAAGGCACTATATTACTGTACAATTATAACACATGAAATGATCTTAGATCCAACCAATAAAATGATATATATGAATGTTTGCGACTGCTTGCAATTATTAGACATGTGATATATACTAAAATGTATAATTATGTGAAATATCCCATGCCTTATTGCCTTGCACACTGTTCATCAGGTTGGAAATGAATGGGCTGCACCAGGGGAATATGAGAAATTTTCATCTCAGATATCTGAGCCTATAGTGTAAGTACCATATCTTCTGAAAGTTTTTTTTTTTAACTTCTTACTTAAAATGAAAATTAAGACCATTACTTCATGACTTTTGCTGTGAACTGTTTGATTCTGATCGTCCTTCTCTTTAGGCTCTCAAAAATGCAACAATATTACTTTGAAATCATCTACAAGCAAAGTGAAGCAATGGATCATGTGGAGCTTGCTGTATGAATCAGTTTAATTTGTAGTATATATTTCATTATTATTATTATTATTATTATTATTATTATTATTGATATATGTTTGGTCGCCTGGGAAAAGCAATTGGATGTCACTTTGGCAAAAACAAATAGTTTTTTTCTATCTATAACATACTTTGACACCTCAACTTTAATTAAAAAAAGTACATATATTTCACCTCACACAGTGAATGCTTGGCTTTGATTAATTTGTTGGACAGTTATGTGCCATAACAAAAAGAGCATAAGCCGAATCATTTCAATTTGTAATCAGATATCGACGTCAAAATGGCCAATATTATCATTTTAAAATGCTATAACTTCATTATATATACAAAAGAGGAACACATTTCACTTCAGGAAAATCTGCAGTTGTCAGAAGTACAGTACATATAGTAGAAAAAGTGAACATTTCACCATATAAAAGGTTTTTCCCAAGCCATCACATGTATTTCATTATTCGCATATTAGTAGTAAATCACAGTATTATTACATGTCATATGATTCAAACATCTGTGGTTTTAATCTTATAAAACACACCTTTTCCAATAGTCAAGGTTCAAATGTTCTCATTAATCTTGCATTTATATTAAACTCTAAACAAAATAGGTTTTCATCCTGCATTGACCCCTGCTTCCTTGTCTGTAATGTATATGTCTCTTCTAAGATTTTTTTTTTTTCATATTTTCAGTGGCGTCTCAACAAAGAGAACAGCAATTTTGAAGTTATTACCTCGGAGTTTCTGTCACTCTACAGTGGTAAATTTTAGCACTAGCAAAATTTTTCACACTACAACACTATACAATGATCTATCTGCATCACATGATCCAATGTGCATTATATCCTGTACGTTTCAGTATAATGTGTCATACGGTGACATGCAGGACTGACAGACTAAATTAAAGTCATCTAGGCAGCATTAAGGATGGCCAAGCTGTGTTATTTTCTATTGAGTAGTGAAAAAAAGGAATTTTTTGGGAATTCGGTACATTAAGACTCCCTTAATGGATATTAGTATAAATACGCAGGTAATTATAGAAATTCATGTGTGCTAATTCGTCAAGAAATTAGGACTATTTCTCGATAATCACCTGGAGCGACTCGACAAAATGGTGGCCAATCACTTTGTCATTGTAAATGAGGAAGAATTACAAATGATAAAAGACAATGCTGTTCTTAAAAGCACTAAAGATGCTATTAAGTGTGGTTTAAAACTATCCAAAAGTAAGGTGGAATTGTGATTTATTTTATCTATTTCAAAACAAAGTATTTTATGTGAGTCAGTGTAGATAAGTGTCACAACCCTGTGCCACGCCTTTATTACATTTGCATGCCACTTTTGAAGTTTGAAATAAATGATTTCACCTGTGTATTAATACTAAAACAATTATCCGCCTCAGGGTCAGTGAATATCAGTGATTATTCTATCCACATTCACTGGATATGAGCAACCGCGTGCTCTGTTTGGCTACTCTACTACTAGGATATCTGGTCATATACTGGACCATGAGTAGAGAAAAACAAAATGGCAGAGCATGTTGCTGAAGCAACCGAGGACGAAATAAAAACTATCCTCAAAAACAAAACCCCAAAAAATACAAAAAACAGCAACAAAATATTAAATAAAAGTATCTGATGGTAAGAATGTATCTTTTTTTAAATTTATTTTCCAAGAATTATTATTAGAGCATTTTTCACAAATTGCTCCTGTCATTTCGACAGTTTGTTTACATTCTAAGTGGAAATGATTTTGTTGGACATTTTGTATAAAGATTTGATTTACTGAATTTGCAAAAAATAAAAATGTTCTGTTTCTCAAAATCCAGTGAATGTGGATAGAATAAAACAGTTATTCCACTCAATCTCAGCATACACGGCTTATAGTCAACTCGGCGCTACGCACCTCATCGGCTATCAGCTCATGTACGACTCGATTTCATAGAATAACTGTTAAATAATAACCTCGACTTTGTCTCGGTTATTATTCCCCGATATTCACTTCGCCTTTGGCTAATAATTGTGAATTGTTAACATGAACAGATTAGGTATTTTAGCATTAATACCCCATGAATAACATTAGTAAAGTAATCAATCAAATCAGCCAAATAATTAACATTTACAATGTTGTACATTAAAGAATGTTCATACTACCAATGAGTGAATTCCACAATAGCCAATATGAACCTTAGATAATGCGAATGATGTGAAATAATGCAGTAAATAATGCAGGTAATAATATGTTACTATAAAGATTTAAAGTAATAAAGTAAACCTTACTAGAAAGTGTTACAGATTTTTTTTGTTTAAATTAATGTTAAATGCACATCAATACCAATAACATTTTTTATTGCTCTAGTCAGGGAGGTTGACATGGTGGTGTTTTGTTGTTGTTGTTGTTTAAGAATTGTAAACATTTAAGGAGAATTTTGGGTGAAAAACAGGTACAGTACCAGTCAAAAAATTGTACATCCCTACTCATTCATAGATTTTCTGTATTGTGACTATTTTCTACATTGTAGAACAATACTGAAGACATCAGAACTATGAAATAACATCTGGGACATATATGGATTTAGGTGGTAAACAAAAAAGTGTTAAAAAACATATTTTGCTTGATATTTCAGATTCTTCAAAGTAGCCAGCATTTACCTTGATGACACTTTACACACTATTGGCATGATCTTAACCGCTTCATGAGGTAGTCACCTGGACTGCTTTTCAATTAATAGGTGCCTTGTCAAAAGTTAATTAGTGCATGAGTTTCTTGCCTTCTTAATGCATCTAAGCTCAAACAGTAAATAGTAAATAATAAACATACAGTACATAGCACTATTCCATTTACATCAACACCATTTACATCAACATACTGATAGCGATCAGTTAAATAAAACCTGAGCCAGGAGAGGGCCATTCCCTTAACTCTCACAACATTTTCTCGTCTATCCAAAATAATGGAATGATCAATGGTATCAAATGCTGCACTAAGTCAAGTCATTTGTATAGCGCTTTTAACAATAAACATTGTTGCAAAGCAGCTTTACAGAATTTGAATGACTTAAAATATGAGCTAATTTTATCCCTAATCTATCCCCAAGGAGCAAGCCTGTGGCGACGGTGGCAAGGAAAAACTCCCTCAGACGACATGAGGAAGAAACCTCGAGAGGAACCAGACTCAAAAGGGCACCCATCCTCATTTGGGCAACAACAGACAACATGACTATAACATCAACAGTCCTAACATAAAGTCAGCTTCGTTGATGCTATAAACCCCCCACCGATGGAAACCCGAGCGCAAAACCATTCACGACAACCGCAGTCCCAAAGTCAGCAAGTCAACTGCAGTCCTAAAGTCAGCAAGTCAACTGGGTGGGTTTATGAACTGAGAGATGATTTTAGCATGCCCTCGGGTTTGTATGATGGTTTCAGGAGTTAGTTCGCTCTCAGCGCCAAGTCGAGCAGTGCGCAGTTAGAGCCAGTTTGTGTTTCTGAGTCTTGTTTTCTTTCACTAAGGTCAAGCAACACAAGCAGCGAGACACAGCCCTGATCAGACGCCAACAGTAGGTCGTTTACTACTGTAACCAGAGCTGTATCTGTGCTTTGATGAGGTCTAAATCCTGACTGATACATTTCATGGATGTTATTCCTATGTAAATAAGGAATATTTATTTATTCAACCTGGGATCGAGGTGCTGACCTCTTCTGCTCCTCGGACCTGCCTGATCCATCCTGATGCCCTGTGTCTGGTTGGAGTCTCATCACATCACTCCAGTGGAGGACGGCCCCATATGGACAGTTGGAAGTCATACTTGGAAGACGCTCTGGACACTTACAGTGATGCTTTTGTGGCTGAGGACTACAGTTGGCTTGCTAACTTTAGGACTGCAGCTGTCATGAACAGTTTTGCACTCAAGTTTTCATTAATGAAGAGTTACATCATCAACAAAACTGACTTCATGTTAAAACTGTTAATGTTATAGTCATGTTGTCTGTTGTTGTCCAGGTGAGGATGGGTTCCCTTTTGGGTCTGGTTCCTCTCGATGTTTCTTCCTCGCGTTGTCTGGGGGAGTTTTTCCTTGCCACCGTCGCCACGGGCTTGCTCATTGGGGATAGATTAGGGATAAAATTAGCTCATGTCTTGGGTCATTCAGATTCTGTAAAGCTGCTTTGGGACAATGTCTATTGCTATACAAACAAACTTGACACTATTCAACAACTGTAGTAATCCATATTATGTTAAGAACCGCTCAACTAAGTAAAGAGAAACAACATCCATCATTACTTTAAGACATGAAGTGTCTTTTCATTAATAAAAATAAAGAAAAAACGTTGAATTAGAAGGTGTGTCCAAACTTTTGACTGGTCCTGTAGATTTTGGACTGGAAAGTAGAAATATTCATATCGGTCTTTATAGGTGGAACTGTTTGCTCTGTGGTGAGGGTCCTATATGAGTTTGTGAGTTCAAATCTCAGTACAACCAAAGAGACATTTCTGAGCCAACACTCATTCTCTCTCACTTCTAAGTCACTTTGGTGAAATAAATGCCAGGCCAATGAATGTAAAAGTATATGTTTTTTTTTTTTTTTGTGTACAGATGAGTCTTCACTACTGCCAGTGGACAATGACCTAATCCCGCTCACAGCAGCTAGTCAAAAGTTGAGTTCTGATTCCACCTCTAAACCTGAAGTGGACATGGTCAGAGAAGACCCACGAGACACCATTTACAAAAGTGAGTGAATCATGAATTGAGCAAAATCTCTTATCAGTGCTATTTGTCAGCATCAAAAGGCATTCCATGAATGGTTCTTAGTATGATTAAAGCAGAGAGAGAGATTTTACATGTTCTCTCTATGTTACTCTGGGTTTCCACTGGGTTATCCTGTTTCTCCCACCTCAGAGAAATGTGCTGGATTAGTGACAGTGAATTGCCCAAACATTTCCTCATGCTGTGCTCTGGAATTTAACCAGTCATTTTACTTCAGAGGAAGTGTTACTTCTGGATTACATGGCACTCCCTCTATATAACCACATTGAGTCGGACTTAAAGTAACTTGGATTTGTGACAACTTTTTGCTGATTGTTATTGATGCATATTTGCCTGATCCATATTGTGTTGAAAAGTTTTCTGAAATACACAAGGCTAATTGGGATTGTGAAGGCTTGTGTACGGAAGTTTATCAATGAAATCACAATAATGGAGTCAAAGGCAGAATTCCAGGTCAAGTTCGACTTGAACAGCCAGTTCACAATCAGGTTCAGACAGATAAAAGCAAAATAATATCAACAGAACAAAAGGTCATAAATATGAATAACATATTAGTAGACAAAATATAGCACTAAACTCAAGTTGGTAAGGAGTTAAATATTGGTTGAGTGAAAATAGCATTTATTAAGGTATGGGACTATTAAAGCTGAATTCTCTTAACTGCACTGCAAAAAAATTATATCTTAGCAAGTGAAAATATTTTAAATAGTTGAAACAATCTAGCATTTCCTATTAGAAGAATACAAGACATCAATTCTGAGATTATTAAACCTAGTTCTAGATTGCAACCAATTTATTCGAAGATGCCTTATCAAGTAAAAATATCTGTTCATGCAGCAAGATAATTTCACTAGTATTAAGTAATTTTCTCCTCAAATTCAATTTTCAGTTTGTTTTGCAATGTGGGATAGTTGATGATTGCTGTAAGTGACACTTAGATAGATACTGACACTGTTGTAAAAAACATATGGCCCAAGTATTTTAAATTAGTCTCCATGAGACTGTGCATATTAAAAATGTGGAAAAAAAATAATATCAATAGGAAGACAAGAAAATTAATAACAGTGCATAATGGATTGCACCCAAAAAACAGTACAAGCAGACTCTACAGACGCAGGAAAGAAGGTGGTAGTGGATTTTTGAGCATAGAAGATGCAATTGACCTTGCTAAGCTTGGATTAGAGAATTACTGTATGTATGAAGCAGCAATGAAAGGTCGTTAGTGGCTGTAAGAGATTGATGATTGTCAAAGAGAGGGTGTGACTGAATTTAAGAATCGAAAGAAAACTGAAAGGAAACAGGACTGGAAGGAGAAAACTATATGACATGGCCAGTTTTGAAGACAAACAGATAATGAGGCAGGAAAAGAAAGATGGTTGTGGCTTAAAGGAACTGCAATAAAACATGAAACTGAATCATTAATTTTCGTAACCCAAGAAGAAACAATAAGAACCAATGTTATCAAGGCAAAGATTGATAAAACGCAGGAAGAGAGCAAGTGTCGGTTATGTGGAGAGGGAGATGAAAAAGTGAATCACATTGTAAGTGAATGTAGCATGCTTGCTCAAAAAGAGCATAAACGTAGGCATGATTGGGTGGGAAGAAAAATTCATTAGGAATTGTGCCGAAGGTATAAAGTACTTGTAACAGAAAGATGGTATGGACACCAACCAGAAACTGGAACAGAAAATGACAGGTGTAAGTTACTGTGGGATTTCAACATCCAGACTGATCGTGCCAGAGAAGCCAGATGATCTGATGTTGTATTGATTGATGAAGAAAAGACGGAACGTAAAATAATAGACTTTGCCATACCATACGACAGTAGAGTAAATGAAAAAGAGATAGGAGAAACAGAAGTACCAAGATCTAGCAAGAGAACGACAAAAGCTATGGAATATGAGAAAAAAAAGTCAGTCATTCTAATTGGAATAGGAGCACTCGGTACAACACCAAGACAATTATCGAAGAGATTCAGTGACCTGGGTAGAAGAACAAGAATTGTTGAGTTGCAGAAAACTGTTACACTCTGCAAGGATCCTCTGTAAAGTCCTTGAAATTTGAGGAATCTTGTTGATATCAAAGTTCATGAAATTATTACCACTGACAAAAACAGTGAGCTACATAATAATAATAATAATAATAATAATAATAATAATAATAATAGTTGTTGTTGTTGTTGTTGTTGTTCAACTCAACAGTACAAGCTCATCTCTCTCTCTCCCTCCAGTACCACTGCTGCCGAAGTCCCATTTGGAAGATGTGTTTCCGAAATGTGCTTACTATCCTATTTACAGATATGAGAATCCAAGCATTGAGAGATACGATGGTATAAATCATGTGAGTAAAGTTTTACTACTGTATTTTCTATAAAGAACATTACAGTGCCAGTCAAAAGTCTGGACACACCTATTCATTCATAGGTTTTTCTGTATTTTGACGATTTTCTACATTGTAGAACAATACTGAAGACATCAAAACTACTAAATAATATATGAAACTTAGATGGAATTATGTGGTAAACAAAAAGGTGTTTAAAAATGTTTCATATTTGAGATTCTTCAAAGTAGCCAGCGTTTACCTTGATAACACTTTACACACTATTGGCATTATCTTAACCAGTTTCATGAGGGAGTCACCTGGAATGCTTTTCAGTTAAAAGGTGTGCCTGGTTATTAACTATATTCTATTAGTTATTACTGTTTATTTTAAATACTTGATAACAAAACTGCTATTTTGTTTTTCTCTATTCACGGTATATGAGCTGATATCCTAGTAGTAGAGTAGTCAGAGTGTGCAATTGCTCATATCCAGTGAAAGTGGATAGATAGATAGATAGATAGATAGATAGATAGATAGACAGACAGACAGACAGACAGACAGACAGACATAACGTGACCAGATGTCCCGGTTTGACCGGGACAGTCCTGATTTTGAGTCGCGTGTCCCCAGTCCCGACAAAGGTCCGTCGGGACGCTGAAATGTCCCGGTTTACACCAAACACTAACAAACTGTCCTGGTTACAGCGATTATATATAACCAACGCAGTGGCGGCTGCTGGTTTTTAAAACAGGGGAAGCCCATTTTACGTATTCATCGTAAAACCTGTAGGCCGGATATCAAAGCATAGAAAGGTGTGCCCCATTAGCATAGTGAACTAGACAACCCTACCTAGTGGCAGAAAGTATTTTTGCTTGTACATTTCATGTTATAGTCTGGCTTGCCAGGCTAGTGCCTCATATCCTTAATCAAAAAAATATCAAACATCCAAAAATCACTGGCTATTCAACGAAGAGTCTGTGACCCTGTCATACTAGCTGGTTGTGCTTTCCAGAGACTTCACCAATTTCTGTTAGCAGCTAGCACTGCAGATCCCAATAAGGCTCAAGCTAGCCTACAACCAGATTGAACTACAAATGAAATAAACGAGTGAATTCACGAATGATCAAACTGATAGAATGGATGAAAATTAACGGAGCACAACGAGTAATATTTACTGTACATTTATTTACAGAGTAATGTACAGAGACATCAATGAGAAGAAACGTTTATATGAAAAGAAATTCGGACAGCACTTTGGCACACGACTACACTTTCTCAACATCCGCTATCTGATCATGCTTCCGTGTTCCTCGCCGATGCCGAAGTACAGAGCCCGCCCTCCTCATGTCTTTCAAACACTACCTCCAATAATCCTTCATCAGCCCGGCTTCTTGCCCCTCCCACTGTCTCGTTTAGTCCCAGAGAAGCCCGGCTTCCCTGGAAGTGACGATTTTGTCAATTTTAACCAATAACAACTAGCCGAAATTGGCTGTTCAGAGCCCTCTCATAGACTGCAATGGAAACCCGGCTGCCAGCGCATAGAGCCCATTGAAATAAGAAAGGTTACAGCCAGTGTTGCCAGATTGGGTGGTTTTAAGTGCATTTTGGCGGGTTTTGAACATATTTTGGCTGGAAAACGTCAGCAGTATCTGGCAACGCTGGTTACAGCCTGGCAGCAAAGGTGATTCTCGTAGCAAACTGCAAGTTCATCAGACATCACTCAAATAAGTTACAGGATAGTTATGAATGTAAATACAATCTTGGGCATATGTTATGCAAGTTATTGTTTTAATGAGAATTCAATGTCATAGATGCCGCAGTTTGGGGAGAGAATTTTAGGGGAAGCTCGGCTTCCCTTGTTGTCTCTGAGAAATCGCCCCTGAACCAACGAGATGTCAATAAAGCTTCTAGAAATTCAGCATCAATGAGATGAGCGTGTGTGCGCAGTCAACTTTACAATGTATCTATTTATACAATCTTGCAATATAGAGGCCGCGTTATAACTTTTTTTTTTCACTAGCGGCAATGCCGAACGGATGAGCGCTGGGCGGAGATGTTCGCGCACTTCAAAAGTAGGGAGATTCCTTACTGCAATGTCAGCCAGCTTTGCCAGTTTGCCATGTGCCTACCTGGCACCAATGCTCCAGTTGAGCGAATATTTTCACTCATGAGTAACACCTGACTGACGAGAGGAATTGCATGATCGTGCCTCCTCTCAAAGCCTTGCTCATTACCCGGGCCAATTTTGACGATACTTACTCGCAGTTTCACAGCAGGCTCTCGGGCAATAAAGCACTACTGGAGCAAATTCACTCATCATGTAAATATATGCAATAAAATGGCATCTTCTTTAGGGTGGGTGGGTTGGGTGGCTGTGTTTCTGAAACATTTTTTGTTGTCTTTCATCTGTTTCATGTGTCTTTAATTTGTATCACAGATTGTCTTGACTTGTTTGATGCTGTTGTCAACTCAGGGTTCACGTTTTCAAAATAGTTAATAGCCTACACTGGTTAAGATTAAACAGAGGCATTTTGGGTAAAGGTTCGGAGGTGACAACGATTAGGCTCATGCGCTCGTTCCTGTTACAATGCATAGCCTATTGTTTAAAAAAAAAGTTCGTCGCATAAAATGTTGATGTTAATATGCAAGCAATGCATTTTCTTGGCGTTTTCACAAAGGTGAAATAAATCAGTTGAAATTTAGGCTTTTGGCCTATTCCCTATCATCACATCTGTTGTCTGATTTTCTTACTTTAACTGAATTGTGATAGAAGTACATGTAGATAACAAGAAAATACTTGATTATTCTCTGAAATATTGATAAAAGTGAGCTTCTACAAAATGATAAAAGCACCTGTCTGAGCCATGGTTTGAGCCGGAGCATGTTTACATCAAAACGCGTGTGCGTGCACGAGTATCACGGTCACGCGCAAAGTGTCCCGGTTTTAGACTCGAGAAATCTGGTCACCCTAGACATACAGTACTGTTCAAAAGTCTTCAGCACCCTATTTTTTTTCATACAAACTTTGTTATAGATTTCTGTTTGATGACTTCTGCATGATCGAGTCAGTACAAAAACATTTTAGAGTCCAAACGTTCATTTTTCAGCATAAAATTAAATGGAACAGGAAAAAAAAGATATTTGTATCTGAGCAGCATATTACATAAGAGAGCACTTTTCAGATTAAAAAAGAAAATATAACAAAGGCTACTGGGTTTTGGTGCAAAATGAAGAAGCAAGTGTGACAAAGTTTCCAGAAGAACTGTAAAGCCAGTATCTCACTGGGCTGCGACAGCTTGCGACAAATTGTGAATGTCATTCACGAGAGAGTTTCAAAAGTGTCTTGAAACATTTGCAGGGCTTCTCAATTTCCTCACATGAGTCGCAAAGTGTCGCTCCTTTGTCGCTGAAATTTTGAACATGTTCAAAAAATTCGTGCGATAAAATTTCTCTCAAAATAGCCGCAAATGCATCGCTGGTGTCGCAAAGCCTTCACAAACCCTTCTCATGTCAGTTTCTGTGAGACAGGAAGTGTGAGATCAGCCAGTATCTCACTGGGCTGCGACAGCCTGCGACTAGTTGGAGACACAACAATTGCGATAAAATATGCAAATATCAATTCAGTGTGATTCCAAGTGAAAGCTGTCACTAATTCGCATATTTTATCGCAATTGTTGTGTCTCCAACTAGTTGCAGGCTGTCGCAGCCCAGTGAGATACTGGCTTAAGATCACGGGCGATTGCTCTAAGACAACGAGGGAGGCTCAGCCTCCTCTAAAAATTCTGGATCTGAAATAGCAATGTTATAACATTGCTATTTCAGATCCAGAATCATAAAAATATATGTGCTCAACCCAACTACAGTGCGAAATCATCCCGTTATAACTTTCCCCAGTTCGCCTAATGTGTGCGTGAGTTTTTCCCCCTTGTGACAGCGCGATGCAGCCCAGCCTCAGTGGACTTCAATGGTATTTGGGAGCTATGCGCTTTTCAATATCAAAATGCAAGACGGTTATTGGACAAATACTGCGAAAACGCCCGCCCACGGACTTCGAGCCTCACAGTGGGAGGGACATGGCAAAGCTTTCCGCGAGGAGACTGGTGATTGGTGAAAGCGGCCGGATATTTTCTTTGATTGACAGCTCGTTTCAACTATAGACAGGCAGCGGTGAATTTCAGTTCAGTCCCATGCGGATTCGCAAATGGTGTGGTGTATTGTAAGAGATCAGCTTACATTTCAATTTCATTCATTACATACGGTTTCTACCAGCTTTTTTAGTTCGTATATATTTTTATTGTAAATAAATTGTAAATATAGTGTTGTCAAGTTTGCTATCTTAGTTCCAGAAAGTTCATTTATTTGAGTGACTGAACTTGAACTTGAGGGGGCTAGTCAGCTAGCAAGAAAGCTGCACACGAATGACAAGCATTGCTGATTTAATTTTAGCGAAGCCATTTGCCAGCCTTCCTTTCGAGGAAAAAATTAAAATTAAAGAGCAGGGTAGACCAACGCCTCAAATTGACTTGGTGAAAAATGTAGGGAATAATACTCGTTCCTTTCAGCTCTCCTGGTACGAGAAAGTGAATTGGCTAACAGCAAGTGACCCACATCAACAACAGTAAATAGGCTACTTTAGTAATATGTCATGGATGGACCAAAAATATAGAATCTATTTAAAATGTTTATGCTGAGTATATTATATTGGAATATATATTTTTCTGGATATGAATTAAACACAGCTACAATTTGGAAAACATTTTTAAACAAAAACACAGCCGAGAACATTTCACACTACAGACCTGGATTAAAAGTGAAGGGTTATCAAAATTGTCAATAAAACATTTCTCAGTCAAAATAAGTAAAATATAGGGAAAGTGTCATTGAATGAAATGTGTGGCACCCAGCTCTATGTTTGGCTCCCCAAGGTCAGTGCTTGTGCCTATTCCAGAACACTCTGCTGTTACTGCTGAGGTTCCTGACAAAGAGCTGCTTTCAATAATGATCAATTTTTAAACAACATGACACAATTTTAAAATATAAAATGTTAAAATATACCCCCCCCCCAACAGCACCATCATGTATATTGGACAGTAGGCTAATGGGCCAAAAGAACCTGTTATTTCACAGTTTGTGACCCTGCCAACAATCAGCCAGATCAGAGGCAAGAGTATGGGCAAAATTTATGTGTTTTTTTCTTTTTTCTTTTAAAATCTGGAAATATCGTAACCGACCAGCCTCCCCTGTTTGAAAGACTACCAGCCGCCACTGCTTAAGATGCTCAGTAAAACCTACAGCTCATTTCCTTATAAAATTGCACTCATTGTACCTGAGTCTACTATTTTTTTTAAAGCAAAGGGTCGTCTCACACCAAATATTGACTTTTTTCATTTATTACAGCTTACTGCTGTTTATAGTATTTTTATTTTTATGTTGAAATGTTTAATTTCCTTATTTAAGCCATTTTTGGTCTACAGCATTTCTTGACATGTGCCTAAGACTTTTGCACAGTTCTGTGTGTGCGCGTGTGTGTGTGTGTGTATACGTACAGTGGTGCTTGAAAGTTTGTGAACCCTTTAGAATCGTCTATATTTCTGCATAAATATGACTAAAAACATCATTAGATTTTCACACAAGTCCTAAAAGTAAATAAAGAGAACCCAGTTAAACAAATGAGACAAAAATATTATACTTGGTCATTTATTTATTGAGGAAAATGATCCAATATTACATATCTGTGAGTGGCAAAAGTATGTGAACCTTTGCTTTTAGTATCTGGTGTGACCCCCTTGTGCAACAATAACTGCAACTAAACGTTTCCGGTAACTGTTGATCAGTCCTGCACACCGGCTTGGAGGAATTTTAGCCCATTCCTCCGTACAGAACAGCTTCAACTCTGGGATGTTGGCGGGTTTCCTCACATGAACTGCTCGCTTCAGGTCCTTCCACAACATTTCAATTGGATTAAGGTCAGGACTTTGACTTGGCCATTCCAAAACATTAACTTTATTCTTCTTTAACCATTCTTTGGTAGAACGACTTGTGTGCTTAGGGTCGTTGTCTTGCTGCATGACCCACCTTCTCTTGGGATTCAGTTCATGGACTGATGTCCTGACATTTTCCTTTAGAATTTGCTGGTATAATTCAGAATTCATTGTTCCATCAATGATGGTAAGCCGTCCTGGCCCAGATGCAGCAAAACAGCCCCAAACCATGATACTACGACCACCATGTTTCACAGATGGGATAAGGTTCTTATGCTGGAATGCAGTGTTTTCCTTTCTCCAAACATAGTGCTTCTCATTTAAACCAAAAAGTTGTGTTTTGGTCTCATCCATCCACAAAACATTTTTCCAATAGCCTTCTGGTTTGTCCACGTGATCTGTAGCAAACTACAGACGAGCAGCAATGTTCTTTTTGGATAGCAGTGACTTTCTTCTTGCAACCCTGCCATGCACACCATTGTTGTTCAGTGTTCTCCTGATGGTGGACTCATGAACATTAACATTAGCCAATGTGAGAGAGGCCTTCAGTTGCTTAGAAGTTACCCTGGGGTCCTTTGTGACCTCGTCAACTATTACATGCCTTGCTCTTGCAGTGATCTTTGTTGGTCGACCACTCCTGGGGAGGGTAACAATGGTCTTGAATTTCCTCCATTTGTACACAATCTGTCTGACTGTGGATTGGTGGAGTCCAAACCCTTTAGAGATGGTTTTGTAATCTTTTCCAGCCTGATGAGCATTAAGAGTGCTTTTTTCTGAGGTCCTCAGAAATCTCCTTTGTTTGTGCCGTGATACACTTCCATAAACATGTGTTGTGAAGATCAGACTTTGATAGATTCCTGTTCTTTAAATAAAACAGGGTGCCCACTCACACCTGACTGTCATCCCATTGATTTAAAGGTCCCATGGCATGGTGGTTTGTTGATGCTTTAAACGGGCTCGTGGAGGCTTCCGGATGTTATATCCGCAGCCTTTCTCGAAATGAACCCTCGGCACGTAAATATAGCCTCCTGGGAGAAAGCCCCATTTCAGCGCTTTTCCCAGTGCGTCGTTTTGCTAATGAGAAGCAGGAGGCGGGGAAGGGTAGAGGGTGGGGGCGGGCCATGGGGGGAGGGGGAGGGGCTTGACCAAGCTGCGCGCGCGCACATACTCGCTGCTATCAGCGCCTGTAGCCACGCTGCTAAGATAAAACCCCGTTCTCCCTCAGACTCCTTTCGTAAACTCAACGTGACACAGAGAACAGAGAGTGAGAGTGTTCGGAGTGGTAGTTTACGAACGTATAATATCCTAGGCTTGAACACGCACTCCATAACCAAAGAGGTAACCAAAGAGGATAGAAGCAGCAACTACAGCAACATAGCGCTTATCCAACAGAAGACATGCATTGCGGAGCAATAGTCAAACATAAGCTCATAAGTTACAGTCAATTTCCAGACTAAACTCAGTTTAACAGAGCATGCTGCATGCTCTTTAGTTTTGTAGCGCAGATTACCTGGCTAACTGCAGGAAGCGGTTAGCTGCACAGCTAATGTAGCCATTGCTAGGCTAACGCACTGATTTTAAAACACGGCAAAATGACCAGTTATACACTTACTTGTTCAGTGTTTGTTGCTGATGTGGCAGGGATGCTTGGTACGGACCCAGGCTTCAGTGACAGTTGATGTGCAAAACCTGCCCTGTACTGTCCCAAGTTGTGGAAACATTCCTCAGGAAAATGCTTCTGACAAACATACACCGTTTTAGGTAGACTCAACGGCGTATTATTGAAGTAAATAAAATTAAGCCACTGCGTCTTCAGGGGCTCTCCCGTCAGCAGTAAAAACAGACTCTTTTCTGTGTTGTCACATCCATGTACAGCGCAATTTCCATGTTTCGCTCGCTTAGGTGATGCCATGTTGTGTCCTCTATGGTCTCCTCACTACAACTGGGCGGGGCAATCCATACAGTGGGTGGGAATCCAGAGGGGGGGCGTGGGGATCATCTCCCTTGCTGACGTAGTAAAGAGAAGAGCTTATCAACGCGCCGTTTTGACGCGCCATTCTCAAATGTTGGGCATAGTTTGGTTTACACATTATGAAATTTCTAGCCACTGGGGTGACTTAAGAAGGTCAGAGGAACTCATTTTAACGTTAAAAAACCTCAGAAAGTGAAAATTTCATGCCATGGGACCTTTAAAACACCTGACTTTAATTTCACCTTCAAATGAACTGCTAATCCTAGAGGTTCACATACTTTTGCCACTCACAGATATGTAATATTGGATCATTTTTCTCAATAAATAAATGACCAAGTATAATATTTTTGTCTCATTTGTTTAACTGGGTTCTCTTTATCTACTTTTAGGACTTGTGTGAAAATCTGATGTTGTTTTAGGTCATATTTATGCAGAAATATAGAAAATTCTAAAGGGTTCACAAACTTTCAAGCATCACTGTATATACACACACACACGACTCTCTATATGTACATAAATGTGTGTGTGCGCGCACACACACATTTCCACTCATGACTCAGAAGTGTGTAACACCTGTTATAAAGGTGTGCCTTAAAGCACAACACAATGAGGAATTAATTTCTTGGCAGCAACAACAAAAGAGTAGAAACACTTTTGAAACTGTCAACCTACAAAGCATTCTGGGTTGGTCCTGTTCCTGAAATCTCGTGATGTCAACTGATTTCATCCCTCACGCTACCAAGGGCTCATCAAAAGGGTGTCTTTTAATTAATGGAAAATAAAGGAGGGAAAAACATCGAACTAGAACGTGTTTTCAAACTTTTGTCTGGTATTGTACTGTAACCCAAACTTTCTTGAAAGCAGAAATAAGAGATATTGCAAGAGCATGCAAGAATAATTCATGAAAAAATGTTTGGGAAACCTGGACTTACCTGACATTCAACATGTATTGTTCCAGACAGTCACATGAGGTTCTCTAACTGTATGAGGCTCTCATGCAGTATTATTGTTACACAGACTTTTACAAAAATCAAAGGCACGTATGCTAAGATTCTATTAATTCTGATGAAAAGCAATAAGGCATGTAATTCATTCTGGGCGAGGGCCTTTCTGTGCGGAGTTTGCATGTTCTCCCCGTGTCCGCGTGGGTTTCCTCCGGGTGCTCCGGTTTCCCCCACAGTCCAAAGACATGCAGGTTAGGTTAACTGGTGACTCTAAATTGACCGTAGGTGTGAATGTGAGTGTGAATGGTTGTCTGTGTCTATGTGTCAGCCCTGTGATGACCTGGCGACTTGTCCAGGGTGTACCCCGCCTTTCGCCCGTAGTCAGCTGGGATAGGCTCCAGCTTGCCTGCGACCCTGTAGAAGGATAAAGCGGCTAGAGATAATGTGATGTGTGTGATGTGTGTGAATTCATTCTGGGCAATTAATGAATTGTGGTTTTAAAGGTTCGTTACACATCAGTGTACCCAAACGACTACACAAGGCTTGCTAATGAGGACATGAAGGAACAGCTGTGCTTTTACGAAAAGGATGAAGTATATGAGCAGGGGTAATGTACTTACAATGTCTATATTAGTTACATTCTGTACATTCTCAATTTTACTGTCCAGTCATTTACTAATATTGTTGTGTTTACCTTTCCAGAAATGGGTTTGGTCAATATCTGAAATTTGAAAAAGGAGAAGACAGCAAAGGTAACGTATTGATAGCTTGATTAAGTGGTTTTCATGTTTTTCTTTAATGGTCCTTCTAACACTGGACTTACATGCCCAACCCACAGAGCCTAATATTAACAAGCCAAAGTGGAAGCAGCTCTTCAATGTAAAGGCTGTGGAGTTCCATTCGAAGCAGAGTGATTTAGTTGTCCACACCTGCAAGAGAGCTGGAAATATCATACTGACCCAAAAAGAAGCCATTCCTTTAATTAAAGCCTTCACGAATCAACTGAAGTTAGCCGAGAACACCAGGTAAATGATCGCCCTGCTGTCTTGGCTTGTGAAGACGCCTGACAAGTAGAATTTGTCCAAAGTGATTTTTTGATGTTTTTGCAGTGATCTGGTCCTGAAACGAGTATTAAACATTGAAAAGAAGACAAGGGCTGATGTGGGTAGTCGCTACCTGATGGAGATGGAGATGGAAAATAAAGAGGGGAAGAATGTTCTTATCTCTCAATATTATTACTCCACATCTAACCAAAATTATCCAGAATTACCGGGTCTCTGCAGCCCAGCAGACTTCAACTGGAACCCAGAAGTCAAAGTCCATGTTATTCTGACAGGTCAGAAATCAAGCTTTTTATGAGCTCTATTGCTACTTAATTATTCTAACTCTCAATCATGTGATTTCTTGATCATGTGATTCCCAAACGTTATATAGGCTTTTTGCCATTTTGCTGTGTTTATCATCTTGGTATACATTTTAATTGAATAAGCTGGATTTAGTTGGACACTCTACAAACCATCTTCAGACTGATTATTATGAAGCAGTCTATCAACTGATTACCAACATGACAAATGTGTCTGAATTTGAAATGTGTTATGACGAGGCGTGTAGACAAGTTGCTAGTCTCCATATTATCTACTAAACATCAGCAACCTCAAACTGGACCAGACAAATAAAGTAAAGGAGAAAGTGACAGGCTGTTAGTCTACAGAGTAATGAATAATAATAAATAATCTCCTGAACATCAGCTGGAGACATGGTAAAAATTTTTATTTTTGGCTCATTGTTGACAATCTACAGTGGGTATATAGTCAACTGTACACACACCCCGATTAAAACTGTGATTGATCAAGAGCATTTTACAAGGAAGAGTGTAATATAATTGCCAAAATAGAGATGTGCGACTTTGGTAGACTCTTAACAGAAAAACAGAGTGCTGTTTTAACACTTGTATAACCAGACTATTGTAAGGTTGTTGGGGTTTTTTTTTTGTTTGTTTTTGTCCTAAAACATTTCTATTTGTTTTTCACTTCAGTTTTGTTGGTTATATCAAGTTCAATGTGGAAAATGATAGGACTTGATTTATCTTGGTTTTGTTTTCTTATTACTTTACAAAACCTGCTATTTTTATGGTGGTTTGTAGAATTTTTTTAGACACTTTATAGATAGTTTATTGACTTAGATATTTGTAGAGTGTCTAAATAACTCAATATCTATAGGTTTCGCAAAAAAGAAAGTGTAACATAGGCACATTTGTATGATCTCAATATTGAATTTATTCGACAATGACTATTACTACTACTACTACTACTACTACTAATAATAATAATAATAATAATACAATGCAAATCTCTTGTGGCATTCACAAGCATCGTCAGGACTGTTTTTTCCGTGAAAACTATGCGTCAGTGTAAATAATTTTTGTTCAATTTTGACAGATTTTTTTCTTCCTATTACTATTGTCATTTATTTCCTTTCTGTTAACTGAGAGCCATGTGTATATTATCTATAGGATATTAAGTGCTATCTCTCAATAAATATGTCATCTATAATAATAATAATAATAATAATAATAATAATAATAATAATAAAAACCAATGCAAATCTCTCGCAGCATTCACAAGCACTGTCAGGACTGTTTTTCCGTGAAAACTATGTGTCAGTAAATAATTTGTAAATAATTTTTGTTCAATTTTATGACGGATTTTTTTTATTCCTATTACTACTGTCATTTATTTGCTTTTTGTTAACTGAGCCACATGTATATTATCTATAGGATATTTAGTGCTATCTCTCAATAAAAATGTCATCTATAATAATAATAATAATAATAATCATCATCATCATAATAATGAAGTGTGTATACTTTTATTTGTTTCTTAATTAAATATATCATCATCTATCAGTAAGTATTGTACTGTATATTTACATATGTGTACATATATTCTCACCACTTGTAGCACTGCATATTTGTAATATTTTAAAATTGTGAAAACTGCATTGCTTATTTATAAGCGTCAATCGCGATGGATAGCATATAGTCTTTGTACAGAGGAACAGTCAGTGCAGAAACATGCTGTCAAGTCCATGGTACTAGACTTACTATTCTTGCATCAAACCACATGAAACTGCTCAGTGCTCTTTGCTGATACTAGAATGAGCAAGGATACGTTCTTACTAAGCAGTTCTTCAATGAATATACAGCATGTTCATTTCACTTTTACTCCAACAGTTAAAAACCAGGGGAGATGGGTCATTTATTTCATCAGAGAAATGGAGAAAGTGTATGAAATGACAGGAGACAAAAACTTCAATGTCATCATTGTAGACTACAACAGCACTGATGTTGATATTGAGAAGGAACTGAAAAACGCAAATTTACCAAGGTATGCTTTTTATTCACTAATAAAGAGATGTTAACTGGTGCTCATATTGTATATTTAAGCAAGAAGGTCCAATTTTTTAAATGTTATGTGTGTATGTGTTCAATTTTCCAACACACAAACAGCTACCAGTTTAAAAGCTTAGGTGGACATTTTGCCAAATCTGAAGGAATTCAAGCTGGAGTTGATCTTGTTGAAGTATGTAAGCAAGATTTTACATTGTAACAATTAAAAAAAAAAGATATGCACTGTATACATTTGAATGGTAATGCGTTGAGGGATCTTACTGAATGGATGGGTCTCTGCTCACTATATTTGAGGTTAATTTCTGTGCATACGTACAGCCATGACTTTTCTTCCGCACTAATTTAATTTATTTTTACAGGATAACAACTCTCTTTTGTTCATGTGTGACCTGCACATCCACTTTCCTCCATCAATAATAGACAATGTGCGTAAACACTGCGTACAAGGGAAAGTTGCATATGCTCCTGTCGTGATGAGACTGGGATGTGGAGCTACAGTACAAGCTCCCGCAGGTATGAATATTACACAGTTACAGAGTCAGCAGTACCTAATAATCAAAAACATGAAACCAAATTATCTATATCTGACATTCTCAACTCCCAGTGATCCATTGCCCTGTATAGTTCTCTATTCTCAACACACCAGAACTTACTCATGAAGGTACAGTGGCCTGCAAGTGCAAAACACATTAACAACCCAAATATTCAACAGCAAATCAGAAAATGCAACAGCAAGAACCAAAATACATAAACACTTCTGAAAACGCAAGAACCAAAATCACAAACACAACATTAATGTTATTTTTATATATGTTATAATTATATTTTATATGTTAATGTAACAGTTAGAAGAAGAAGAAGAAGAAGAAGAAGAAGCCTTTATTTTTGTCACATGCACACTCGAGCATAGTTAAATTCCTCCTCTGCATTTAACCCATCTGAAGCAGTGAACATACATGCACACACAAGTGAGCAGTGAGCGTGCACACATACCCAGAGCAGTGGGCAGCTATGCTACAGCGCCCAGGGAGCAGTTGGGGGTTAGGTGCCTTGCTCAAGGGCACTTCAGCCATGATACAGAAGGAGGCAAAAGTGCTGTTCATTCACTCAACTCCTCTCACGTTTTTCCTGCTGGTCCCTGAAATCGAACCAGTAACCCTTTGGGCCCAAGGCTGCTTCTCTAACCTTCAGTGCATACCTCTGCCAAGCCACATATCATCAACAACAAAATCAAATCACTTGAACTTCAGCTAATACTCAAGCTGGACACCAAATTTCATCAAAATCCATTCCCTACTTTTTGAGTTACATTGGGAACAGACAAAAAAAAAATAATATATATATATATATATATATATATATATATATATATATATATATATCCTGGATCCACATATCCAGATTTGCATAAAAATCTAATCAATTGGTCCTTGGTCCATGGCTCACCTTTCCTCAAAATCTCATCAAAATCCATTTGCTACTTTTTGACTTATGTTGGGAACAGACAAACAAGCAAAGGCAAAAACATCACTTCCAACACAGTTGGTGAAGGTAAACATGCAATTTTTTTTTCCTGTGATATTCAGTAAGGACTTACCCTTTGCATTTTGCTTTAGAGGGGACATATTATGAAAAATCCACTTTGTCAGTGCTTGAGCACATACATTTAGGTATTTGGAGCCTACCAACACACAAACTCTGAAATCCTTGACTTGCAACCACGTGATCAAAATCTGCTACCTCATGAGCGTCCGGCATGATGGTGGATATACAAAGCAACTCAGACAGTGGCCGCTGAAAGCGTCTGTAAACAATGCTGAATTTTCTCAGTATCACCACAATTTGAACGGTCCAGCGAAGATTCGATACAAAGAGAAGATAGATGTGTGTGGTTTTGACCCATATTATTTAAAAAAGTCAGATTTTTCTGAAGATAAGACGCTTCTACTTTACTTCTACTTAGAAGTACGTGTAGATAACAAGAAAATACTTGATTATCCTCTGAAATGTTGATAAAAGTGAGCTTCTACAAAATGATAAAAGCACCTGTCTGAGCCATGGTTTGAGCCGCGCATGTTTACATCAAAACGCGTGTGCATGCACAAGTATCACGGTCACGCGCAAAGTGTCCCGGTTTTAGACTCGAGAAATCTGGTCACCCTAATAAGATACCCAGTCAGTTTCTTTCGTTCTGCCTATTTCAGAAAAAAAAGTGCTTTAACAAGCTGTTCAGATTTGACTCCCTTTTCTATGTTACAAGAGGAACTCATTGGAATTATGCCACTCCATCATCTGAGTATCTCCACTCATGGCTTGAGAACTGCCTTTGTAAATGAAAATTTATGAGGAAAGTGCTACCGGCCTGGCCTGCAAAAGAGGGGGGTGGGGTGAGCATTTGCTCATTATCATTTAAAGGAACAGTCACTCAAATTGGTCGTTTTGACCAGGGCTGTTTAGACAGGGTGAGAACGGATCTGGTGTTTTATCCTTGTCATATTTTGACCAAAGAATGCATAGACTCTATCATTAATACCTCAGGGAACTGTGTCAACTTGTGGAAAAGAGGTATAATACGCCACCTTTAATGTTGTTGTATTTCTGAATTTGCAGTTGTTTTGGTATTTCTGGAGTGTTTTCTGATTTGCTGGTGTGCTTTTAATTTGTTAATTTCTTCTGCACTTGCACCATATGAAGGGCATGATAGAGATGTCATTTTTCAGTTCATGTGCTGGCAGGATGGAAAACCTCTACGGTAGCTCTGCAGGGCAGTGACTCTCCAGGAGGTTATCAGCATGTAATATGTTCATGTCCAATATGCAACCCTGAATTATTCAATGTGACACAGGTTTCTGGGAAACTGAGGGCTATGGTCTGGTGGGGATTTACAAATCAGACATGGACCGAATTGGAGGCATGAATGTTAAAGAATTCACAGACAAGTGGGGAGGAGAAGACTGGGAGCTGCTGGACAGGTATGTACAGTTTACTAGAGACATTTGGATGATTACAATTTGGAAACTTTTTTTTTTTTAGAGAGAGAGAGGATGATTATAATAAGATAAATCACAGATGAGCAAAGAATATATCTTGAGACTAGACGTGAAAGACGTGCTCCTTGTTAGTTGTTTCTTATGATTAGATTTAATTAATAGTCTAATCTTTAATTAATAATCTTAATAGCCTAATCTTCTTTGATGTGTGACCAACTACAGCAAGAGTGACTCAAAGCACGAAACAGAAATGCTCTTGCAAAACAAAAAAAAAATCACAGTAATCCTGGCACATTGCCAGGTACATTTCCATGCAAGTACCAGTTCAGGATGTATTTCATGTTTGAGATTATCCTTTAGTACAGTCTACCTGTACCTGTCACAGTGCTACTTTGCCTACTGCCATCCACTAACATCATTCCTTTCATCTCCCGTTCAGAATCCTACTGCACAAGCTGGAGGTGGAACGACTGCATCTGAGGAATTTTGCACACTTCTTTCATTCAAAAAGGGGCATGTGGAACATGCCATGAAGCTCGTTTCTGGTCTACTTTATGACACTAGGCAATGGTGATATTGTACTATTTAGAGTCTGCATAGTACTATGTACAGAACCCTCCATTATTATTGCCACCTGTTGTAAAGATTAGTAAAAAGGTTTAGAAAAAAAATTTACCTTATGATGAAGTCACTTCAACTCACACTGGGAAAAAAATTAGAAAAATCCAACCTTTAATTGAAATAAATTTATTCAAAGAAAAACAAATCCTTCATCAAGAAATAATTAATAAAACTTTCAACAAAAACACACGTGCCACGATTACTTGCTCCCCTGGAAGGATTATTTACACCCTATATAGTGCACTCATATAGAGATTTGACGGAAATAAAAAAATGGAGACAGAAAGCCGAGAATACATTGAACTTCCAGTGTCAGTAGTGATAGATGGAGACAGTGCCAATGGTGGGAAGAATTTCAACAATCATCATCAGGGCAAAAATGTAAAATGAATGACAGGCAGGAAAGTAATTTTGTACATACCATTCAAAGGTTTGGACACACTTATTAATTAATTTTTTTCCTTATTTGTATTCATTAAAATACACTTACTTTATTAAAGTAATAATGGATGTAATTTCACTTTACTTAATTGAATGGTTCTTAGCATTATATAGATATACATAATATCCATCCATCCATCCATTACCTGTAGCCGCTTATCCTGTTCTACAGGGTCGCAGGCAAGCTGGAGCCTATCCTAGCTGACTATGGGCGAGAGGCAGGGTACACCCTGGACAAGTCGCCAGGTCATCGCAGGGCTGACACACAGAGACAAACAACCATTCACACTCATTCCGGTATTCACACCTACGGTCAATTTAGAGTCACCAGTTAACCTAACCTGCATGTCTTTGGACTGTGGGGGAAACCGGAGCACCCGGAGGAAACCCACGCGGACATGGGGAGAACATGAAAACTCCACACAGAAAGGCCTTCGCCGGCCGCTGGGCTCGAACCCAGAGCCTTCTTGCTGTGAGGCGACAGTGCTAACCACTACACCACCGTGCCGCCATACATAATATACAGTTGTGAAATAGGGCTATTTGATGTATTTTTATTATTTACTATTTACTGTTTGTTGATCTTAAATGCATTAAGGCAGCAAGAAATTGCACTAATTAACTTTTGACGAGGCACCTGTTAATTGAAAAGCATTCCAGGTGACTCCCTCATGAAGCTGGTTAAGATAATGTCAATAGTGTACAAAGCGTCATCAGAGTAAACGTTAGCTATTTGAAGAACCTAAAATATGAAACATATTGGTTTTTTTTCCACATTTTCTTTGTTTACCATATAATTCCATATCTGTTCCATGTGCGGGGCGGCACAGTGGTGTAGTGGTTAGCGCTGCCGCCTCACAGCAAGAAGGTCCAGGTTCGAGTCCCATGGCCGGCGAGGGCCTTTCTGTGTGGAGTTTGCATGTTCTCCCCGTGTCCGCGTGGGTTTCCTCTGGGTGCTCCGGTTTCCCCCACAGTCCAAAGACATGCAGGTTAGGTGAACTGGTGACTCTAAATTGACCGTAGGTGTGAATGTGAGTGTGAATGGTTGTCTGTGTCGGCCCTGTGATGACCTGGCGACTTGTCCAGGGTGTACCCCGCCTTTCGCCCGTAGTCAGCTGGGATAGGCTCCAGCTTGCCTGCGACCCTGTAGAAGGACAAAGCGGCTACAGATAATGAGATGAGATGTTCCATGTGCTATTTCATAGTTTTGATGTCTTCAGTGTTGTTCTACAATGTAGAAAATAGTCAAAATACAGAAAAATCTATGAATGAGTAGGTGTGTCCAGACTTTTGACTGGTACTGTAGATTGAGAAAATACTAGCCCTATTGACCTATATTGGGATCCACAACAAGCTAGATGACAAAAAGTCATTTCTAAAATGAGACTATGCTTCCTAACTCACTAATTGGCTCACAGCATGAAGCTCAACTAACATATCTACTACACATTAGCTAGTTAACTTAACCATCAAGGTGTCTTAAACACAATTTTCCACTTTATCACATCATGCATCTTTCTTTAAATAGGTTGTGATAAATGTATATTAATTATCTGTACCCAGATGTCAACTAAACATGTAACAAACCTAAATGACCTTATGACTTACTTTTTCTATGTAGCCCGCATGTTTAACTGTGTTATTTTGTAAATAGCAAATAATAAAAGTCAACTGATTAGAAAAGAAGTGTTTTAAGAGTTCTTGCCACAAGACAGTAATCATGGTGCATTTATTTATTGTAATTATATCTACTTACCACTGTCCTGGTGTTTTTCTTCTTCCTCTTCTCTTTTTTCTTTCATTTCTGATCCAGAAAGTGCTTGTTTCATTGCACTGACGCTTATACCCAACATTGATTGTGCATATAACAGCTACATGTAGCTATCACAAATGGTATCCAGTTGTCATGTGATAGCTAGAATGGGCCCCACATGGGGGGGGAGGTGTCTGTGGCAGCAACGGTGCACTGTATAGTAGGCATATCAGACGCTTGCTGGCTGTGCTGTGAAAATTCTGCATGCAGACGCTCATCTACAGTGGTGCTTGAAAGTTTGTGAACCCTTTAGAATTGTCTATATTTCTGCAGAAATATGGCCTAAAACATCATCAGATTTTCACACAAGTCCTAAAAGTAGACAAAGAGAACCCAGTTAAACAAATGAGACAAAAATATTATACTTGGTCATTTGTTTATTGAGGAAAATGATCCAATATTACATATCTGTGAGTGGCAAAAGTATGTGAACCTCTAGGATTAGCAGTTAATTTGAAGGTGAAAATAGAGTCAGGTGTTTTCAATCAATGGAATGACAATCAGGTGAGTGGGCACCCTGTTTTATTTAAAGAACAGGGATCTATCAAAGTCTGATCTTCACAACATGTTTGTGGAAGTGTATCATGGAACGAACAAAGGAGATTTCTGAGGACCTCAGAAAAAGCGTTGTTGATGCTCATGAGGCTGGAAAGGTTACAAAACCATCTCTAAAGAGTTTGGACTCCACCAATCCACAGTCAGACAGATTGTATACAAATGGAGGAAATTCAAGACCATTGTTACCTTCCCCAGGAGTGGTTGACCAACAAAGATCACTCCAAGAGCAAGGCGTGTAATAGTCGACGAGGTCACAAAGGACCCCAGGGTAACTTCTAAGCAACTGAAGACCTCTCTCACATTGGCTAATGTTAAGGTTCATGAGTCCACCATCAGGAGAACACTGAACAACAATGGTGTGTACGGCAGGGTTGCAAGGAGAAAGCCACTGCTCTCCAAAAAGAACATTGCTGCTTGTCTGCAGTTTACTAAAGATCATGTGGACAAACCAGAAGGCTATTGGAAAAAATGTCTTGTGGAAAGATGAGACCAAAATAGAACTTTTTGGTTTAAATGAGAAGCTTTATGTTTGGACAAAGGAAAACACTGCATTCCAGCATAAGAACCTTATCCCATCTGTGAAACACGGTGATGGTAGTATCATGGTTTGGGCCTGTTTTGCTGCATCTGGGCCAGGATGGCTTGCCATCATTGATGGAACAATGAATTCTGAATTATACCAGTGAATTCTAAAGGAAAATGTCAGGACATCTGTCCATGAACTGAATCTCAAGAGAAAGTGGGTCATGCAGCAAGACAACGACCCTAAGCACACAAGTCGTTCTACCAAAGAATGGTTAAAGAAGAATAAAGTTAATGTTTTGGAATGGCCAAGTCAAAGTCCTGACCTTAATCCAATCGAAATGTTATGGAAGGACCTGAAGTGAGCAGTTCATGTGAGGAAACCCACCAACATCCCAGAGTTGAAGCTGTTCTGTACGGAGGAATGGGCTAAAATTCCTCCAAACCGGTGTGCAGGACTGATCAGCAGTTACCGGAAACGTTTAGTTGCAGTTATTGCTGCACAAGGGGGTCACACCAGATACTGAAAGCAAAGGTTCACATACTTTTGCCACTCACAGATATGTAATATTGGATCATTTTCCTCAATAAACAAATGACCAAGTATAATATTTTTGTCTCATTTGTTTAACTGGGTTCTCTTTATCTACTGTTAGGACTTGTGTGAAAATCTGGTGATGTTTTAGGTCATATTTATGCAGAAATATAGACAATTCTACAGGGTTCACAAACTTTCAAGCACCACTGTAAGTTTCCAAATCTGTCGTTGCTTAACTCTTCAATATTTTCTATTGTGAATGTGATCATTAAAAAGCTTATAATCTCTGCTTTTCAAAGAAATGTATCTCGTCAAGATCTGTTCAGTACTTTGAGAGTAACGGCAGGTTGAATTCGGTACAACTCTGCTCGTGTGACGTCGGGAAACTGCCGGTGCTTTTTGAGTCACGGGAAAGCGGTCAGGCTCTCTCTCTCTCTCTCTCCTGATCGGTTTCCGACCGGATTACTTGTGAATATCAATCAGATAACTTTTCTAGGGATGTTCTCGAGCTCTCACTGTTTCTGATGAAGTATTCAGCAAAATTTTCCGTCAGCTAGTTTTGATGTTATGATTCACAGGAGACTCTGAAGTGAGTTTTCATAGCTTTACTTATTTTTTCAAATCAAATTAATTCATGTAAATAAATAAGTATTTTAGAAGATAACTGTAGTTGTTTTGATGAAAAATATTGAGATCTTAGTGGTCAGAACAATATTTAAAAAAACAGAAGTCAGAAACGCGAATGTCAATTTCAGTTCTATTAATTGGAATTGTTTATTGGATGTGGATCACACAGTGTTTTCAAGGTTTGCCTTGAAAGCTGTGAATATTATTTATATTCTTGAATATAAACACTAGTAGAGTAGAGTGGGGGAAAAAGCCCCCCTTAAGGAAAATTCAGTTTTTCTCCAAGTTGAAATGAACCATGTGTTATTTTAATCATAGTTTTTGACAACAGTGACATGAACAATAATGCCATCTAAAGTTTGCCTAAAGTTAATACTTAATTTTTTTTTTAACAAAAACAAACATTGTGCCAAGGGGGCCTTTTACCCCCCCAGTGGGGTAAAAGGCCCCCTGAGGTGGGGCAATAGGCCCCCTCACTCAGAAAAAGCTGTTTGGATAGCAAAAGTGTTTACTTAAGCCTATAATGTGAAAGAAACAAGAAAATATCCCTGAATTAATGAATAGATGCATTATTTTATTATATTTCGCATTTTAATTTCAATATAATTTTGTGTGGATTGAACATGAATTAACAAAGAACAAGCTATTCATTAATTCAGGGATATTTTCTTGTTTTTTTGAGTGAGGGGGCCTATTGCCCCACCTCAGGGGGCCTTTTACCCCACTTGGGGGGGGGGGGGGGGTGTAAAAGGCCCCCTTGGCACAATGTTTGTTTTTGTTAAAAAAAAAAAAAAAATACGTATTAACTTTAGGCAAACTTTAGGTGGCATTATTGTTCATGTCACTGTTGTCAAAAACTATGATTAAAACTAAACACATGGTTCATTTCAACTTGGAGAAAAACTGAATTTTCCTTCAGGGGGGCTTTTTCCCCCACTCTAATTATGATAAAAGGAAACGATGCCCCCTGGGGGCCATTTACCCTGCCATTAAGGGGGCGTTTTACCCGACAGACTACACTTTTACAAAAAAGGGTCTTACTTTCAAAATGTGATTTAACTTTTTATACCTAATGTATTTTTTTTAAACGTACTGACTTGTCTACTCATACCACATACACAGCTGTGATATCTGACAAAATAGCAGCTATCTAAATACAGTTTTACTGATATCTGAAAATTATATCACTTACCATGAAATTTGATTTCTCTCCGCTGCGTTGCTGATATGCGATCCACAGTGGATATTTGTATATCCCCGTTGTCAAGCCAGTCCATAGCAACAATAGAAATGTAACTTTGCGCCATCTGGTGGTTATTTTGAGTAAAACAGGCCGGGGGCCTTTTACCCCACGGGGGCGTATTACCCCACTCTACTCTAGGCCTGAGTTTTGAGAACTACAAAGGCCTTCAGAGCACAAAGAGGGTATTAGAAATAATCTTTTATAATTTTTTTATTGAGTGCTTCAATTTAATGTTTTACCTAATTAGCATAATTAATACTAATTTGAATACATTGTTTTTATTAATTTTTCAAACTTTGTATTCAGTATCCAACCATCTATGTGCCTGCAATTTCCATGTAAATGTCTTTAAAAAAAAGTTATTATGAAAAAACATTTGATCTCATTGGTTAATGAGGCCCATTTTGGACCATGTGATCCTCATACAGAATATTACAGCAGTTTTCTGAAAATTAAGCCTTTTTTTTCCAATCTTTAATTTGCAATATCTCAAGAACAGATAAACATTTTAATACTGTAAAAAGTATGTTGCTCTGTATTCAACTCTGAATTCACTGAGAGTCGTTTTAAACACTTTGGATTGAATTTGAATTTTCACCTGATATGCCTATATATAATGCCTTTATGGGAGGTTTAAGGGGGTGTAGGAGTTTGAGCGGGTGGGTGGAGCACAGAAGTACAGTAAGCCAGAACTGAGTTTCAAAAATATCTTTATTTTCAGCTTTTCAATCTCCCAGTCACACAGACACGCGCACACACATCAGTCGTCTGGTTGGGGCAAGAACTCCCTTCCTCTGCTCTCTCTCTCGTTATGTAGGGCACAGTCACTGGGGAAGACACACAAACACAGGTTAACTGACATCAGGTGCAGTGATTCTGCCACTTACCTTCCCTGACTCTGCCCTCCGGTCACAGACCGACGCTTGACCACGCCCCGCTGCCACATACCCCCCACCGCCCGACTCAGGCCGGGCAGCTGTCCGGCCTGCAGCCGACTCCCCACCCCCTTGACGGGAGAGGAAGTCCGCCACGACCATCTGCGCCCCCGGCCTGTGGATCACCTTGAAGTTAAAGGGCTGGAGTGCCAGATACCAACTAGTGATCCGCGCATTGGCATCCTTCATGTGGTGGAGCCACTGGAGGGGTGCGTGGTCCGAACAGAGGGTGAAAGGGCGTCCCAGCAGGTAGTAGCGGAGGGCGAGGACCGCCCACTTGATGGCTAGGCACTCTTTCTCTATCTTGCGATTGAACTGTTCAACTAAGCCGTCCATTTGTGGGTGATAAACGCTGGTGCGGATCGGCTTAATTCCCAGTAACCCATACAGTTCGCGCAGTGTGCGTGACATAAACAAAGTGTCTTGATCAGTCAGAATCTCTTTGGGGATTCCGACTCGGGAGATGACGTGGAAGAGTGCTTCCGCAATACTGCGTGCTGAGATATTGCGAAGAGGCACTGCTTCAGGGTATCGCGTTGCATAGTCCACCAGAACTAAAATAAAGCGATATCCTCGTGTTGACTGATCTGACGGCCGGACGAGATCCATCCCAATTCTTTCGAACAGGGTCTGGATTAATGGCAGAGGGCGCAAAGGCGCTTTTGGAATGGCCGCTGGATTTACTAACTGGCATTTGCGGCATGCCGTACACCACCTACGGACATCGCCACGAATCCTTGGCCAATAGAACCGGGCCATTATTCGGGCTAGTGTCTTATCCTGCCCCAAGTGTCCAGCCATGGGATTAAAGTGAGCCGCCTGGAATATCAATTCCCGGCGGCTCTTTGGGATCAAAAGTTGTGTGATTGGCTCCTTAGTCTGAGTGTCCTGCGTCACTCGGTATAATCTATCCTTCATAATGGAGAAATAGGGGAACGACGGGGTGGCGTTTGGCTGGAGCGTTTGACCATCGATTACTCTCACTTGGTCAAACGCATGCCGCAGAGTCTCATCTCGTGACTGCTCTAACGGGAAATCCGCGAGGGATTCCCCAAGAGAGGGAGGAAGAGCCTGCTGCTCCTCCTCACTCTGACACGGAGATGACGTAGACGGCTCTGTGACAGCTGCTCCCACCAATGCCACACCGGGACCTCCCCCTGCTGAACTATGGCAGGACCCACTCTTCACTAAATGAGTCATTAACTCCCCAAATCCCGGCCAATCAGTCCCCAAAATTATTGAGTGGGTAAGGCGTGGATTAACCGCAGCCTTTACGCTAAATTTTTCCCCTCAAAATAGAATGTGGACTGACACTAAAGGGTAGTTGTGAACATCCCTGTGCACACACAACACCTTCACCAATTGTGCTCCCCCCAATGCCTCGTCTTGCGCCAGGCTTTGGTGGATTGAGGTCTGATTGCAGCCAGAGTCCACCAAAGCCTGATACGTATCCCCTTGGACACTCACCGGTATGCGATACGCTCCGGCCCGATCGAGGGCGGTTCCTGGCACATCGGGGATCCGGACCACCACACCCACCTCCATTGCCGAGCACTGATGCTGGAGGTGTCCTGGCTCCCCTGTCGGTGGGGAGCTGTAGCGCGGCCAGCTGCACCTCGCCCATTAGCAGGGGGAGGAGGCACGCCGCGCGCTGTTCCACTGGCCAGCCCCAGGCCTCTGCTGCTTGCTCGAAGAGCACTAGGAAGGCTTCAGAGTCATCATGTGGGCCCATCTTCGTTAGGGTGAGGTGGGGAGGGCCCGCGGCGGTGGAGGTGGTGGACCCCGCCGACGCAAGGAGGTGCCGGAACGCTTGACGATCTTCCTGTTGAGCCAGCACCAGGGCCTCGAACCTTTGCGCTTGCTCCTTTCGGAGGGTGACCAGCGCCTGGTGCTGGCTCTGTTGGGCCGTGGCGAGGGCGTGGATCAGGTCCGCGAAGGGGGAGGACTCCATGGGGCTGTTCTCCTCTGTGCTCCTTCCCGGGTTACAGCACCACTGTAGGACTTTGAGCGGGTGGGTGGAGCACAGAAGTACGGCAAGCCAGAACTGAGTTTCAAAAAGTTCTTTATTTTCAGCTTTTCAATCTCCCAGTCACATACACACACACACACACACACACACATCAGTCGTCTGGTTGGGGAAAGAGCTCCCTTCCTCTGCTCTCTCTCTTGTTATATAGGGTGCGGTCACTGGGGAAGACACACAAACACAGGTTAACTGACATCAGGTGCAGTGATTCTGCCACTTACCTTCCCTGACTCCGCCCTCCGGTCACAGACCGACGCTTGACCACGCCCCTGCTGCCACAGGGGGTTTATAGTTATCATTGCAAAATGTATCAATATAACTGACCATTAGGGGCCCCTTTTCTCATCTTTGGTGGGCCCCCAAACATTTGCCTGGTTGGCCTTTTTTAATGGTGTGTCCCTGCTGCTTTATCGGAGCCTATCCCAAGAACCCCAGGCTGTGAGACTGGGATACACCTTGGACAGAACTCTAGTCCATTGCAGGGCACCACGTACACACACACACACACACACACACACACACACACGTCAACTAGGAATTCCTTAACATAAACTCAGGAAGTTCTCCTCAACCCTGCACAGAGCAAGTGATCTCAAATCAAAATGGATGATCACAGCATCACCAGTATACGAACTTGCACTTCTTTAGATTCAAATGGTATATGTCATATATACAAGTATTTGCTTTATATCAATCAATGTACAGACATATAAGCTTGTTAAATCTATAACATGGACTATACAGCTTTCCAGGATTGTGAGGCCGCAATGCTACCAACTGCACAACCATTCCATCCAGGGTGTATTCCCACCTCACGTCCAGTGTTCCCAGTAGGCTCAAGTACCACCACAACCTGAACAGAATAAAGCAGTTACTGAAGATGAACCAATGAATTAATGAAGAAATACTGTAAATGCCCTTTGTAGCCAAAAGGATCTATGATTCACCTAACTGTGTATAATACTCAGTGTATTAGGAGTTACTTAGTTGTAGACTGGTCAGTGAATACATTCACTCGTAAAAACTGTTGGAATGTGATGTGGTAAAAATAACAAAGAAAGGAGCTAAACATAACTTATTAGTCTGAAAATATTTCAGATTAGATGAAGCCAAGTCTATAGGCTTGACTGTGCAAGATCCCACTCACCTAGTTTAGAGTCTGATCAGTGGAGCATGCCAGCTCAAAAAATATGATCCATACCGGGGCCGGCTCAAGCTCTCACTAACAGGATGGGCCAGGAAGATTTTTTTTTTCTCTCTTACCCTCGGGTGGGTGGGCCAGCCTTGTGATTGGGTGGGCCAGGCCCACTCTGGCCCCCACAGAGCCAGGCCCGATCCATACTCATCTTGGGATGTACTGAGTCCAGAGTAGTATGTAACGGAGATACATCCCAGACCCTGCTATAGCACTGCATGTTCCATCCATCATGATGCTAGGGTTTTTTATCAGTGTTAAACTATAAGGAGTTTCCATGCCAAACTGTTCGCTGTCAATAATACTCATAGTCCCTTAGCAAGTGAACCCGAAACTTCAAAGCACTTCTGTCCACTGCTATGGATAAGGGGATCTGCCAAATGTCATAAATATAATTGCAATCTCAGAATCAAGTATTTCAGCAAAGCCATCAGCTCATTAACACCAGCTCATTTTAAGAACTAGTATGTGCTTAAATAGTAAAATATGATCAGTTTACTATTTTGTACATATCGCATCAATTTATTTACTTTCATTGTGTTAGTTTCATTGTTACTTTCATTCGTAAAAAAGCACTGAACCTGGCTGTTTAAGTTGTAATCTGTGTATGGCTGTTAACTGAAGTGTAGTTTGATGTGTTCATTGCTGTGCAACTAAATAAGCCCCCAAAATAGTAGTCCTATACTCGCATTAATGATAGAAAAGACAACTAGTCAACTATATTTTTGAAATACTCATCTATTAGTACAAATTAGTATTAATTTGTATAATCTGTACTCATTTTGCACTCTAATTTGTACTCATCTATTAGTACAAATTAGTATTAATGCAACCCCTACTGAGTGGAATTTTTTGTTTGTTTGTTTGTTGAGTAACCAACTTGAAATTTTAGTTTTAATTCTTTTGATTCTTTTACATAGTTCTGAGACAGTACTCAGATATAACGTGACACGGTCAAACTGTTTATTATGAAATAGGCAGTAGTGCATTATCAAAACCTATTTCGCTTGTTTGGGTTGATAGAGGGAGATATTTATGAGGGCTTGTATTGTGCCTCTCTCCAACATAAGATGTGAGTGACTTTAAGTACACTTATTTCTGGATTATCGAGACAGATCCATTTTTTTTTTGGCGACTATAGGACTATTTTGGGGGCTTATTTAAATACACTAATTTCTGGATTATGAAGACAGATACTTTTTTTTTCCTAAATCAGGTTAAATAACTTAAACAATACAGGGTAAACTGGGATGAGTCTGACTGGATTACAATCATAGCGCTTTTCATCTGGATAGACAGATATAAAATCCAAACAGAAACTCCACCCAGGGAGCAGCTGACTTACGTCTTACATAATTACATGCAGTGGTAGTCAAAGGTTTGGATGCATCTATTAATTAAATGGTTTTTCCTTCTTTGTATTCATTAAAAGACATTTCTTGTGTTAATTATGGATGTCGTTTCTCTTCACTTAGTTGAGCATAATATGGATTACTACAGTTGTGGAATAGAGCTATTTACTGTATTATTATTATTATTATGGCGGCACGGTGGTGTAGTGGTTAGCACTGTCACCTAACAGCAAGAAGGTCCTGGGTTTGAGCCCAGCAGCTGGTGAGGGCCTTTCTGTGTGGAGTTTGCATGTTCTCCCCGTGTCTGTGTGGGTTTCCTCCGGGTGCTCCGGTTTCCCCAGCAGTCCAAAGGCATACAGGTTAGGCTAATTGCTGGCTCTAAATTGACCGTAGGTGTGAATGTAAGCATGAATGGTTGTCTGTGTCTATGTGTCAGCCCTGTGATGACCTGGCGACTTGTCCAGGGTGTACCCCGCCTTTCGCCCATAGTCAGCTGGGATAGGCTCCAGCTTGCCTGCGACCTTGTGGGACAGGATAAGCGGCTACAGATAATGGATGGATTCTTCTTCTTATTATTATTATTATTAATAACTGTGACCTCGGGCAGCACGGTGGTGTAGTGGTTAGCGCTGTCACCTCACAGCAAGAAGGTCTGGGTTCGAGCCCTGTGGCCGGCGAGGGCCTTTCTGTGTGGAGTTTGCCTGTTCTCCCTGTGTCCGCGTGGGTTTCCTCCGGGTGCTCCGGTTTCCCCCACAGTCCAAAGACATGCAGGTTAGGTTAACCGGTGACTCTAAATTGACCGTAGGTGTGAATGTGAGTGTGAATGGTTGTCTGTGTCTATGTGTCAGCCCTGTGATGACCTGGCGACTTATCCAGGGTGTACCCCACCTTTCGCCCGTAGTCAGCTGGGATAGGCTCCAGCTTGCCTGCGACCCTGTAGAACAGGATAAAGCGGCTAGAGATAATGAGATGAGATTGTGACCTCGGACACATTAAGGCGGCAAGAAACTGCACTAATTGCCTTTTGATGAGGTACACCTGTTAATTGAAAAGCATTCCAGGTGACTCCCACATGAAGCTGGTTAAGATAATGCCAATAGTGTGTCATCAAGGTAAACACTGGCAACTTTGAAGAATCTAAAATATGAAATGTATTTTGTTTTGTTTTTTATAACATCTTTTTGTCATAATTCCATATATGGTCCATATGTTAGTTCATAGTTTTAATGTATTAAGTATTGTTTTACAATATAGAAAATAGTCAAAATACAGAAAAAAACAATGAATAAGTAGGTGAGTCCAAACTTTTGACTGGTACTGTGGGTTCAGCAGAGATGATGACTGTGTAATGATTTTATCAAGACAGGTGACAGGAATAATGACAGGAAAAAAATGTCTTAAGAAAACAATGAACAAATTAGAAGTAAGTTTAAGTTAATTAATGTTGGTCAATGTGTGTAACTTGGAGCAGCAAAGTTAGCTAATGTTAGCGCAGGATAACATTTGATCAGCTAAATCTCTTTCAAGAAAGGACCTAGCCAGCGAGATGTCAGCTTTACACAAAAGAACATTGTACTACATGGATTTTTTTTTTTTTAGTGGACCATATGAAGGTAAGATGAGTTTGTTGTTATGCTTTGCTGTTGTTTACTAAGTTTGATGTGTATTTGCCCACAACTTCCTGGGCTATTTTAATGCTAGCTAGCTATTCTAGCTTAACTTGGGTATTACATTCAGCAGGTAGCAGCAGGTGGTAGTGAGCAAACGTTAGCTAAACTGGTTGCATATTACAGGCAACTATTAGATAAATATTGGGCTATTTTATGTACAGTTACAGACCAGTATGCATAGCGAGACCAGTTGATTGTCATATTGGCATATACAGTAGCAAGGATAGCATAAGGAACTGCATGGGTAATTTTGGTAGCCCAAACCTTTACTCTCTGCTTTGCTTGCATTTCCCTCTGGGATATCCTTCATCTATTCTTGGAATATATTGCACTTGGCTGGCTATCAGTGTCTAATGTCGATGTGTTTTGGGGCTGTTCTACCAGTGACAAGCTTGTGGCTGTTGGCACTGATTTCAGCATTACTTCCATCCAACATGCTGCAATATGACTTTCAGTGGCAATCTATAATACTAAAGGAAGGCTGTCTGTCTCTGTCTGTTCACCTATGCAGATCAACACAGCTGGACGCACATAGTGGTTTAGTGGTTATCACTGTTGCCTCACAGCAAAAAGGTTCTGGGTTCGAGCCTAGCGACCGACGAGGGACTTTGTGTGTGGAGTTTGCATGTTCTCCCCGTGTCTGTGTGGGTTTCCTCTGGGTGCGCCGGTTTCCCCCACAGTCCAAAGACCTGCGGTTAGGTTAACATGCCTGAGGTTGGGCTGAAATGCCCTTGAGCAAAGCACCTAACCCCCAACTGCTCCCCAGGTGCTGTAGCATAGCTGTCCACTGGTCTGGGTATTTGTACAACCCCGATTCCAAAAAAGTTGGGACAAAGTACAAATTGTAAATAAAAACAGAATGCAATGATGTGGAAGTTTCAAAATTCCATAATTTATTCAGAATAGAACATAGATGACATACCAAATGTTTAAACTGAGAAAATGTATCATTTAAAGAGAAAAATTAGGTGATTTTAAATTTCATGACAACAACACATCTCAAAAAAGTTGGGACAAGGCCACGTTTACCACTGTGAGACATCCCCTTTTCTCTTTACAACAGTCTGTAAACGTCTGGGGACTGAGGAGACAAGTTGCTCAAGTTTAGGGATAGGAATGTTAACCCATTCTTGTCTAATGTAGGCTTCTAGTTGCTCAACTGTCTTAGGTCTTTTTTGTCGTATCTTCCGTTTTATGATGCGCCAAATGTTTTCTATGGGTGAAAGATCTGGACTGCAGGCTGGCCAGTTCAGTACCCGGACCCTTCTTCTACGCAGCCATGATGCTGTAATTGATGCAGTATGTGGTTTGGCATTGTCATGTTGGAAAATGCAAGGTCTTCCCTGAAAGAGACGTCGTCTGGATGGGAGCATATGTTGCTCTAGAACCTGGATATACCTTTCAGCATTGATGGTGTCTTTCCAGATGTGTAAGCTGCCCATGCCACACACACTAATGCAACCCCATACCATCAGAGATGCAGGCTTCTGAACTGAGCACTGATAACAACTTGGGTCGTCCTTCTCCTCTTTAGTCCGAATGACACAGCGTCCCTGATTTCCATAAAGAACTTGAAATTTTGATTCGTCTGACCACAGAACAGTTTTCCACTTTGCCACAGTCCATTTTAAATGAGCCTTGGCCCAGAGAAGACGTCTGCACTTCTGGATCATGCTTAGATACGGCATATTCTTTGAACTATAGAGTTTTAGCTGGCAACGGCGGATGGCACGGTGAATTGTGTTCACAGATAATGTTTTCTGGAAATATTCCTGAGCCCATTTTGTGATTTCCAATACAGAAGCATGCCTGTATGTGATGCAGTGCCGTCTAAGGGCCCGAAGATCACGGGCACCCAGTATGGTTTTCCGGCCTTGACCCTTACGCACAGAGATTCTTCCAGATTCTCTGAATCTTTTGATGATATTATGCACTGTAGATGATGATATGTTCAAACTCTTTGCAATTTTACACTGTCGAACTCCTTTCTGATATTGCTCCACTATTTGTCGGCACAGAATTAGGGGGATTGGTGATCCTCTTCCCATCTTTACTTCTGAGAGCCGCTGCCACTCCAAGATGCTCTTTTTATACCCAGTCATGTTAATGGCCTATTGCCAATTGACCCAATGAGTTGCAATTTGGTCCTCCAGCTGTTCCTTTTTTGTACCTTTAACTTTTCCAGCCTCTTATTGCCCCTGTCCCAACTTTTTTGAGATGTGTTGCTGTCATGAAATTTCAAATGAGCCAATATTTGGCATGAAATTTCAAAATGTCTCACTTTTGACATTTGATATGTTGTCTATGTTCTATTGTGAATACAATATCAGTTTTTGAGATTTGTAAATTATTGCATTCTGTTTTTATTTACAATTTGTACTTTGTCCCAACTTTTTGGAATCGGGGTTGTATGTGCATGTGTGTGTTCACTGTTTCAGATGGGTTAAATGCAGAGGAAGAAATTCACTGTGTACTTAAGTCTGTGCTTGAGCGTACATGTGACAAATAAAGGCTTCTTCTTCTTCATATTCCATCCTTTGCACATGGATTGGTGACACCAGAGGGGCCCAAGACAACATTTTCGATTTCCCAACACAGTATTCATTTCCCATAGGCTACATGCTCAGACTAACACCCTGCGTGCAGCATCAGCGGGGAATTCCCTCCCCCACTTGCCTGAGCGTTTCAATTGTATGGGACCTTGCAATCAGTGCTCCTCGCCAGAGACTTCCACTAGAGCTGAGTCTATGTCACTGAGGAGATGGAGGGAGCGATTTAGCCCCTGTGAAGAGCACCATTCAGAGGAAATCAGGTTCAGAGGCAATAACTGCTAGTAGCCATAAATCTAATATGGTCTTGGTATTTAGGAAAACATACATACAGTAGGTGGTGTGCTTGACAGACATAACTTGGACATGACATTAATGTGGAATTCATAAACTTTTTGTTTCACGTGACGGTGACTTTCAAAACACTAGAATTAAAAACACAAATATGTCTTCCTTACCATGATGTATGATATCTTTGTAAGCAGGTTATCAGCAGTATATGGTCCACTGAAAAAGGTGTGAACATGTTAAAGCCACCATTGTCCCTACCACTTTTCAAAACAAACTGACACCCATCTGCAACTGTGCTAGAGGGATGATCACCATTCTACTGACTTTCATTCCTCGTCTCTCCAGTGCATAACTCCACCTCTCCTCAACCTGCTCCCTACTCTCACTACAGATTACAAGGTCATCTGTGAACATCATAGTCCACAGAGACTCCTGTTTGATCTTGTCCGTCAACCGGTCCATCACTGTTGCAAACAAGAAAGGGCTCAGAGCTGATTCTCCATGTTATCCCACCTCCACCTTGAAGCCATTTGTCACTTCTACCACCCACCTCACCACTGTCACACTGCCCTTACACCACTCTTACATACTTCTTTGCAACTTCTGACTTCCTCGTACAATATCACACTTCCTCTCTCGGCATCCTTTCATATGCTTTCTCCAAGTCCACAAAGACACAATGCAACTCCTGACCTTCTCCATACTTCTCCATCAACATTCTCAAAGCAAATATTGCATTTGTAGTTCTCTTTCATAGCATGAAACCCTACTACTGCTCGCTAATCACCACCTCTCTTCACCTAGATTCTTCGACTCGTTCCCATAACTTCATGGTGTGGCTGATCAGCTTTATACCTCTGTAGTTACTACAGCTCTGCACATCATCCTTATTCTTGAAAATCAGTACCAGTACACTTCTACTCCACTCCTCAGACATCCTCTTACTTTCCAAGCGCGTGTTAAACAATCTAATTGAAAATTCCACTGCCATCTCTCTGAAACATCTCCATGTCTCCACACGCATGTCATCCGGACCAACCATTCCCATTTTTCATCCTCTTCATATCTGTCCTCACTTCATACTTGCTAATCCACTGCACTTCCTGATTCACAATCCCTAAATTCTGTTTCACAAGAGCTTTACCATTCACCCTTCCTTCTCTCATTTTCTTCATTCATCAGCCCCTCAAAGTACTCCTTCCATCTTCTTCTCACTTGTCAGTACATTTCCATCTTTATCCTTCCCAGCTTGGTCCCACTGTCTAGAGGCCTTAGAGGCCAACCTCTCATACAACTCGCCATATGCCTTACCCTTTGCCACCTCTCTCTTCACCAAACGTCGCATCTCCTTGTACTCCTGTCTACTTTCTTCATCTCTCCGACTGTCCTACTTCTTCTTCGCCACTCTCTTCCTCTATATACTTTCCTCATTCCATCACCAAGTCTCCTTGTCTTCTTTCCTCTGTCCAGATGACAAACCAACTACCTTCCTGACTGTCTCCCTCACTACTTCTGCAGTCATTGCCCATCCACCTGGCAATTCTTCCCCATCACCCAGTGCTTGTCTTAAAGGAATACTCCGGAGTGAAATGCTTTTTAGGGCTATTTTCGCATGATTGGGAGTGCATACGTTGAGTTGGTAGCACAATCACGTCAATCGGTTGTGTTTTGAGGATGTTGTTTTTTTGTGATTTAAACCGAAAGCGCTAACACGGCAGTGCGAGGGGCATGTCATTTCGCCGATACAAAATGCTGTTTTTAAAACCATTGCCAAGGTCCAAACAACATTACAGTTCAGTGGAAGTGAGTACAGGGTTCCTACACACAAACCGAAGTGTCCCTGGCTCTGTAAGTGTACGGACAGATCGTCTAGAACAGGGGTTCCCAAACTTTACCATGACAAGGCCCCCCCTATACCAGTAGATTCCAGCTAAGGCCCCCCTGATATGGGGCGCGTGTGAACACCGTGCTAATAGGCTACTGTGACAAAATTAAAAATAAGCGAATGAACCATCTAAATAAAAGTCAATTTATTTTGTGTAGGTGAAGTAACAAATACATTTTATTATTTATAACCGTTAATGACACTGTATGTGCATCTGTGTTTTAAGTTTGGCAAAAGCAGAAAGGAGGAGAGTTGTTATTAAAAGAAAAGTTGGAGCCAATGCACTGTAAAAAAATATTTGTTGTTTTAACTTAAAAAAGTTAGTGCAAGGGCTGCCTTAAAATTTTGAGTTCACTGGAATTCACATAGTAAGTTAAATTGTTGTGAACTTACTATATTAATTTCAGTGAACTCAAAATTTTAAGGCAGCCCTTAAGGCAACCCTTGCACTAACTTTTTTAAGTTAAAACAACAAATCATTTTTTACAGTGTGGAAACATTCAACATGCCTGGGCATTTCAGATAATGTAGGCCTAACAACAAAATGTACACACAAAAGATAATATTTAGAAGATTTTAGTGTGTGTGTGTGTGTGTGTGTGTGTGTGTGTGTGTGTGGGAGAGAGAGAAAGAGAAAGAGAGATTTAACCACTCATTAATTATATCATTTTCACTGGTTCACATGTTACAGCCCAATGAGTAAAAACATCCAATCAGCGTCCGAAGGGAGGAGCCCTCTCCTTCATTTCACTAACCCCCCCCCCCCCCCCCCCAACAACGACACATGCCCCATAATGACAATCACAACATGAACAAAAAAAAAAACCCTCATTACCAAGTGAACATCAGCTTATGGCTGCTGTCAACTGACCACAACCCTTTGTTTATACACCATTTCCTCTCAAATTATTCAATATTGTCTGTTAATTGGAAAAAAGCATATTCAACCGATATCCTTGCCTCAACTAGAGTCTTGAACATACCAATGAGGTCCACCACTTTACCCTCTTGCTCCAATTTATAGCATTTCCATACGGCCATCTTGGCCTGACCCAACAAGAAATTCAAACAGCAACACACATCTTTAGTTCTTTTTGAATATCTAACTCCTAAAATTAACATTTCTTTTGAAAAAATAAAACCAAACATATGACTCTATTGAGTAAAAGGAAGAGTGGACTCAGTTTCACACATTCTGAAAAAAACATGAAACACAAAGAGAGAGAGAGACAGACATACCATGCTAATGAGAGCAGTGGGCCTGATGGCTCATATACAGTTTATCAAGCCTGGGCTTTATATCTGACAGTGCAACACGCATGTCATTCTCCACATTTAGACGTGATCTGTATTTAGTTTTCAGTACTTTTAAAGTTGAAAACCCAGACTCACACAAATAAGTGGTGGCAAATGGAAGGAGGCATTTCAAAGCCCTCTCAGCTAGAGTGGGAAACTCTTGTCTTACAAGCAGCCAGTAGTTAGGAAGGGAGAGGGTTTCAAATTTGACTTTTAAGTCCCATGAGGTAGCCATCTCAATCAGTTCCTCTTGTGATTTTAAGTCCAGACAAGAGCCAACATCAGGAGCAAACGGGGTTCTAACCCAATTTAGCTGGGTGTTGTCAAGGTCAGGGAAATAGTCCCTGAAATATCCCTGGAGGTGTTCCAAGTGTGACTGTATCAAAGGGGCAATGGTGTCCAACTCATGACCAGATGACAGCAGCTCTTGGTGTAGTTGTGGGAACATTTCTGTATTCCCCTCTTGCAGCTTACTTGCCCATAGCGTGATTTTCATGGAAAAAGCACGCACTTTGTCTTGCATATGCAGTATGTATGTATCACGCCCTTGCATGCTTTGATTCAGTACGTTGAGATGGTGAAATATGTCTGCCAAATAAGCAAGTTTGAGAAGCCATGTTGCATCTGTGAAACGGTCTGCCAGCTGATGTTTTTCAGACGAAAGGAACTCTGCGATCTCCGCCTGCATCTCATATACACGGTTCAAAACTGCCCCTCGTGAAGGCCAGCGTACACTTGAATGGAGCAGCAATCCATGAAAACGAGCTCCCATTTCGTTACACAGAATGGCAAAGAGTCGGTGCTTCAAGGGGTGAGTTTTAATAAAGTTCACTACCTGTACTGCCTCCTGCAGTACCAGATTAAGCTTGTCATCGATGCGTTTAGCCACAAGGGCTTCGCGATGGAGCATACAGTGTGTGAACACGGCATGCGGAGCCTTCTGTTTGATTAGCGAAGTCACTCCACTGTTTCTCCTTGTCATTGCTGCAGCCCCATCCGAACACACTCCAACACAACGGGACCAATCAAGTCCGTTTGTCCTAATGTAGTTGTCCAAAATTTCAAATATCTCCCTCCCTGTGCCCCTACGTTCAAGCGCTTTGCAGAACAGTATTTCCTCCGCGAACTTTTCTCCTTGAAAGAACCTGATGTAGACAAGCAGCTTAGCAACATTAGCCACGTCAGTGCTTTCATCGAGCTGCAGTGCATAATAGTCGCTCGCTCGTACCTGCTCCAAAAGTTGAGTAGAAACGTCCTCAGCCATGTCACTTATACGTCTACTCACTGTATTGTCGGAAAGTGGCACCGCGTCAATTTTCTTGGCAGCGTCCTCACCAAGCATTTCTTTAACAATGTCTTTGGTTGCTGGCAATAACAAATCCTCTCCAATAGTATGCAACTTCCTAGCCCCAGCAATGTGGTAAGATGCCAGAAAAGATGCTCTCAGTGCTCTCTCTGGGACTTTAGCCTGCTGCACGAATGTGGCCGACTGCTTGGTTATTAGTTCCTCCTTGCGTTTAAAATACTCCATGGACTTTTCAGCCTCTGCTGGGTGTTTTTGATGTAAATGGCGTTTAAGTTTAGACAGTTTTAAGCACTCGTTTGAAAGGACTTCAAGGCATAGTACACATTTCGGAAACTCCTGCCCATTTTTGGCTGTAACCGTAAATCCATAGTTTATGTATTCATTCTCATACTTCCTTGACTTTTTTGGCCAGTTGTTCTTACATGTTTGTTCAGCATCAGATGTTGGTGGATTGTTGGAGTTTACATCAGGTCCTTTTCTTTTCAAAAACTTGTCCATGTTGTAATATATCCCTGTCAGTCTGCGACACAACAGCTGATATCTGTCAAAACTTTATTGTAGAGGCAGCTCGCGCAGCTTGGTAACCATGGAGATGACAGTACTGGTACTACGGGTAATCCAATCCATAGGGACATAACACGCAGAAGCCACTTAGGCTACGTTTACATTAGACCGTATCTGTCTCGTTTTCTTCGCGGATGCACTGTCCGTTTACATTAAACCGCCTGGAAACGCCGGGAAACGGGAATCCGCCAGCGTCCACGTATTCAATCCAGATCGTGTCTGGTCCGGTGCTGTGTAAACATTCAGAATACGCAGATACGCTGTGCTGAGCTCTAGCTGGCGTCCCATTGGACAACGTCACTGTGACATCCACCTTCCTGATTCGCTGGCGTTGGTCATGTGACGCGACTGCTGAAAAACGGCGCGGACTTCCGCCTTGTATCACCTTTCATTAAAGAGTATAAAAGTATGAAAATACTGCAAATACTGATGCAAATACTGCCCATTGTGTAGTTATGATTGTCTTTAGGCTTGCCATCCTTCCACTTGCAAATAGTAAGTGATATGCGCTGGGATCACACACACAGCGGCTCAGTCCCGAATCACTGCTTGTGCACTTCACTCGCGCGCTGTGTGAGCTGCGCAGGGCCGGAGTGCGCACCCTCCAGAGGGCACTCGCTGTTCAGGGCGGAGTGATTTGGAGCGCAGGATGCCTGCGGAGCCGAGCGTATCCGTGTATTGGCGTTGCTATGTGCACACAAATCGTGTATTGGTGTTGCTGTGTGCACACTAATCGTTTTAAAAACGTTAATCTGATGATCCGCTGATACGGTCTAATGTAAACATGGGCTTAGTTAAACAGGCGTACATTACACATATTAACATCTTTAACCCTCTATTTATTATAATTTTTATCCAATTATTCTTTTTTTCTTTAGCCTATTTCTTCTTTTTACCTTTCCCTCCAATTTCCCACGGCCCCCCTGGCACCCCCTTGCGGCCCCCCAGGGGGCCGCAGACCCCACTTTGAAAACCAGTGGTCTAGAAGACTGAATACAAAACATGTACCTTCCTGAAAGTAGTTGTTCTCCAGACGCCATCTTCAGGGGACAGTCCGTAAAAGTCGAGTGTCGAGTGCAGAGCTAAATCCTCTGGAAATGCACAATTTCATAGCATCACATGACCTCCCATTCAAAATTCCATCCCGCTTGGACTATAATGTTGTTGCATGCAGTTTCCTTTTAATTTTGAACTAAACACTAGACTGTTTCTCCATAAAATGCTACGAAATTGTGCATTTCCAGAGGATTTAGCTCTGCACTCGACTTTTACGGACTGTCCCCTGAAGATGGCGTCTGGAGAACAACTACTTTCGGGAAGGTACGTTTTGTATTCAGTCTTCTAGACAATCTGTTCGTACACTTACAGAGCCAGGGACACTTCGGTTTGTGTGTAGGAACCCTGTACTCACTTCCACTGAACTGTAATGTTGTTTGGACCTTGGCAATGATTTTAAAAACAGCGTTTTGTATTGGCGAAATGGCATGCCCCTCGCACTGCCGTGTTAGCGCTTTCGGTTTAAATCACAAAAAAACAACTTTCTCAAAACACAACCGATTGACGTGATTGTGCTACCAACTCAACGTATGCACTCCCAATCATGCGAAAATAGCCCTAAAAAGCATTTCACTCTGGAGTATTCCTTTAACTCCTCCCTGAACTCGACCCTACAGTCTTACTTTCAACTTCCACCATTTAATCATTGGCTCAGCCTTTACTCCCTTCATCTTCTTAGTCTCCAAAGTCATCATACAGTTCACCATCTGATACTGCCTTGCTACGTTATTCCCTGCCACCACCTTGCAGTTTCCAATCCCTTTCAGATTGGACATCCTGCATCGGATATAGTCCACCTACCTGTATGCACCTTCCTCCACTCTTGTGTCACCCTGTGTTCCTCCCTCTTCTCAGAATATATATTCACCACAGACATTTTCATCCTTTTCGCAAAATCCACCACCACCTATTCTTTCATCTTCCTCATCTTGATGCCATACCTATCCATCACCTCATCACCACCTCTGTTCCCTTCAGCAACATGCCAGTTGAATTCTGCTCCAATCATCACTCTTTCTTCCTTGGGTACTCTCTCCACCACTTCATCCAAGGCACTCCAGAAATAATCTTTCTTTTCCATCTCACACCCAACTTGTGGGGCATATGCATTTCCAACCTTCATCATCACACCTTTGATTTCCAGCTTCATACTCCTCATTCTGTCCAACACTGTCTTTACCTCCAAAACGGTGGCATGGTGGTGTAAGTGGTTAGCACTGTTGCCTCACAGCAAGAAGGTTCTGGGTTCGAGCCTAGCTGCCAACAGGGAAATTTCTGTGTGGAGTTTGCATATTCTCCCCGTGCGTGTGTGGGTTTCCTCCGGGTGCTCCAGTTTCCCCCACAGTCCAAAGACATGCAGGTTAGGTTAACATGGGACAGCCTTGGGGTGAAGTGCCCAAGCATGGTGGCATGCATGTACGGAGCAGCTTTGCTCTCCTATGTTGAACTAAATTTCGTTGTACGTTTGTGCAGTGACAATAAAAGACATTCTATTCTAAAACACTCTGGACATACTCTTCTTTCAGGATAACCCCTAGCCCATTTCTCCTCCCACCCACACCATGGTAGAACAGTTTGAACCTACCTCCAATGCTTCTGGCCTTGCTCCCCTTCCACTGGGTCTCTTGCATGCACAATATATCCACCTTCCTTCTCTCCATCATATCTGCCAGCTCTCTCCCCTTACCAATCATAGTGCCAGCATTCAAAGTCCCAACTCTCAACAAGATTCAAAGTGGATTCTATAAACTGAAAGTCATAAATTAATATATGCTCCAACATTCTGGTGATATATTGCCACTATTTGTTTGGAGTGTGGACTATGAATTCTACAATTGACCAGTTCTGACAGACAGCACCTTTAACTCGAGTGAAGAATATGAAGCTGTACTCCATAATGTACTGGAGCATTTATTTAGATTAATTGCACTTTTACCACATGCGGTGAGCAGAAATGTTCCCCAAGATGGATTTCTGTTTCTTTGTGGAGTACAGTCTTGTCATACAGCATTTACCAAACAACTATAAGATAAACTTTATTCATCCCTCGGTGGGGAAATTTACAAACAGCTCCATCTACAGGACAAATACTATAGTGCTGCATCAACTAATATCAAAAATACTATAGTGCTGCATTGACTAATATATCAATATGTAAAGCTAACTTTATTCATGCAGACCTGATGTTGCAAAATGTCGCAATTTCATGGACTAGTCACAGTTACAGCCTGACCTTAACTCTTCTTTTGTCCACATTTTAACATTCATTTTCACTACTATTTCTTCATTATCTTTTGTCTTTCTCCCTTCTTACATTTCACCCTCATCCTTCTGAGTGATGGTGGGGGGTAGGCTTGTTAAATGCTATTTTATCCCGCTGCTTCTCATTCACAGACATATTGGCAGGTCCAATTAGAAAAGAACTTCCAATTAAAACATTGACATTTTAGATTTATGTGCAAGTTGATGCAGTTTCACTTGGGAAATATATGGCTGGCCAACCCTTTCAATCAATCAAGAGCAAATAAAAATATCATGATTTGTCATTCCATTTTGAGGTTGTTAGAAAGTATATCATTAGCCATTGGGAAATGTTTAACTGACATTTAAAATATGAGCTATATCCTGCCTTCTGGGAATTTTGTCAATCAGGAGGTACTGCATTTTTCCAGAAGAACAAATAACACATGACAGAAGATCTTGATGCTTGCTGGGAAATTTCCATGACTGAATGGGTTTAATTCAAACAGTAACACATGCACACTTCCGACAAACAATCTACATTAGTGTCATCTCATAATGACTGACACTGATTTCTTCTACGTCTCTACTGCTTTTATGCAACATATTTAGGAACCTTTTTTTTTTTTGCTTGTATGAGTGACATATGATGAAATCTTGTTTGGAGACTGAAATATATATATATATATATATATATATATATATATATATATATATATATATTAGATGCAATATCTCATCTCATCTCATTATCTCTAGCCGCTTTATCCTGTTCTACAGGGTCGCAGGCAAGCTGGAGCCTATCCCAGCTGACTACGGGCGAAAGGCGGGGTACACCCTGGACAAGTCGCCAGGTCATCACAGGGCTGACACATAGACAACCATTCACACTCACATTCACACCTACGGTCAATTTAGAGCCACCAGTTAACCTAACCTGCATGTCTTTGGACTGTGGGGGAAACCGGAGCACCCGGAGGAAACCCACGCGGACACAGGGAGAACATGCAAACTCCACACAGAAAGGCCCTCGTCGGCCACGGGGCTCGAACCCGGACCTTCTTGCTGTGAGGCGACAGCGCTAACCACTACACCACCATGCCGCCAGGATCTTTCTTCTTTTTATTATTATCATCATCATCCTAACATTTTTTAGGATATTATTTCTCCCACAGTTTTTAACCAATCACCAAATTTCACATGAATACCTCTGGGCTGAATTAAGTTGCAATGACTGAACTGGAATGATCCTTGAAAAACAGGCTTTTTTGCTCACTAAGCATCATTCTCCATCTCTTACTGTTCTGGATCTATAGTGTACGGTGACCAGACGTCCCAGTTTGTAAGCGCTAGCGCAAATCAGTGTGACTTTAGTCACAGTATCTATCTAGTTATGTTTTCTTTTTGTAATCTGAGAAGTGGTCTCTTGTGTAATATGCTGCTCAGATACAAACTTTTTTTTCTGTAACATTTAATTTTGTGTTGGAAAACGAACATTTGGAACTCAAATGTTTTTTGTTCTGACTCGATAACGTAGAAGTATCATCTCATCTCATTATCCCTAGCCACTTTATCCTGTTCTACAGGGTCGCAGGCAAGCTGGAGCCTATCCCAGCTGACTTCGGGCGAAAGGCAGGGTACACCCTGGACAAGTCGCCAGGTCATCACAGGGCTGACACATAGACACAGACAGACAACCATTCACACTCACATTCACACCTACGGTCAATTTAGAGTCACCAGTTAACCTAACCTGCATGTCTTTGGACTGTGGGAGAAACCGGAGCACCCGGAGGAAACCCACGCGGACACGGGGAGAACATGCAAACTCCGCACAGAAAGGCCCTCGTTTGTCACAGGGCTTCTTGCTGTGAGGCGACAGCGCTAACCACTACACCACCGTGCCGCCGGAGCCCAATGTGTGGCAAGAAAACTTTTCCCGTACCCCCACCAGCCTGAACTCCTGACATAATTAAGGCAGGTTTGGATGGATTCATGCTGGTTCTGACCCTACCATCATGTCAAGTTTTTCAAATCAAGCTTCCTCAGACCAGTTTGTGTGAGCCTGTGCCCATTGTTATCTCAGATTCCTGTTCTTGGCTGACAGGAGTGGAACATGATGTAGTCCTCTGCTGTTGTAGGCAATCCAACTTAAAGTATGATGTGTTGTCCATAGGTGCTAAAAGAAGGCAACTGGACTTGCTTGAAATTCTTGAAGATGTTTCACTTCTCATCTGAAAGGCTTCTTCAGTTCTGTCTGACTAGTGGGTAGTTCCAGGTATTTATCCTCTAGTGGATCAAAAGCAACCCTCAGGAGAGCTACACCTACAGGATGACTCAATGGCCCAGGTGACCTTAACGGCTCTCCTGAGGGTTGCTTTTGGTCCACTAGAGGATACATACCTGGAACTCCCCACTAGTCAGACGGAACTGAAGAAGCCTTTCGGATGAGAGGTGAAACATCTTCAAGAATTTCAAGCAAGTCCAGTTGCCTTCTCTTAGCACCTATGGTTTACTATGGCCTGAATGACTGAGAACCTTCAGACATATGATGTGTTGTATATTTTGAGATGCCATGGTTGTGCACAAGAGTGGTTATTTGAATTACTCTGGCTTTCCTGTCAGATCTAATCAGTCTGGCCATTCTCCTCTGAGCTCTCTCATCAACAAGGCATTTCACCCACAGGACCTCCATTCACTGAAAGTTTTGTGTTTGTTTTTCACACAGTTCTGCATTTCTAAAATATTCACATCATCCTGTCAGGCCCCAACAACCGTGCCATGGTCAAAATCACAGAGAGGGTTTTTTTTTCCCTTTTTCATTCTGATATTTGATGTGAACATTAACTGAGGCTCCTGACCTGAATCTGCATGACTATGTGATTGAATACTAATATGGAACATGCTCCTAAACTGGTCAGTAAGTGTATACAGTATAAGCTAGGGTTTGAAGAGGTTTACAGTGTGTGTGTGTGTGTGTGAAGGCAAGGAAGAACTAATTTGTAAGAAAGTCATATTACTCAAAGTTACACATTACTTTCCTGTACAGTTGACAAGTTTTTGTTCTGCATTTCCACCACTCGACAGGGATTTAATAGTGATGTAAAAGAAGAGAAGTGTTGTAAACAGAAGTGACAGTGACATTATTTCAGTACAGCAAGAAGGTTAATGTAAAGGAGGTTGAGATTGAGGTGTTGTTCTTTCTTATGCATATCATTAACAGTATATTTAAAAAAAAAAAACATGTGACATTGACTTACATTTTTAAAAAAAACGTGGGACCCAAATATGGGAAAATTCCATTTTGCCAGTTTTGCAGTATGGACATGGCACAGATTTAATATGAAACCACTGCTTGATTGGTTTCACAACAACATGGGAAGAAAGAATAAATGGAAGAACACCTGGAAGGAAGAATTTCTGTCAGCTTAAAAAAAAAATCCTGGAAGCTTACCAATATAACTACTCTACTTTTCTTTATTCACATGATCTGTGTCCAGAACCTGTGACTCAATGCCATTTTGAAAGTGTGTTCTCATTGTGTGTGGGGTTTTTTTTTTTTTTGGTCTTCGAAAACATCATAATTTCCTCCTTTTATTCACAAAGTCATTTTCTTAATTGTCAGTGTACGATTCCAAAATCTGGTTTATTTAAAGGCAACAGACAAACAAATGTAACAATTTTATTTAAGGCACTACAAAGTCAATGTACCAGTATGAGACCAGGGTAAGGCAGAAGAGAAGAGAAGAGAGCTGTTTTTGGCATAGCCGTTTGAGTTCTTGCGTTTATGGAACCAGAAACTGAACACATTTCCAACAAACAGAAGCAATTTAGAGGAAATAAAATGTTTAAATGTGATAAGTAAATAAACCAGCATTTATGGCTTGATAAAATACCTGCGTAAAACTTGAAATTCTGGAACATCCACTTTCCTAAATAATGGACTTCATAGAAAACATAATTGACAGAAATACAATAACAGGATAAAAATTAATAAAACCGCATGTGTCGATGATAAACATGAGATTATACTTTAGTTGAAATAGCAAATCAGTTCAGCCCTTAAGGATTCACCTTGGTTGTGAAACCTTGCATTTCACCAAATAAAGTTACCACTGGAAAAGTCACATATCTGAGCTTTGACTGTACTGAAAGAAGCATGTTCTCTGAGCGACATGTGTCTAGAATTGATTCCAGGGGCCACGCTGACAAACTTCTGAAAGGAAAGATCCACTCTAACTCAATAAACATGCTCAGATTGAACTATTTGTGATGTGCATAGCATTTCTGGTCTGAATTTTTTGCTGTATTTTTGTTCGCAGCTGTGTTCTGCTCTGATGTCCTACCGTAAATGGATGTTGCTTGTCCACTTAAAATGGTGTTTAAGACTTTTTTTTTTTTAAAACACTCCCAAACATAATGGATAAACATTATACCCAGGAGTTGGACATCGAGTTCCAGAATACAATGCAGATACAGGCTGTGAACAGCAACCAACTCGGCTTGAACAGTTAGACATCGGTGAGATGACAACATGATGGTATTGATCAAGGATCTTGGTATTAGCAAGAACAGATGAGTAAGTTCAAGAGCTAGACAGACTAAAGTGCTGCTGCAATACTGTAGAGATGAAGCATTGGCTAATTCTCAGTTACAGTACACCACTATCAATGGGGAGGCGAACGGCATTGTGGGTAACACAGGAAATACTTAGCCAAAATGAAAATAGAGCAGTGCTGATGAAAAGCTAAAGAAACTTTGATTATAAATCAAATCTTGGATGTGACTACCTATCACATGTTATATTTAATAGTTATTCCACGAAATCAAGTCGTACATGGGCTGATAGCTGATGAGGTATGTATGATGAGATTGAGTGGAATAGCTGTTTTATTCTATCTACAGTCACTGGATTTTGAGAAACAGAGCATTTTTATTTTTTGCAAATTCGATAAATAAAAACTTTATACAAAACGTGACAAAATCATTTCCACTTAGAATGTAAACAAACCGAAGAAATGACAGGAGCAATTTGTGAAAAATGCGATAATAATAATTCTTGAAAAAAAAAATACGTTCTTCATATCAAATATTTTTTCTTTTTTTTGTATTTTTTTGACTGCTACTTCTTCTTTAGGGTTTTTGACGGTTGGCAAACCAACTTAAAGTTGCATAACCACCACCAACTGGGCTGGAGTATGGAACAGGAGATTATATATATATATTTTTTTTTTTTTGGGGGGGGGACAATATTCTTTTCGCCATTTCTGTTTCTTTTAAATACTTGATCATTTTTGGAGTTTTGTTTTGAGTAGAGTTTGTATTTCGTCCTCGGTTGGTTCAGCAACACGCTCCGCCATTTTGTTTTTCTCTACTCACGGTATTATGAGCTGATAGCCTAATAGTAGAGTAACCAAAGTGTGTGATTGCTCATATCCAGTGAATGTGGATAGAATAAATACTGATATGCAAGTCATTCAGGATCGACTTTTTCCTTTAAGGCCAAAACTGACAAGATCTCAAAGAAACTCTTTTAAAAAACAAACAAACAAACAAACAAACAAGCAAAAAGAATGTTTAAGTGTTAATCTTGTGTGTAACGATACAGTTGAAGGTGTCAGGTCTGAAACATTTTGCACTTATGCCTTTTATATCAGCTGTCCAAAGTTTTGGTTTTCTTTAGAGTGTGCTTCTCTGTGAGAGTGACACTGAGGAAAATCGGAGAAAGCGCATTCCATCATGAGCTCCCAAAGCACGGCCCGTCTCCGATGAGGATGAAGCAGTTCTTTAAATGCAATACTCAGAGTCAGTTGCTTTCCTTTCATGGCCTTCAAAAGGAAAGAAATATCCTCATAAACTTAAAAATATATCAAGCCAAAACATGGCTCATGTGGTTGTGCAAGAAAAGTAAAGTGTACACTTTTCCATTCAGTCAGTAATCAAATCAGTCATCCATCTCATCACAGCAGGAGTGTGAGAAGTGTGAGGGAAGTCAGTGCAGTGATGGTGCTGGGCAGCAGGGCAGCACTGTGGTTCTCTCTATTTCTGACTTCAGGTGAGGGGCAAGTGGGCTGTGTTGCCACAAGGACTGTAGAGCTGGCACGTTTCTGAAACTGGAAGTTGTGTGTTAAAGCAGTGAATCTGTCCGGGCCGTAAGGCACTGACACGGTCTCTGTGAGTGGCTCGTATCCTGGGTATGTCACCTGCAAAGTTGTGTATAATACACAGATATTTAAACCTATAAGGTTTTTTTTTTTTTTTTTTTTTTTGTGTGTGTGTGTGTGTGTGTGTGTATAATTATTCCAGAACTGAAGTCTGCACAGCAGCTCTGACTTATAGCACTGCCCTGGTAGCTTGATGGACAATTCTCATGTACAGCATTATGCATTTTGTACAAAGTCATATTTAATACAGAAATAAATGGTGTTAAATGATTGAAACAAATAGTTGAATGATTTGAATATTATCCAATTTTTCAATAATTTGTCAACTTCAGAATCGTGGTGGAGAAGCCATTATTCAAACTGCACAACAGGGTTTAGTTGGAAAACATGGATTAAAAAAAAATAATAAATAAAAAAATTATTATTCCTCATGGACCATGTTGGTTTAAAGGAAAAAAAAACAACAACTCAGTCCTGTTATAAAATCCAGTACCTCCCAGGGATGTAACTGAATACTGTGTGCGTGTGTGTGTGCAAAAAAAGTACAAGTTTGTTAATAATCAAGGGCATAACTCTGGTAAAATTTCATCTCATCTCATTATCTGTAGCCGCTTTATCCTGTTCTACAGGGTCACAGGCAAGCTGGAGCCTATCCCAGCTGACTACAGGCGAAAGGCGGGGTACACCCTGGACAAGTCACCAGGTCATCACAGGGCTGACACATAGACACAGACAACCATTCACACTCACATTCACACCTACGGTCAATTTAGAGTCACCAGTTAACCTAACCTGCATGTCTTTGGACTGTGGGGGAAACCGGAGCACCCGGAGGAAACCCACGTGGACACTGGGAGAACATACAAACTCCGCACAGAAAGGCCCTCGCCGGCCACGGGGCTCGAACCCGGACCTTCTTGCTGTGAGGCGACAGCGTTAACCACTACACCACCGTGCCGCCCGGTAATGTAGAAGTCATAAAATAGAAATCTATAACAAGACTAAGACTATTGCACAGTACTGTACATTATTTGGAATGAATGAATATTGTGTTGTAAACATATGAACAGGAGGAGCAATATCCTCCCCCCATCCAAAAAAAAGTTAACCCAGACAGGGCATCTGGAGGTTTGCATGAGGACTTGGTTCATGCAAGACACAAGTGAGAAGTTTTTGCCTTTATGTGGTTGAGTAGTCAGGTATGAAACTTGAGAGACTACACATACGTCGATGAATATCTGCGTTAAATGTATACTGACATAGATAGTAGCATTACATTGCAGCACAAGTACCTACACTGGGACTGAATAACTCATTCATAAGCACTGCACAAAATATTTTATACAGCACAACTTCAGGAATTATGTAAAGCTTATATCAAAACCTGTGAGATGACAAAGTATATTGCTTTCATGACAGAAAGTGAGACTGCCTGTATTTTCTTATCGTGGAAGTCACTGTGCAGTATTTACTAATCCCGCATTTATGAAATGGTGAGAAATCTTCTGTAAGATTTCTGTAAGACCTGCTATTCTGAGTTTTGGGGACATCAATTTACTGTATCTAGCTTGACTCTTCAACTGCTGATGGTCTTTTTTTTCCATTTCAAAACCATTATGGGGAAGCCATGGTCTAAAGATTAGAGAAGCAGCTTTGGGACCTAAAGGTCGCTGGTTCGATTCCCTGGACCAGCAGGAATGGCTGAAGTGCCATTGAGCTGGAGCCTATCCCAGCTGACTACGGGCGAGAGGCGGGGTACACCCTGGACAAGTCGCCAGGTCATCACAGGGCTGACACATAGACACAGACAACCATTCACACTCGCATTCACACCTACGGTCAATTTAGAGTCACCAGTTAACCTAACCTGCATGTCTTTGGACTGTGGGGGAAACCGGAGCACCCGGAGGGAACCCACGCAGACACGGGGAGAACATGCAAACTCCACACAGAAAGGCCCCCGTCAGCCACTGGGCTCAGACCCAGAACCTTCTTGCTGTGAGGCAACAGTGCTAACCACTACACCACCGTGCCGCCCCCATTTCTATACAATATCACTTAATTTATAAAGCTCATATGCCAGCAAAATGAATGATTTTAATATCTCCAAAGTAATATGGCAACCTTTTTTCCTTTAATTTGTATGTATAACATTATTATGGAATCCTACATATACCTTCTAACTTTCTCAAAAAGTCATTAATCTACTATTAGAGAAAAAAAAAATCTAAGAAATAAGTTGCAGGATCTTGATCATTCTGCTCACAGTGACAATTGAGTTTATTCCCCCTTTCCTCTTTAATGTAAAGACAAGGTGACAAAATTCCATGAATTTTGATATAAGCCTTTCGTAAATGTGTCAGATTTGCTTTATTACATATGTATGCAGTGCTTATAATGTGTTACATAGGTACCCTTCAAATAAAGTGTTCGCCAAAACCCTTATGGAAAGCTGGGGTTTGAGTACCATTGTTTTCATTCAAACTTTGCTGGATGTTTGATATAATTATTATTTTTTAAATTATGTTACCTAGAATTTTAAGGTATTATTTATATTATTTTAAATGCATAATTGTAATATGCAATGCAAGTCACCAAAACTTTTACTTCAAGCATAAATATAATCCTTTTTTTCCCTAGATTATAAATTAAACCCAAATTATTATTATTATTATTATTATAAAGTAAACTTTCAAAAGGCAATCAACGTTTGCAGGGAAACTATATCCAAAGCATGTTCATGATCTGCCACACTTTTCGCTGCTGGATCAATTAGTATTTTGGTCTCTTTAGCCCCATATGGCAGCTTTCTCAGGGAGGAAACTTTAGTTCCTGATGGTCTGGCATACACTGAACTCCATTTGAGAAAAAGTCATTCCCTGATTCCGTTCCTTTCAGTCCTCTACAGCCAAAAACTACTCTTTCTACCTCCTACTCAACCACGCTTATTTAAACAGCACATAATTCCTTCGATCTGACCCCTCTGTTTAGGCTGTGTGTGTGGCTTTCAGCTCAGGGCGTGAATTACCCACTTTGCTTTAAGTGCTTTTCATTTCGCACTGGGCCTCATTTCCTGGGGCAAGTGAGAAGAAAACAACCATTTTCATGGTGCCTGGCATAAAGTGAAAAATAGTGGGGCCAGATTCTTCTTCCATTCATTAAAGGGTGGAAAGGAGAGACTGTGACCTGGAGATCGACATCCATCTAAATGAGGCAGCTTAACTGATGGTAGAAATATCTCAACCCTACATTCTACTCATTTGGGCAAACAGTGCTTCAGGTTCAACCTTTTAGTCACCAGATGGTTGAGAGTTCCAGTCCACAAAACGGCACACTGCCAGAAACAGGGGTATGGTAGGAGTCCATTTCTGTCCCCCAAGGTACAAACTACACTAATGTACCCTCAAGGGCTCATTATTGGACTTCAAGGTACCCATGTGTGCCTTTTTAGGGCCAAAAAGGTTCATACATGTTCCCAAGCATTATACAAAGGGTACAAATAAATACAGTGAGGCAAAAAAGTATTTAGTCAGTCACCAATTGTGCAAGTTCTCCCACTTAAAAAGATGAGAGAGGCCTGTAATTTTCATCATAGGTACACTTCAACTATGAGAGACAGAATGAGAAAAAAAAATCTAGAAAATCACATTGTCTGACTTTTAAAGAATTTATTTGCAAATTATGGTGGAAAATAAGTATTTGGTCAATAACAAAAGTTCATCTCAATACTTTGATATATACCCTTTGTTGGCAATGACAGAGGTCAAACATTTTCTGTAAGTCTTTCACAAGGTTTTCACACACTGTTGCTGGTATTTTGGCCCATTCCTCCATGCAGATCTCCTCTAGAGCAGTGATGTTTTGGGGCTGTCGCTGAGCAACACGGACTTTCAACTCCCTTCAAAGATTTTCTATGGGGTTGAGATCTGGAGACTGGCTAGGCCACTCCAGGACCTTGAAATGCTTCTTACGAAGCCACTCCTTCGTTGCCCGGGCGGTGTGTTTGGGATCATTGTCATGCTGAAAGACCCAGCCACGTTTCATCTTCAATGCCCTTGCTGATGGAAGGAGGTTTTCACTCAAAATCTCATGATACATGGCCCCATTCATTCTTACCTTTACACGGATCAGTCGTCCTGGTCCCTTTGCAGAAAAACAGCCCCAAAGCATGATGTTTCCACCCCCATGCTTCACAGTAGGTATGGTGTTCTTTGGATGGAACTCGGCATTCTTTCTCCTCCAAACACGACAAGTTGAGTTTTTACCAAAAAGTTATATTTTGGTTTCATCTGACCATATGACATTCTCCCAATCCTCTTCTGGATAATCCAAATGCTCTCTAGCAAACTTCAGACAGGCCTGGACATGTACTGGCTTAAGCAGCAGGACACGTCTGGCACTGCAGGATTTGAGTCCCTGGCGGCGTAGTGTGTTACTGATGATAGCCTTTGTTACTTTGGTCCCAGCTCTCTGCAGGTCATTCACTAGGTCCCCCCGTGTGGTTCTGGGATTTTTGCTCACCATTCTTGTGATCATTTTGACCCCACGGGGTGAGATCTTGCATGGAGCCCCAGATCAAAGGAGATTATCAGTGGTCTTGTATGTCTTCCATTTTCTAATAATTGCTCCCACAGTTGATTTCTTCACACCAAGCTGCTTACCTATTGCAGATTCAGTCTTCCCAGCCTGGTGCAGGTCTACAATTTTGTTTCTGGTGTCCTTTGACAGCTCTTTGGTCTTGGCCATAGTGGAGTTTGGAGTGTGACTGTTTGAGGTTGTGGACAGGTGTCTTTTATACTGATAACGAGTTCAAACAGGTGCCATTAATACAGGTAACGAGTGGAGGACAGAGGAGCCTCTTAAAGAAGTTGTTACAGGTCTGTGAGAGCCAGAAATCTTGCTTGTTTGTAGGTGACCAAATACTTATTTTACCGAGGAATTTACCAATTAATTCATTAAAAATCCTACAATGTGATTTCCTGGATTCTTTCCCCCCATTCTGTCTCTCATAGTTGAAGTGTACCTATGATGAAAATTACAGGCCTCTCTCATCTTTTTAAGTAGGAGAACTTGCACAATTGGTGGCTGACTAAATACTTTTCTGCCCCACTGTACCTTAGAGGGTACTGCCCTAGTTAAGCCATTGTACCCCTAAAGGTACAATAATGTACTTTATTTTCTGAGAGTGCAGCCGTGAGACCCTTAATCAAATCTTTACCCCGAGGCATAGCTAAAAGTCAAGATCTTGGGTTTGAAACCCCTCTGCAATATTTTCTGATAGTTCCAAATTCTTATTTGTGAGCTTTTGACATATATTCATATTATACATACAGAACAGAAGGCTTGTTCTCACCGTGATGGTGTAGTTTCCTGACAGCAATAGTCTGTAATACTCTCCCTTGCGATCTGTCTTAAATGGACAAAGGTTCCGCCTCCCCTGGACCTCCACTGAGGCATTTTGGACTGGCTTCCCATTTGAATCAAGCACTTGACCTTTTACACCTAACAGGGAAAACAGATTTAAGAAAATCTTCAATCCTTAAGGAATTAAGAAAGCTTTTCCAACACAGATGAATAAAACAAACATTGTGAAGGCTTAGGTGATCTTATTAGAATAGAAGGAATGACTAAATTATCCTAATTAACTTGTGCTGGAAAACAAATTATGCTAACACAGACATCACATGATATTCCATAGTCAGTGATGGTTAGAAGTAGTGAGTTGGGAAGGCTATAATGGGACAGTCAAAGAAGACTTGTTCCACTTGCACAGCTTGATGAGTCATTACTGCTGAAGTCATGTATTTTAGTTGATTATGCAAGATATAATCTTTCCACTTTCATGAGCTTAATTTAGGACTGGATATGTGGAGCCAATATGGTGCCTTTGTCTAGACGTTGATTTTATTGCAACGTTCCCATGACTGTGTTTGTCTTTCCAGATGATTGACAAAGATATGTGTTTCATAATAGCTAACCTAGCTTGAAGCACTTCTTATGATCATTTATTATGTACTTCCTGAGGATATGATTTATAATATTTTATACCACAGTGTGGTTTGTATTCTCGGTTCTGGTTGGTCAGATGGTGTGCATTATTATTTTCATATAACAGCATGGTTCAGGCAGTAGCTCCAGCTGTAACATGAAACATAGGCTTATATTAATGCAGTGTTTCTCAACCACTGGGACACGGCCCACTAGCGCCATCTAGTGTGCCGAGAATTTTTTTTCAAGTTGAAGCTTTTTTTTTTTTTTTACTCGTAGCAGGGTACAATTGCTAGGTTGCATCTGACGTCACATCCGCCTCATTAAGTTATGGTCACACTACGGCTCACAATGCTTTGCGATGGGTTATCAATGAAAATGAGGCATTTTGATGCCGATATACACATGAGATAAAAGTTGTGGTCACGCAGCAGGCGAACACTTGACTGTCGCGCCTTTGCACGCTTGAGTCTGGCACAGCTCGAGCGGCCACGCATGCTCACGGAGCGTGTTGTGCGCACGCTTGGGACCCAGTCATTATAGGAAACACCTGACGCTGATTTGAGCGCAATCAGCATGCATAGATAAGGAAACTGTTTTCACAGAGGCTTTGCGAAGTATTATCATCATCACGGTCATGTTTGTTTTGAGCCATGTTTATAACATTTATAACCCTGCTTTCTGTTTTGCTTTTGTTTAAAAAAAAAAAAACACCCAGCTCTGGACACTTACAGTAATGCATTTATGTTTGAGGACTACAGTCGACTTGCTAACTTTAGGACTGCAGTTGGTTGTCATGAAGTTTTGCACTCAAGTTTCCATCAATGAACAGTTTATAACTTCGACAACACAGACTTCATGTTAAAACTATAATGAATTTCCTGGTTACACACAGTTATACTTTGTGACTCTATAGGACACAGTTATAGAAGCGAGTTATTTATAATCACGTTATCTGTCATCGCCCAAATGAGGATGGGTTCCCTTGTGAGTCTGGTTCCTCCCAAGGTTTCTTCCTCATGTCGTCTGAGGGAGTTTTTCCTTGCCACCATCACCACAGGCTTGAGAGTGGTGGATAAATTAGGGATAAAATTAGCTCATGTTCAAAGTCTTTAATTCTCTGTAAAGCTGCTTTGCGACAATGTCTATTGTTAAAAGTGCTATAAAAATAAGCTGGACTCTTCCTGCACTTAGATCTGTCTACTGCCGTCTATCTTGTAGTGTCCTGATCCCCAGATCCTTACCCTAGCCACATATAAAAAGTTGTACGTCTCCATGCTCTTCCAGGTTTTCATCTGTGTGTCCGTGTAGAACGATGTCTGCAGCAGCAGGTAGTTTGAGATGTCGGGGAACTCAACGGATGGATAATTTTCCAACCCATCGGAAAAATCCTTCTTTGTTAGCATAAGGATCTAATCCCATTGAGTGGTTTCTATATCCACTTCTTTTGAGTGTACTTCTTGGTTTTAATCACTTGCTTGTTTTCTGTACACAAACTTGGCAATAAGTTCTTGTGTTAATGGACCAGATTCCACTTTTGGATCATTAATCCCTTTTGACTGAGAATGTCCTGCATGTATGGTTTTATGTTGGCTTCTGGCACATCCATACAGTTTTCAATGCAATACCTACAATTAAAAAACAGTTTGTTTTATTGTATTTATTTAATTCATGGGCTCCCATCTGTAACAGGGAGTAATGTCACATCCCATTAATACACTTTACAGTAGATTATTAGATTCTAATAGAATAGATTAGCCAAAATAATTGGGGATCTTTTTTAATGGGTCCTGACACGTTACAAGTGTGAATAGGTGGGCCTTAAAGTAGAAAAGTTTGAGCACGCCTGTATTAATGCACTTACTCTAATACGTTACTGGTTCGATAGTAACAGCTCATACACAGGGACCTGTACAGCAGATGCACCACATAATGTAAGACTAATGATAAACAGATTGAAAAGTGTGCTGCTGTTTAACAAAGTAAAATGTGTAATTTTTGTGATAAGGGTTTTTATGACTTTTATTTAACATTTATGGAACGAGACGCAGTTATAAGAGCTTTGTAAGAGGTACGGTGCTTTGCAATGTTTCCCAGCACAGGAAAGTGTTCAGGACAGTGGAGTTCTACCCGTTTCAGTTTCTTAGTAAAGCGAGAGGCTGCATTATTTGAGAGAGACAGAGAGAGAGAGAGAGAGAGAGAGAGCGAGAGAGAGGCTGGTGAAAGAATGACCGTTGGTTGCTTCCACAACATTAAATCTAACTACAAACCATTAAAATGCCCAACATGTTGTTCATTAATAAATTAAACATTGTAATTGTTGGCAAATCGCTGTGGTATGAACAGAATTCAAAAACTTCAGGGACTGTATCCCAACCCCACTGCATGCAATACTTTAGAATAACTGCTTGGTCTGTCATATGTTATTCAGTGTATTAACTGAGCATTCAGTCAAAGCTATTTTAAACATATAGATTCATCAAAATCATCTAATGAAGTCTGAGATAGTTGGAGCCATTAATTATAATGAAATACGTCCATCAATTTTTCTAAAGAACAAAAATCTAAAAAAAAAAAATCTGTGTCATACCAACATTGCAAATCTTGCACAAGTTTGGATGGAAATGAAGGATTTTATTTAAACATAGCCAGCAGCCAAAACCAAAAGATCAAATCCAGAGGTCAAACCAAAGCAACAATTCAAATAAAACTCGGGATTATTTAAAGGGAGAACTTATAGTTAATTAAGTGGCTACAGATTCTGGGAAATGGAGCTTGTGGTGGAAGTAATGTGTGACAGTGTGGCATTTTGGAAAGTGGATTTCATTAGAAAGATATGTGACAACCAGCTATGAAACAACAGACCTCCCAAGTGACCCGTATTTGACGGCTCAGGCCCGCAAAATAATATCCAAACCAGCCGACCCACCAAGTCTTGAAAAAACCTGCATCAGAAAAATCTAAAGAGTGGCGTCAATGCTCTGTCAGGATTTAGCCAAGCTTAACCACTTAACGTGTGTGTGTGTGTGTGTGTGTGTGTGTGTGTACACACACACACACACACACACACACAAAACGTTACACGGTGGCGTGAAAATATGACGTTTATCTCTGAGTGGTGAATGTATATTTCATGAGTGAGTGAAGTGAAATATTTTTCTACACAAGAAAATAAACTTCATATCTTCATGCCAATGTGTAATGATCTTGATATTATATGGACACATCCACAAAAAAAAAGCAAGTTAATCAAAATAATTTAATTTTGAACCAGTTCGCCATTTTGACAACACGTATCCAGTCAGCGAGAAAACACTGGGAGTGATGTCATCAGAATGAAATATTGGGAATTATTATACATACAGGACACTTTTTCCATGGAACAAAAAACATGTATTCTGTTCCCGTCTAGCTGGCTTCATTCATTTGGTTTGATAGCGTGCAATATTGTTCACATACTGCTTATCCTATGTGTATTATGGGCGGCACGGTGGTGTAGTGGTTAGCGCCGTCGCCTCACAGCAAGAAGGTCCGGGTTCAAGCCCCATGGCCGGCGAGGGCATTTCTGTGCGGAGTTTGCATGTTCTCCCCGTGTCCGCATGGGTTTCCGCCGGGTGCTCCGGTTTCCCCCACAGTCCAAAGACATGCAGGTTAGGTTAACTGGTGACTCTAAATTGACCATAGGTGTGAATGTGAGTGTGAATGGTTGTCTGTGTCTATGTGTCAGCCCTGTGATGACCTGGCAACTTGTCCAGGGTGTACCCTGCCTTTCGCCCGTAGTCAGCTGGGATAGGCTCCAGCTTGCCTGCGACCCTGTAGAACAGGATAAAGCGGCTAGAGATAATGAGATGAGATGAGATGTGTATTATGTCACTCTACCCAATGGAGAATGAGTGTGCAATATTGTTACAATATTGCACATTGTCAAGACAACATGACATCACACGTCGGAGCTAATGCAAATATCCAATGACAAAACTTTTCTGCTGTGCATGCGCAGAAGCATTTCTTTGTCTGCCAGGAAAGGGAAAAGACGATGCTAATCCAGTGCTGTTGCTAGGATTCGCTATGCTATAATTAAGCACTAAATAAATAAACTGAAAACTGAAACTAAAAAGACATGCTGAACACCTGAAAGGCTACCAAAACCTCCTTAGATATTCTCCATGCATATTTACAAGAGAAAAACATACCAACGGACATTGGAAAACTGGAAAAGAGACACGTTGGAGACGTGAAACTTCCGTGTTAGTGAGTGACAGATTGTAAACAAGCATGGCTGTGAGGTTTGCTTCATTAAAAGCGGAAGATTGAAAGAAAATGACGTGCTGAACACCCGAAAGGCTACCAAAACTTCACTGGATATTCTTCAAGCATATTTACAAGAGAGAAACATACCAACAGACATCGAAAAACTGGAAAAGAGAGCAATAGCGGAAATATAAAGTTCTACTTGGAGGTGAAGAAAAGTGATGGAGACTTTTATAAGAGGACTTCACTCAGCAAAGCTCTTTTGTTTTGAACAACTGCAATGTAACAATTAACTACGACCAAAAGTAACTTTGAAGTTGAACTGTCCACCTGGATATCGCTTGTATATAAGTTGGGTTGTTGTTCAGGCTTTTTGGACTTGTACCATTTTTATTATTAGAACTTTGATTTTGTACAGTACATTCGATTGAAATCTATAATTGTTCCATCGAACGTGTATGTATAATAATAATAATAATAATAATAATCTCATCTCATTATCTCTAGCCGCTTTATCCTGTTCTACAGGGTTGCAGGCAAGCTGGAGCCTATACCAGCTGACTACGGGCGAAAGGCGGGGTACACCCTGGACAAGTCGCCAGGTCATCACAGGGCTGACACATAGACACACACAACCATTCACACTCACATTCATACCTACGGTCAATTTAGAGTCACCAGTTAACCTAACCTGCATGTCTTTGGACTGTGGGGGAAACCGGAGCACCCGGAGGAAACCCACGCGGACACGGGGAGAACATGCAAACTCCGCACAGAAAGGCCCTCGCCGGCCACGGGGCTTAAACCCCGGACCTTCTTGCTGTGAGGCGACAGTGCTAACCACTACACCACCGTGCAGCCTAATAATAATAATAATAATATTGGCTGGGGTTTTTTTCGTGGCATATCAGATATATTCCATTCAGCTACTCATCTTCGACTCATTCAACATCATGCTAGCTGAATGAATGAATACATCTGACATACCACTCAAAACCAGCCAATTTTATTTAAATGCGTCATGGTTTAAATTCTCAACGTCCCAGATGTAGTTCGTATGAAAAACACAAGTAGTGTATTTCCCAGTAAAACACTTGTGTCCATGTGACATATACACACACATGTATAGGGCCTGTACGTCTTCTGGTAGGTACTGGGTTAGTTGATTGGGCACCTCTGCCGGTCATGCTGACAAGTGATGAATGAAATTGGTCTTTTCATTCACAGCAGTCTGACTACTCGACCACTTCTGAAACTGCTTTTTGGCATTTCACATGCTGAGACTTTCTGATTGCTTTGACACGGCCCACGAGTTTACAAGCCTACAGACATGACCGCTGCTGTTATCGCATGCATCTACATATGTAAGTTAATCTTTATAATTATTGATCTCTACCATATGTAATTTATATCTCATGCATGATCAGTCATTTGTGTAATCATCTCAGATCATGACGAACTACAGTTAGGTCCATAAATATTTGGACAGAGGCAACATTTTTCTAATTTTGGTTCTGTACATTACCACAATGAATTGTGAACAAAACAATTGAGATGCAGTTGAAGTTCAGACTTTCAGCTTTAGTTCAGTGGGTTGAACAAAATGATTGCATAAAAATGTGAGGAACTAAAGCATTTTTTTAACGCAATCCCTTCATTTCAGGGGCTCAAAAGTAATTGGAAAAATTAAATAATTGTAAATAAAATGTTCATTTCTAATACTTGGTTGAAAACCCTTTGTTGGCAATGACTGCCTGAAGTCTTGAACTCATGGACATCACCAGACGCTGTGTTTCCTCCTTTTTAATGCTCTGCCAGGCCTTTACTGCAGCGGTTTTCAGTTGCTGTTTGTTTGTGGGCCTTTCTGTCTGAAGTTTAGTCTTTAACAAGTGAAATGCATGCTCAATTGGGTTGAGATCAGGTGACTGACTTGGCCATTCAAGAATATTCCACTTCTTTGCTTTAATAAACTACTGGGTTGCTTTGGCTTTATGTTTTGGGTCATTGTCCATCTGTATTATGAAACACCGACCAATCAGTTTGGCTGGATTTGAGCACACAGTATGTCTCTGAATACCTCAGAATTCATCCGGCTGCTTCTGTCCTGTGTCACATCAATAAACACTAGTTTTTTTTTTTTAAAGATTTTTTCACCTTTATTATTGGATAGGACAGTGTAGAGACAGGAAATGAGTGGGAGAGAGAGAGAGAGAGACGGGGAGGAATCGGGAAATGTCCTCGGGCCGGAATCGAACCCGGGTCCCCAGATTCATGGCATGGCGCCCCATCCACCTGAGCCACGACGCCCCATCAATAAACACTAGTGACCCAGTGCCACTGGCAGCCATGCATGCCCAAGCCATCACACTGCCTCCGCCGTGTTTTACAGATGATGTGGTATGCTTTGGATCATGAGCTGTACCACGCTTTTGCCATACTTTTTCTTTCCATCATTCTGGTCGAGGTTGATCTTGGTTTCATCTGTCCAAAGAATGTTCTTGCAGAACTGTGCTGGCTTTTTAGATATTTTTTAGGAAAGTCCAATCTAGCCTTTTTATTCTTGAGGCTTATGAGTGGCTTGCACCATGCAGTGAACCCTCTGTATTTACTTTCATGCAGTCTTCTCTTTATGGTAGATTTGGATATTGATACGCCTACCTCCTGGAGAGTGTTGTTCACTTGGTTGGCTGTTGTGAAGGGGTTTCTCTTCACCATGGAAATTATTCTGCGATCATCCACTACTGTTGTCTTCTGTGAGTGTCCAGGTCTTTTTGCATTGATGAGTTCACCAGTGCTTTCTTTCTTTCTCAGGATGTACCAAACTGTAGATTTTGCCACTCTTAATATTGTAGCAATTTTTCGGATGGGTTTTTTCTGTTTTCGCAGCTTAAGGATGGCTTGTTTCACCTGCATGGAGAGCTCCTTTGACCGCATGTTTTCTTCACAGCAAAATCTTCTAAATGCAAGCACCACACCTCAAATCAACTCCAGGCCTTTTATCTGCTTAATTGAGAATGACATAACGAAGGAATTGCCCGCACCTGCCCATGAAATAGCCTTTGAGTCAAGTGTCCAGTTACTTTTGGTCCCTTTAAAAACAGGGTGGCACATGTTAAGGAGCTGAAACTCCTAAACCCTTCATCCAGTTTTAATGTGGATACCCTCAAATGAAAGCTGAAAATCTGGACTTTATGTCCATGTCCATTATATAACTATAACTTGAATATGTTTCAGTAAACAGGAAAAAAAACAAAATTTGTGTCAGTGTCCAAATATATATGGACCTAACTGTAATTACAAGTTACACCAAAGAAAAGAAAGCGTGTGCATTCTAAAACGAAGTTCAGTAAAGAGTGGTCTTTTGCAGTTCCATGTATACAGCCTGTGAAAGATCAGCCAGGCAAAGCTTTCTGCACAGTGAGTATATACTAATTTTAATAACTTATTTACAAAATCTAGGCCTAATGCTTAAATTTCCCTTTATATTACTGGTTTGTAAATAAATCCATATGTTGGAAAAATCCCAATGTTTTAGATCTGCATCTGACAGACTTGAGTTTAGGCCTATAATAGCCTAATGTCTGGAATGATCTAAGACTGGGGCGGTACGGTGGTGTAGTGGTTAGCACTGTCACCTCACAGCAAGAAGGTCCAGGTTCAAGCCCAGCGGCCGATGAGGAGTCTGTGTGGAGTTTGCATGTTCTCCCTGTGTCTGTGTGGGTTTCCTCTGGGTGCTCCGGTTTCCCCCACAGTCCAAAGACATGCAGGTTAGACTAATTGGTGGCTCTAAATTGACCGTAGGTGTCAATGTGAGTGTGAATGGTTGTCTGTGTCTATCTGTCAGCCCTGTGATGACCTGGCGACTTGTCCAGGGTGTACCCCGCCTCTCACCCATAGTCAGCTGGGATAGGCTCCAGCTTGCCTGCGACCCTGTAGGACAGGACAAGCAGCTACAGATAATGGATGGATGATCTAAGGCCCTGTCCACACGGCAACGGATTCAGGTGAATCTGATAAAATTGTTTATCGTTTCGGCCTGGCGTCCACACGGCACCAGCGTTTTGGGTGCCCCAAAACGAAATCTTTTGAGAACGGGTTCCAGAGTGGAAAGATCTGGCAACGGCGCCATTGCAAAGTTGTCTGGATGAGTAGAACGGATTTGTTTACGATGACGTCACAACCACATGTGCTTCACGCCGGGTAGAAGTGTAACGAACTCGATGCGAGTTGTCAACAAATCCTATAACTTGGTTCATGAAACGCGCTTACAAAATATTTTCACTGTGAATATTTATTGTGTAATGGTGCAAAGTGAGAGAGAGAGAGAGAGAGAGAGAGAGAGAGAATAGCCCTTAGGGCAGAGTCAATCCCGCCAGCAAAAATAGGGGGAAAAAAGGAGCGATCTCATCTCTACAGATACTTTTCATTGTATTTGGTCATTATAACGTAATTTTACGAACAGATTTTCCTGACTTTGTGGCTAATATGAAGTCTCACGCATAATAGTTTATGCGCATGCGTCCTTACTTCTTCTATTGCTCTGGTGTCTCCGATGGGACCGTCTTACAGTGCACCTAGAGGTGTGGCATGTGTATTGCATCATTTTCAGCAAGCGTTGCGTTGCCATATGTACCTGATATTTTACTGATCCGTTGCCCATGTGGACGCGATATTTTTTTTTTAAATCTCGTTGCCGTTGTCGTGTGGATGTAGCCTAAGACTAATGTGTGATTTATCAAATATCAAGGTCATTGCCCTGTCAAAATAAACACTGCTCAGTGCTGTCAGACGCTAAACATGTTACATGATCCACTTGCAAGTTTTGATACCAATATAAATGTCATAAAAATAAGCTGAAATGCTTGGAAATGGCACATTTCAATGCCATTAAAAAAAAAATTGGATACATTTTTCAAATTATTTCTTGAAATAATTTGTCAACAAAATATTCCACTCAATGCCATGTTCATACAAGGATTGATGTTAGTTTTCAGTAATGCACAGTATTCGTGAATAATACTGAGCAAGTGAAGATCTTTTGTATCTTTTGAGCTCAGATGTGTGATGGGCTCACTGGGTCATCTTACAGATGTTACAAATAGGTGGAGACAACTAGGTCATGTTGAAACAAAGGCTTTGTCATGACAACTATGACGACTGCTCATGGATACTATGCGGGTGTCATTATCTGTGCTTTGTGTTTTGCTGGGTGTGTGTACTACCTAAATGTACTTGTTGCATGTAGGCCAGCAGTGCAAGCTTGTTGGCCTCCCACAGACCTGGCAAGTCACGTTCTGGAGGGAACTTACAGCAGGACAGCTCAAGAGTGATCTCTAAACACTGAGCCCAAACATAATTGTAGTCCTGCATCCCACCTGAGAAACAGAGAGAGAAACAGCATGCAGTATCAGTTAAACGTTTGAACATTGTTACTCATTCATAGTTTTTTTTTTCCTGTATTTTGACTATTTTCTCTACTGTAGAACAACACTGAAGACATCAAAACTATGAAATAACATCTGGAACCGCATCTCCCATAACCCGGTATGGAACAGAACAGGACGGAACAGTACCATCATGTATTTTAATGCGATGTCACGTATTTTCTTAGATTTGCCTTCCAGGTTTTTATATGCTGTTCCGTCCCATGTATAACAAGTGTTCCGTCCCGCAATACCATCTTTGTGACATTTATTTGCATAATGTATAATCTTACCTTTTTTGTTCCAATTTCACAGAGACATCAGTCACGTCCACCATTTTATTAATCGGTACTTACCATCCTGCCTTTATAGATGAACCCGTTCCGTGACGCATGATAAATAAAGTTAGAAAAAATCAAAATCTATTGTTTAGTTGTTTTATTGTCAAAACATATAACTTAACTACTATTTAGTAATCTATTTTACAATTTCTTGCCTCTTCCCCTACCTCTAAGTTTCTTCAGCTGACATTGTATACATTTCAAGTTCTTATCTTTTTTGATCTGTGCTTCTGTTTTATGACCCACGTTTTCACAATCAGTGTGAAACCACATTTTACTCGAGATGGCGCTCGTTCCGGGATTTCTTTGTGACGTCATGCCGAGGTATATTCCGTAATTGGAGTTCCAAGCTTTTAGATCAATTTCGATTGAAAATATCATGAACATAAATGTTAATACAATGTGACGGGATATAATAATACTGGATAATCAAAGAATACATGACAGTGATACGTGTGAGTACAAGATGTTAAGTATGAAACCCCTGAATATTTAGAAAACGTAAATGTTATTGTAATGTACCGTCCCGTTCCGGTTCATACTTTCCGTACCAGGTTATGGGAGACACCATCTGGAACATATATGAAATTATGTGGTAAAGAAGAAACGTGTTAATAAATCAAAATATATTTGATATTTTAGATTCTTTGACGCTTTGTACACTATTGGCGTTATCTTAACCAGCTTCATGAGGTAGTCACCTGAAATGCTTTTCAATTAACAGGTGCCTCGTCAAAAGTTAATTAGTGCAATTTCTTGCTTTCTTAATGCATTTGAGATCAAACAGTAAATAATTACAATACAGTAAATAGCCCTATTTCACAACTGTAGTAATCCATATCTCAAGAGCTGCTCAAGTAAGTAAAGAGAAACGACATCCATCATTACTTTAAGACATGAAGTGACTTTTAATTCATAAAAATAAAGAAAAAACACTGAATTAGAAGATGTGTCCAAATTTTTCAAGGACTGTGTACACACACACAAACGGCGGCTTCATATACTATTTATATTATGGAAGGGTTAATGTGCAGCAAGCCGGTTATTATTGTGAAACATACCCCAATAGGGTGATGCAGGACAATGTGAAACGTCACCATGAAGACCAAACTCACTTAAGACACGGCAATATTTTCCATCTGCACTGCAGATTGCTAGCAGATTTGAAATAACAGCATTATACCAAAATTTACACTCAAAAACGGATACATTTGTTGAATACTACCGCAAAAGTAATTGCTTTCTGGCTGACTGAGAGCAAAGTACAGATGCTTCCTTGTCCTGACTGGTTAGGTGTTGGTGTATTTGTTGCAGGTCAAAAGATTTCAATCTAGGTGGGTTTTTTTTGTTACCTCACCCGGGACGGAGTCCACCAGGGGGCAAGGTATCATCCTCGGTGGGGTTTCTTTGTTAATGGTATTACGGGAAAACAGCTGGGCCAATCTTCATGAAACTTTCAGGATAGATGGGCATTGGCCTCAAATAGAACCTCCAACATTTTGAGAGTCATCCGGTCAAGGTTAAGGTCACCAAAAAAGTCAAAATCATTTTTTCGCGATATCTTCCTTCATATTCATTCAGATGTGTTCTGATTGGCTGAGTACAGTGTGCGAATGAAAATCAGAACCATGTTTATTGGCCAAGTATGTTCACACACAAGGTCAAAATCAAGGTCACCAAAAAGGTCAAAATTGTTTTTTCGCCACATCTTCCTTCATACTCATCATAAGTGCTACCGGACGGGGTTTGTTTTGCCTGCCAACACTTGTTGTGGGGTTTTTTTTTTTTTTGGTTGGTTGGTTGGTTGGTTGTTTTTTTTTTTTTAAACCTGGGTTAAAATTTCTAACCTAGTTCATAATTTCCAACTCAGATAAAACTTTGGATTATCTAAGGTTCTTAAAAGGGATTTTCCATCACTTCTTTTGTCTTTTTCTTCCATCCACTTCTTCTCTGTCTACATCTACCTAGTATTTCCTCGTCTGTCTGTTTACCTATTCCTAGCTACCCAATTAGCAATTTTTTAAAATATCTTTTTCCCCTGACCTAATCAGGGTTCAAACTCAGAACCTCCTGATTCTTAACCCAACACCTTAACCCCTAGACCAGCGATATATATTTTGAATTTATGAATGAGTCCAGTCTTATTACGTCATCCAATAGGTTAAAATAAAAAGTATTCCCAAATTCTAAACCTAACCTTAGATTGAGAAAGTCTTCCTAATACAAGTATCAAATTATGAACGGGGTTAAAAATTCTAACCGAGGTTGAAAAATTCCACCTGACCTACAAGTCTGACCTGTAACATATTTTCTGCACAACTTTAAAAAGACATGTTCACTCCATGAGCAATCGGAGACAATGCTTAGATAGCACACAATCTTTCACTGTAAAGGTCTGTGACAAAGCACATCTGATCCCCAAATTCTGCTTTCTCACAAAAATAAACACCAGAGCTGTCTGATCTGACTGTGTTAAGATGGAACCTGAGTGATTGCTTAGTGGTTGTTTCTGCACTATTATGTATTGAAACAAGAGAGAAATAAGAGAAAAATGTCAAAGAAAAATTGATTGTGGAGATACGGGCAGCGAGGACTGCCTGTTCTGCAAAGAACCGGAAGTATAGTGGAAAGAAACCTAGCTTTTTATTGTGTTTACAGTTGTTTCAGCTTGGATTCTCATTGGCTGTTGCTCAGCACTGTTCTTGCTACTTGTAGATGTGCTCACAATCCAAGAGTCATCACTGAGAATTCCAAAAATGCTTGAAAATATCAATGTACAGCAGGTCAAAGATAGAGAAAATATTGTTGAACTGCTCTTGCAACATGGGGGCACAAAGGAAATGTTCAGCATTAAAGAGCCTACAGGGCCCCTGAACGGACATTTTATTGATAGTTGCTAAAACATGAGGAGACCACTTTCAATATAATTTGGTTTTTGTTCTCTTTTTAAAAAATGTTTTTAAAAAGTACCTTCTAGTGGATACCATCTGTAGCCATTCGTGATGCCGTCAGTGAAATCCTTGGAATCGTAGCACTTGCTTCCCTTTTGCATGCTTGCATGGTTAATTGAGTAAGTCTTGGCCAGGTGGACAAACACATCATTATCTGGAGTAATGCTAGAGTCCCCTTGCAGCTCAATGCCTGGAGAGTTCATTCAGAGTGCATCACATCACAACATCGCAAAACAAAAATAATGCTTTAACAGAAACCAGAATGCACATTCAGGGCTATCGTTACAGTCAGGGTCACAAAACCCACAAATCCTTGTGAAAACACACGATGTTTTATGAGCCATATATCAGAGCAGTTATTCTTCTACAGAGTACAGCTTTGTCATTTGGTGCTCAGTGAAATACTGCAGGGTGTCTTGATCAAAAAATCATGGCTATGTCTGGCATCCCAAATAACCTACTCCACGGCTCCAATCAATCCAAAACTCTGCAGCCAGGATCATAATGCACTCAAAATCCACAAGCCATGGAACACCTTCACTGGCTGCCGGTTGCATATCGAGTGCAATTTAAAGTCCTGCTCCGAGCTTATAAGGCCCTACATAACTATGCTCCCGCTTAACTCAATGACCTCCTTGAGAACTACACCCCTGTCCGTTCACTGCAATCCACTTCAGCAGATTTATTAAGAATACCAAATATGAACCTCAACACCGTGGGAGAAAGAGCATTCAGTCGCATTGCCCCTAAGCTCTGGAATTCACTTCCTCTTTACATCAGACACTGTGACTCCACTGCGGCTCAACGGCACCTGAAAATCCATCTCTTTAAGCTGGCATATTCACTGTGACTTGGTTTTACTACCTTGTAAATATGAGATTACTGTTCATTTAATATTTTATTAATTGCATTTGTATGTTTCTATTTGTGAAGTGACCTTGGGTGTCATGAAAGGCGCTTTGAAATAAAATGTATTATTATTATTATCCATCCATCCATCCATCCATCCATAACTGCTTATCCTGTGCAGGGTCGCAGGCAAGCTGGAGCCTATCCCAGCTGACTATGGGCGAGAGGCGGGGTACACCCTGGACAAGTTGCCAGATCATCACAGGGCTGACACATGGAGACAAACAACCATTCACACTTACATTCACACCTACGGTTAATTTAGAGCCACCAATTAGCCTAACCTGCATGTCTTTGGACTGTGGGGGAAACCAGAGCACCCGGAGGAAACCCGCACAGACACAGGGAGAACATGCAAACTCCACACAGGAAGGCCCCCGTCGGCCACTGAGCTCAAACACAGAACCTTCTTACTGTGAGGCGATATTGCTAACTACTACACCACCGTGCCGCCATATTGTTATTATCATCATCTCCCACTTTATCAAATTCCAACACTTTTAATTATAAAAGTCGATTCAATCATTTCTAACCATCTTTTTCAGATCTGTCTGATGTAAGTTTATGTACTCTTTATTTTCACGTTTATTCTGAGTCATGACTGAAACCCAGATAAAACTGAATAGGCATGCTATGCTGTTTTAAGAAAACATACAACAACTGGAAAGTGTGATGAGGCCTTGCATGAAGTGAAGTTACTGTTCCCACCCAAGAGTTGGTTATTTTCCAAAAACAATAGTGTTTTTATAACGTGTCATGCTACTCAGAAGTCATCCGTTCAGCAGACTTTCCTGTGTCAGATAACTTCAACTTAAAGCTTTACCTCTGACTGTTACAAAGATGTGACACTGAAGACTCATTCCAAGAGTACTAAATAAATGTCTTCTCTCAGAAAACTTCACCATGTTAATGATTACACATTTTCTGAAACTGTTTACGAGGAACGCTTGCAATTTCTTACTATAGAAATGACAGAACGAGTGAATTAACATAAACCTTACAAACAGAAATACTGGCTGGCTACTACTTCAAGCCATCCTGCGATTAAAAAACAAATCAACACCTTCTGACCAATCCGAATTGAGCATTCAACAGTACTATAGTATCGTAACTGATAACAGGTGGTCATCAGAACATGTCCTGCGTGTTACTAACCTCCGTTGCTGTTGTCATAGGGGTAGCTGGCCACCACTGCTCCTCCATGGAGGTTCGCAGAGAGGACGAACGGCTCTGTCTTCAGCCACTTCATCACTGCTTCCACCTCCTTTTCTCTCACCTGTTCACTATTACTCAAGAATGCATCCGGAAAGTTCCGGTTCAGGTCCATGCCATTTTTATTGAACCTGTGAGTGCACAGCAGTCAGGAAATACATTTGCATAATGCTCCATAATGTTCCATGCACATTTCTGTTGCTATTCTTGTTGGAAGACAGAGGGTGATTGTGTCTCTTACAGCTTGGGGGCATACACCGAGGTCAGGTATCCATTATGGAGGCTGTATGGTGCGGCATAATCGCAGATGGATTCAATTGCAGACAAAATATTGAAAATATTACACCATCCTGGACTATGAGCACTGTTCATGGGGTCTCCTGAGAGTCTCATACTCTGTGTCTGTGTCTGTTCTATTCATATACAGCATCCGAATTCAACACCAAATGGATGATTTTCTGGGGAAATAAAAACAGTGAACAATATGTGCTAGGAGTACACGTGTTGAATTAAATCACCCTTGTAGTACTCAAGTCCGACTCGTGCCCTAATTTTAAGGACTCGTGACTCGACTTGAGCACTGATGACTCGGACTTGGACTTGTGCATTCACTGCATTCGGACTTGTAAATTGGAAATGAGGACTCGGATTTCTTCTTTATTTTTTTATAACATGCCATAATAATTTGCACGGTGGTGTAGTGGTTAGCGCTGTCGCCTCACAGCAAGAAGGTCCTGGGTTCGAGCCCCGGGGCCGGCGAGGGCCTTTCTGTGTGGAGTTTGCATGTTCTCCCCGTGTCCGCGTGGGTTTCCTCCGGGTGCTCCGGTTTCCCCCACAGTCCAAAGACATGCAGGTTAGGTTAACTGGTGACTCTAAATTGACCGTAGGTGTGAATGTGAGTGTGAATGGTTGTCTGTGTCTATGTGTCAGCCCTGTGATGACCTGGCGACTTGTCCAGGGTGTACCCCGCCTTTCGCCCGTAGTCAGCTGGGATAGGCTCCAGCTTGCCTGCGACCCTGTAGAAGGATAAAGCGGCTAGAGATAATGAGATGAGATGAGATAATAATTTGGCATAAGATATTTATATCTACATAAATTTTTGTACTAATTTCATGTAAGAGTGTTACACCTGCGCCCCTTGGCACGTGCATCAGATAGACTCTCGGGCGCACTCCAGACAGCTTGTGCGCCAAACGGACTCTCTCGTGCGCGCCGTAAACGACTCGCGCCTGCACAGGATTAAGGCACAATCAGTGTGACCTTATAAAAACTGAAAACACACTTACTTTGCGAAGTATTGAGTTGCATTGCTGACACATTACCAAGCCTTATTTCCTTGTTTGGGTTCCTGATTTCCTGTTTCTCGTCTTTGATTCTGCCGAGTCTATGATAGCCTGTTTGTGCCTCGCTCGACCTATTGCCTGTTTCACTGTTTTCCAATTTTGCCTGCCATTCTGGATTGTTTACTGTCTTCACTTGGATTAATAAACACACCTTCTGCACTGACATACGTCTCCCAACCATCTCTGACAGAATACTTCACACTCCCTGATAAAGAGAAGCACATTCACCTGTTCATACATCATGTTCAGGAACAAACTAATGTTAATGGTGCTAAAACAGCCACCGTCAAATGGTGCGGTTGGAGTCTTGTTCTTGGACTCGAAATGTTTTTAATGACTTGGACTTGAACACTGGGGACTCGGACTCAGGTTTAGTGACTCGACTACAACTGAATTAAATACAGTACATGGCAAGCAAAAACACTGATATATCTCAGTTGGGTGATTTTGAATTCTTATACAGTATATATTGCTTGATAATGGACTCAGATTAGACACAACCACCCAAGGCTCCCAACCCTGTCCTTATGAACACCAGTATTATCACAGTCACCTGGGGGTAAGAAGGTTCTAGGATTGAACCTCATCTACTGGGGCCTTTCTGTGAGGATTTTGCATGTTCTCCCTGTGCCTGCATGGGTTTCCTCAGGGTGCTCTGGTTTCCTCCCACAGTCCAAAGACATGAGGATAACGTCAGCTGGCTACTCTAAATTGCCCACAGGTTTGAATGCGAGTGCGAATGGTTGTTCATCTCTGTGATAGAGTGGCGACTTGCCCAGTGTGTATCCTGCCTCTCACTCAAAGTCAGCTGGGATTGGCTCCAACTTTCCCCGCGACCCTGACAGATAAGTGGTATAAAATAATGGATAGATGGCTCACTAGAGGCTCTGACTCAACTGACTCATGTGCAATTGATTTGGTGTTTACTGCAGCGCTCTAATGGACACAGTGAGGTCATCCCTCTTAATTCTTACCACAAAGCTTCCCAAGCAGCTCTGTTTAAAAGTGCTGTACTGAGAGATTCCTAAAATACACCCTAATGTGATGTGTTACTATCCAGCCACCACTGTTGTGAGTCCAGCTGGTTGAGTTCAAGTCATTTAAGATATCTGACAGTGAGGCATAATTAATGCAGCAGAAAAAAAAAATTATTGGAACACACACACCCTTTTTTTTTTTTTTTAAGAGGCACTGAATTCCTCGGGTGGTCAGATTTTCTTAAAAACTAAATAAAAGAATAATGAATAATGTAAACAGGATGTGTGGCACATTTTAATGGTCCTGTAGTTTTTTTCTTCATGGTTTGTTATTCTACTCACAATCCAGCTAATTTTTGGGAAGCCAAAAGGAAAATAGCCTTAAAAGGTCTGACTGATTCATCTCCAAATTCTCTCTCTCTCTCTCTCTCTCTCTCTCTATTTGCTTTTTTAAAATTTTTTTTTTACTGATGTGCATTGTCATGATGACGCATGTAGAATAACTTGAAGAACTTGTTATAGTCATTTTGCTTCGTGAACATGGTGTTTGAAAGCTCGATAAACATGACAAAATGCAGATGCCTCCGAAACAATATTCACCAGGGACATTGTGGATCCAAGTCTCTGAAGGAAGAATCCCAATGCTTTTTTGCAAAAACAAAAACACAGTTTTGGCACAATTTTCTTTTTTTTCTTTCTTTCTTTGTCAAGACACAACAGTAAAGTACCCCATAGTCCTCTCCAAAAAGGAAGTAGAAATGTGTTCATACTTCAATCATACGATTTTAAAAAAAGAACGTAATTATCATTGTTAGTAAACCTTCATTATCAGATTAATATACAGTATTAGACGTATGTAATTCCACTTGCACAAACATTATTATTGTTCCCACTGCAGTACCACAATCAATCTTCAATGATAGTTTTTATTTAAGAATGCTAGCAGTTTATTAGTGCTGGTCTTTTCAGATTCTTACCTTACATTGTGTTACCTGTGTCTCCTTAATAACTACTATTTCTGGAAAGGTAAGTAACTTTTAAAGGGCTGATGACACAAACATGACTCTATGCAATTTCTTAAATAAACTATACAACATGGCAAACGTTAGATTTCTGTTATAATTATGTGAAAAGAAGCTGTTGTTACGCAAATATCCAACTTTTAATTGCACAGCGCAAGAAAACTGGGTCCGTGGCTCGCGGCCATGTTGTGACGTCAGCGGGAGAACACGCTGCGGTTCACTGGCTATTCTACTCTGGTTCTACTCAATGGAAATGGCGCATGAAAACGCCGGTGAACTCTCTAGTGCTAGCTCTTCCTCTTCTGGGAGTCTAGAATTGTGTTGATCTCTTCCGAATAGAATCTATGATAGCCTACCCTCTTTACCCTTTGCCTCTCATTGCTAGGCGGCAGTTACATGAAAGCCGCAAGCTTTCACAAGCAAATACATGACTGATATCACGCCGACTTTATGATTACATTTATGATTATCATGTAGAATCTATAGCTCTACGTACCTTTATCTTATGTCGTTTCACAACACATGTTCTGACAGGAGGACTGTCTTTGGATCCGGCATAGCTACTAGTAGACCCCCTCCGGAATACTGGCAGTGTTGCCAGATTGGGAGGAATCCCGCCCAGAATGGGCGGTTTCAAGTGCATTTTGGTGGGTTTTGAACATATTTTGGGCTGGAAAACTTCAGCAGTATCTGGCAGCAGTATCTGGCAACAGATACTGCTGACGTTTTCCAGCCCAAAATATGTTCAAAACCCACCAAAATGCACTTGAAACCACTCAACTGGGCGGGAAACCTCCCAATCTGGCAACACTGTGTAGGCACTGCTGATGGTAGTAACACACGTTTGTGCTGAACTGAACACCCAAGAGATTCTTTTAAGCTGGGAAGGGTGTCAAAACAATCCAAATCGAAGTGTTCAGAGCACAGGACGGATGTTGGTGAGGGCTCCCACTTGTCACGAGTGCGCCTGACTTGCTTCACCCACTTCGCATGCAGCTCGGGATCTCTGGGAAACTTGAATAAACTTACCCCATCCTTGTAGGTTTTGGAGCAAAAGCCGGCAACACAACGCGAAGGCAATAATATATAATGTATAATAATAATACTAATAATGACAAACTGAACACCTGTCGCATCAACAACAAACTGGTAAGTTAGGAGGAAGGCTCTTTCGCTGACGTCATATAGCTCCTCCTCCTCTTTCGTCTCCTGGGTGCTGCAGCCCCGTCAAATTTGCCCAAATAGCCGCGTTTTTTATCATAACTTGTAAAATAGGCGCCTTCATGAATTAATATATGGATCATCGGGAATTACTTTTTATGTTATAAAACATCGCCAAAGATGTCAAAAACGTGTCATCAGCACTTTAATATATACACTCTGACAAACATTTAATCGTTCGAGTAATACACACATGAAATTGAACTTTATATGAATATCCTCCCATTTATATACGATTTTCTTTATTTTGAGGTAGTGTCTTCTTTAATGCTTAAATTAAAAACTATCACACGTTATTTTAGTGTAATCAAGTCAAAAACTGATGCTATTAAGGAAGATATATTGGGTAATTATATGAAAACATTTCATTAAAGCAGTAATAAGCGGTTTTCTGTTGCCAAATAACTAAGTATAATTAAAACTATTCTAATTTTAAAATTAAATTAGCAGTGTTTGTTTTACTTGTGAACTTATTAAATAATTTAAATTAAGGTTTTGGAATTAAACATAGTGATATAACGTTCATCTTGTGACACTATTCATCTCTGTAACTTGTACTATACATCTATGACTTGAGTACTGACTAAGAGATGGAACAGTTTCAGAAGGATTAAAATAAGGATTGTAACAAATACTTCAGCTCAAGAAACAATAAAGCACTAAGCTAAAGCAACACAAATGGGACAAACTTAAACTACACTGGAGGGGACATACAAAAAGTGCACTTTTTCAGTGCTTATGCACATACATTTGGGTATCTGGAACCTACTAACCTAAAACCTCTGACATAAGACAAACCAGTCAGTTTCTTTTGTTCTGCCTATTTCAGAAAACGTGCTTCAACAAGCCGTTCAGATTGGGCTCCGCTTTCTATCTCACAAGGGAAGATCATTGGAATTATTGCTGGGTTTCAGTCACATGACTTTTCTTAGCGGTTTTACCGGAAGTGAAATAGCTGGTGGTCTAAACGGCTGCCATAGTGCAAACAACTATCGATAACTTATCAGAGTGCTCGTAATCTAGAAGCCACTGCTTGCTTTAGATCTATTCAGAAGATTGCTATGTGCAATGGAATCGACCCCTACAGTCTGGGAAAGAAGGATTTGTCATACGATCTCGAAAACTACCCTTCAGTCGAGTTCCCCGAGATCTCGAACTATCTGGTGTTGCAGACGTCCTTCTACACCGCAAAACAGATGAAAGCGTGGAAGAGTACGGAGGCTTACAACTTTTTTGAATGTGGCTGGGTAAAGGGCCTCGGTATCAAATCACTGCCAAATGAATCCTGTATTGTTTTTGCCCGTGTAAGTGTGGGTTTTTTTTTAAAGCTTTTCGTTCGCGTCTTTACAGCAAAGCGCTGCAAGTTGAAGTGTAAACAAACAACAGTTCGCTTGATTCTCACTTGTGTTGGCTCTTATCTCTCAGGTAAATCATTCACAAAGATCATCAGAAACCCCTTTAAAGACCTGGATCTTAGTTAAACAAGACGGAGAAGTGATCACGGCGCATTGTAACTGTATGGCTGGGGAAGAATTTTGTCATGACCTTCATGCATATGGACTTTGTGAGGAGGAAACAAAGAAACATCTGGGGACTTTAGCGCTTCATGATTAAACAAAGTACCATAAAATAACGACACATAGCAAGAAAAGTACTTGGAAAACACTAAGGCCAGACCTGAGAGGGAGATACAAACCTTTCACCCAGTGATCACTGCAAACTCGAGCATGCTTCGACTCGGCTCCCTTCGATTTCAGTGAGAGGTTCAAAAGCCACCTTTCTTGACGTCTTTTTGTGAAATCCTGTTTGTTCACCCTTTTTTATTAGTTCACGGGGAACCCTGAAGAAACTTTTCCCAGTTTCACGGTTTGATCGATTCGAACAACCGAAAACAACGCAAGTGTGAGGCATTTTTTTTTTCATGCAAGTAATGCACCTTCTCTGTACAAACGCTTTGTCAACTGACCTCTGGTAGACCACCAGCTAAGGTTCTGAATAACTAATGAGGCGGATGTGACGTCACGTGAAACCCAGCAACACTGCTCGCTCATCTGAGTATCTCCACTCACGGCTTGAGAACTGCCTGTGTGAATAAATATTCATGAGGAAAGTGCTACCTGATTGGCCAGCAGATTAGAGGTGTGGTGAGCAGAGGCTCATTATCGTTTAAAGGAACAGACATTCAAATCGGTCATTTTGAACAGGGTTGTTGAGACAGGGTGAGAAGGGAGCTGTGGTGTTTTATCCTTGTAGTATTTTAACCAAAGCATGTCACGGACATTTCACTAAGACCTCAGGGAACGATGTTAACATGTGGAAAAGGGGTAAAACATCTCACCTTTAATACTCCAGGGCTACATATTGTCTGTAATGTGTATATTTTGTATATTTATGTATATGGAAGTGTTAGGTTTTGATCTGTCTGTACTGAAGGAGGTTGAATTAAAGTATGATCTAGGAATGTAGACCCTCTGCCGCCTAAGAGATTCTGCCTCACGGATCCGAGAGCAAACAGTCACTGACACAGCTGCTCAGAGACGTTTCTCAGTTTATTGTAGGACAAACAAGAGTGTGTTCAAGAGTGTGTTGGAGCTATGTGATTGGATGATGATGATGATGATGATGATGTGACTGATGAAGCGGAGTTATCTATGTATGACAGGGTAACGGAAATGGGTAATGAAGCATTCCATCACTGGTTTAGACTACACTACTGTATGAAAGAAGAGAGACATTATGTCCCATTACATCACCCCTCAGGATCAAAGTCTTATGAAAAGAAGACAGACATTACTGGTCAACATAACCTTCATTAAGCAGAAAGCAGAATGTGTGAACGAAGATAAATCTCAAGGATTTAACTAACCAAAACGAGTAGCAAATCGGAACAGCCTGCCTGTTCCAGTTTCAAGCATGCCAAACATACAGTGGCATGCAAAAGTTTGGGCACCCTTACTGAAAATGTCTGTTACTGTGAATAGTTAAGTGAGCAGAAGATGAACTGATCACCAAAAGGCATAAAGGTGAAGACGACACATTTCTTTTCAGCGTTTTCTGCAAGATTTGTGTATTATTTTTGTTTTGTACAACTGGAGAGTGAATAAAGAAAAGGAACACCATGCAAAAGTTTGGGCACCCCAATACATTTGAGTTCTCGGGTAACTTTTACCAAGGTTCCAGACCTTAATTAGCTTATTGAACTGTAGCTTGTTCAAATTCTTCGTTAGGAAAGGTCAGATGATGCAGATTTCAAAGCTGTATAAATTCTCTGACTCCTCAAACTTGTCCCTAAAATCAACAGCCATGGGCTCCTCTAAGCAACTCCTTCGCATTCTGAATAATAAAATAATTGATACTCACAAAGCAGGAGAAGGCTACAAGAATATAGCAAAGTGTTTTCAGGTAGTTGTTTCTTCAGATTGTAACGTTATTCAGAAATGGCAGTTAACAGAAACAGTGGAGATCGAGGTGAGGTCTGGAAGATGAAGAAAACTTCCTGAAAGAACTGCTCGTTGGATTGCTAGAAAGGCAAATAAAACCCCCTGTTTGACTGCAAAAGACCTTCAGAAAGATTTAGCAGACCCTGGAGTGGTGGTGCACTGTTCTACTATGCAGCAACACCTGAACAAATATGACCTTCATGGGAGAGTCATCAGAAGAAAACCATTCCTGCGTCCGAGCCACAAAATTCAGCATCCGAAGTTTGCAAATGAACATCGAAATAAGCCGGATGCATTTTGGAAACAAGTCCTGTGGACTGATGAAATCAAAATAGAACTTTTTGGCCACAATGTGCAAAGGTATGTTCAGAGAAAAAAGGGTGCCAAATTCCAGGAAAACAACACCTCTCCAACTCTGAAGCACGGGTGTGGATCGATCATGCTTTGGGGTTGTGTTGCAGCCAGTGGCACAGGACACATTTCATTGGTCGAGGGAAGCATGGATTCGAATAAATACCAGCAAATTCTGGAAGCAAACATCACACCATCGGTCAAAAAAGTTGAAGTTAATAAGAGGATGGGTCCTACAATAAGACGATGATCCAAAACACACCTCAAAATCTACAATGGAATACCTCAAGAGGCACAAGCTGAAGGTTTTGCCCTGGCCCTCACAGTCCCCTGACCTAAACATCATTGAAAATCTGTGGATAGACCTCAAAAGAGCAGTGCATGCAAGACAGCCCAAGAAACTTGTAGAACTGGAAGCCTTTTGCAAGGACGAATGTGTGAAAATCCCCCAGGTAAGAACTGAAAGATTATTAGCTGGCTACAAAAAGTGTTTACAAGCTGTGATACTTGCCAAAGGGGGTGTTGCTAGGTACTAACCATGCAGGGTGCCCAAACTTTTGCTTCGGGCCCTTTTCCTTTTTTGCCATTTTGAAAATGTAAAAGATGAAAATAAAAAATTGTTTTTGCTTAAAATATAAAGGGAATGAATCATCTTTAATTTTATGCCTTTTGGAGATCATTTCATCTTCAAATTGCTTAACTGTTCACAGTAACAGCGATTTTGACCAGGGGTGCCCAAACTTTTGCATACCACTGTATATTTCTATCAGGCATGCAGCAAAATATAATGAGTAAAATGATGAGATGTAGTAAAAACATAGTAGTCTGAAATATCACTGTGAGAAAACGGGAAACATAAAAGGAGTTAAATAGAGAAACTCGACTGGGAGACACTAACAGTGGCACCAGAGTAAGTCGAACAGGAACAGGAAATGGTGACAATACAACATAAGTGCTGGACAAAACAGGACACACTACATACACAATTTTGATCTGTGAATGGAACAAAATTAGTGAGGATGTGACTGTTTTGACTGTGGCTTGGCTATTTTAGACTCATGTTTGGTCCAGCTGTTCTTCGATCAGATTATAGCATTTCTACTGGAACACTCAGATTTAGTGAGTCATAAACTGACCAGTGGTTTGTATGGGTTTGTGTGTGCGTGTGTTACTCTCCTTTCTAGAACAAGAAGTCTTTTGGTGTTTATTTAAGGCAGGCCTATATGTCTAAACCCTCAATCCTTTTCTTTAACTGCCAAAAGGATTTACTGCCCTATTGAAAATAAAACTGACAACATGATGGACCGCCACCAAATATAAAGACAGGAGAGTCTTCAGCCACTGGAAATAAGAGGTTTGAACTCCTCCGATTTGAATGGAATTTTTGTTTGCTGGCAATTTGTAATTTCTGTGCACTAAGGACGCAGTTATGATGAACTGAGGCTGATGTCCATACACGCATATGACTTTGAGATCAATAACAAACATGAAACATAAGTGACCTCAAAGGGAACGAGAACTCTTGACTGCTCTCTCATTAACTTGGGTCGTGTCTATAGGATATAAAGTGCCTGTCAGAGCATTAGTGGTTCAGGGTATATTCCTCTTTTCTGTAAAATATCCTAATGGAGGCCTGCTCTGAAAGTCAAAACATATTCAGCACAAGGCTGATTGTAGACTGGAAGGTTAAATTAGTTCATAATGAATACTCTTTTGACATATAGATATCTCATCTCATCTCATTATCTCTAGCCGCTTTATCCTGTTCTACAGGGTCGCAGGCAAGCTGGAGCCTATCCCAGCTGACTACGGGCGAAAGGCGGGGTACACCCTGGACAAGTCGCCAGGTCATCACAGGGCTGACACATAGACACAGACAACCATTCACACTCACATTCACACCTACGGTCAATTTAGAGTCACCAGTTAACCTAACCTGCATGTCTTTGGACTGTGGGGGAAACCGGAGCGCCCGGATGAAACCCACGCGGACACGGGGAGAACATGCAAACTCTGCACAGAAAGGCCCTCGCCGGCCACGGGGCTCGAACCCGGACCTTCTTGCTGTGAGGCGACAGTGCTAACCACTACACCACCGTGCCGCCCACATATAGATATATCATCCACTTTTGTAATATGAAGTTTAAGACGTTGTATATTAATTGTATACAGACATGCGATATTTTGCAATACCATCTTTATCGTCTCTATCATCAATGTTGCAATAATCACTTTCCAGCAGCTGATTTACGTCACTAAGGTCAGAGCTGCGAGCTACCAAGCATGAGACGACATGAGACAGAGCAAAACTCCACGCAACACTCCAACACATAACGGGCATCAGCCTAACTAAAAGATGAGCAACTTAAAAAGGGAAGTGCGTCTGTGATTCAGACATGGTTTGGGTCCAACTGAATCCACATCTTCGTGTGGTGAATGCGTACATCAAGAGTGAGCAAAGCAAATGAGTGATCTGTTTTCAACACAAGAAGCTGTTCTATATATTATATCAACACATCCACAAAAAAAAAGCAAGTGAATCAAAAGAATTTTAATTTTGAACTGATTCACCATTTTGACAACACGCGTCTAGTCAGCAGGAAAACACAGAGTGACGTCATCGGAGTGAAACATCGGTGATTATTATACATACAGGACACTTTTTGATGGAATAAAAACATGTTCTCTATTCCCTTCTAGCGGGTTTCGTTCATTTGCTTTGATAGCATGCAATATTGTTAGCATATCGCTTATCCTACGTGTATTACATCACTCTACCCAATGGAGAATGAGCGTTCAATATGGTTTACGATATTGTATGGTTGTCGAGACAACATGACGTCACATGTCTGAGATGTAAAACTTCCACACTAGCGAGTAACTGCGACAATTTGTAAACAAACATGGCTGCCAGGTTTGCTTCATTGAATACAGAAGATTTTGAGAGAATATTGAAAGAGAAAGACGCGTTGAACACCTGAAAGGAATGTGTATGTATAGTAATAATATTGGCTGGCTTTTTTTTCGTGGTATATCAAACATATTCCATTCAGCTACTCGTCTTCAATTTGTTCAATATCATGCTAGCTGAATGGAGTATATCTGATACACCATGAAAAAAGCCAGCCAGTATAATTTAAATGTGTCACAGTTTTTGGTTCTCCATGTCCCGAATGCAGCTCGTATAAAAAATACAAGTGGTGTCTTTCACAGTAAAACACTCATGTCCGTATAATATATCATGATATACATCACTCCATCTATCCATTATCTATACAGTTTATCCACTGTGGGTGACATGTGGGCCAGAGCCAATCCCAGCTGACACTGGGCAAGAGGCGGGGTACACCCTGGACAAGTCACCAGTCTATTAAGGGGCGAACACAGAGAGACAGCCATTCACACTCACAACTATGTGAACTACTAATATTGCAGTCAATGCCTGATCATTCATTATATTTGGAATTGTAACTTTAGCCAAAGCAGGGTCTCTGATTGCATACTTACAGTGGTGCTTGAAGGTTTGTGAACCCTTTAGAATTTTCTATATTTCTGCATAAATATGACCAAAAACATCATCAGATTTTCACACAAGTCCTAAAAGTAGATAAAGAGAACCCAGTTAAACAAATGAGACAAACATATTATACTTGGTCATTTATTTATTGAGGAAAATGACCCAATATTACATATCTGAGTGGCAAAAGTATGTGAACCTTTGCTGTCAGTATCTGGTGTGACCCCCTTGTGCAGCAATAACTGCAACTAAACGTTTCCAGTAACTGTTGATCAGTCCTGCACACCGGCTTGGAGGAATTTTAGCCCATTCCTCCATACAGAACAGCTTCAACTCTGAGATGTTGGTGGGTTTCCTCACATGAACTGCTCGCTTCAGGTCCTTCCACAACATTTCGATTGGATTAAGGTCAGGACTTTGACTTGGCCATTCCAAAACATTAACTTTATTCTTCTTTAACCATTCTTTGGTAGAACGACTTGTGTGCTTAGGGTCGTTGTCTTGCTGCATGACGCACCTTCTCTTGAGATTCAGTTCATGGACAGATGTCCTGACATTTTCCTTTAGAATTTGCTGGTATAATTCAGAATTCATTGTTCCATCAATGATGGCAAGCCATCCTGGCCCAGGTGCAGCAAAACAGGCCCAAACCATGATACTACCACCACCATGTTTCACAGATGGGATAAGGTTCTTATACTGGAATGCAGTGTTTTCCTTTCTTCAAACATAACGCTTCTCATTTAAACCAAAAAGTTGTGTTTTGGTCTCATCCGTCCACAAAACATTTTTCTAATAGCCTTCTGGCTTGTCCACGTGATCTTTAGCAAACTGCAGATGAGCAGCAATGTTCTTTTTGGAGAGCAGTGGCTTTCTCCTTGCAACCCCACCATGCACACCATTGCTGTTCAGTGTTCTCCTGATGGTGGACTCATGAACATTAGCCAATGTGAGAGAGGTCTTCAGCTGCTTAGAAGTTACCCTGGGGTCCTTTGTGACCTCGCCGACTATTACATGCCTTGCTCTTGGAGTGATCTTTGTTGGTCGACCACTCCTGGGGAGGGTAACAATGGTCTTGAACTTCCTCCATTTGTACACAATCTGTCTGACTGTGGATTGGTGGAGTCCAAACTCTTTAGAGATGGTTTTGTAACCTTTTCCAGCCTGATGAGCATCAACAACGCTTTTTCTGAGGTCCTCAGAAATCTCTTTTGCTCGTGTCATGATACACTTCCACAAACATGTGTTGTGAAGATCAGACTTTGATAGATCCCTGTTCTTTAAATAAAACAGGGTGCCCACTCACTCCTGATTGTCATCCCATTGATTGAAAACACCTGACTCTAATTTCACCTTCAAATTAACTACTTATCCTAGAAGTTCACATACTTTTGCCACTCACAGATATGTAATATTGGATCATTTACCCCAATAAATAAATGAGCAAGTATAATATTTTTGTCTCATTTGTTTAACTGGGTTCTCTTTATCTACTTTTAGGACTTGTGTGAAAATCTGATGATGTTTTAGGTCATATTTATGCAGAAATATAGAAAATTCTAAAGGGTTCACAAACTTTCAAGCACCACTGTATACTAATATAACCAAGTACAATATTGGGATTGAACAGCTAATATGTTCTAGTAAGATAAGGAGGCATAATTTTTTTCTTTCTTTCTTTTAAGAAACAAACAAAGTAATGTGAGAAATGTTCACAGTCATACAAGTGGGAGTTTTTTTTTAACTTTCAAAAAGGTACAAGCAAGCGGTTAGATATGAAGCTTGCAGAAAAAAGAAAGACCACAGTTTCTAACATGAAGGTACAGTACAATAGCCGGTGAAGTTCTCGTAATGGTGCAACAAAGGCCTGAGTTCACTGACCATGCTGAGTCTGCTGGCATTTGTACGTCCCCCCCCCCCCCCCCCCTTCTTTTTCCAGTGCTTTCTCAGTATTCCCAGAGACATGGTGGCTGTGTTAAAAAAAAAAAAATGGAAAGAAAAAAAAGCCACTCTCAATACAGATACAGGTACGTAGAAAATGCCAGTGTTGTATTTAGTGTCTAGCGTATTTACACAAGGAAGTATAGAGTATCTGCATTACACTTGTACACTAACAACAGCCAGATGATGTTTGATGAGAGATGACCATAAATACTATCGCTGTGTCCAAAATCACTCACTACATAGTGCACTATATAGTGAGTTTGCCATTTTGTAGTGCTGTCCGAATGTATAGTGAGAATTATTACACCCTATATAGTAGACTCATAGTATCCCACAATGCATCATGAAAAGTAGTGTACAACTGATGGTCACTAGCCAAGCAATATATCCCATCATGCATTGCGGTCACGCTGAAAGAAAAATGGCAATAATATTGTCGTGTGTTGGAGTGAATGGACGGAGGAAGAAACACATTATAAACTGACATTCAAGTACAATGAAAAAAATAGTAAAAGAATAGAAAATAAAGTTAAAAGAGAATAAGACAGATAAAATACAAGAATAAACATTCTAGTGCAGAGTGAGGAATTAATCAAAAGCCTCGAATTTGATTTAATAAAAGGCAGCGGCAAAGAAGAAAGAAAGTGTTCAGCCTGGATTTAAAAGAACTGAAAGGTACAGCAGATGCAAAGTACTTTGTATTTATTAATGTAGGAAATACGCTCAGTATAATATGTATTTATCACAAAAATACATGCATGTATTTATTATTTTGAAAACCCACCAGCCAACTGATCTGGCACGTTTTAATTGCGCGATAGTTATGACGTAAATAACAGCGTAGCAGAGTAGTGCCGAAAGTGCTTTTTTTCATTTTACCAATGAGCTCATTATATAGTTCTCTATATAGAATTCCCTAGATAGTGAGTAGGGAGTAGTGAATGAATGAGTGATTTTGGACATGGAGTGTTTGCGTGACAAATGAACCGTCAACCAATGCATACTTTTTGCACTAACCTGTCCCATCAAGTAGTTCTGGAATCAAGGAAAGGTTTATAGTACATAATGCAGAGCAGTAGCATGGCTACTAGTGCCATGTCTGTCTCATCCTTTTAACTGTTATCATTAATAGACTATACATTAAAATAAAAAAATGAACATCGCACATTAAAGACTCGTGGTTGTATTCGCTAGCTAGCGTGTAGTAGCACAGCATGCAGTTGTTAGGGTTTTGCTGGGATTCGAACCTGGTTCGTTGGTGTGATAATCCAGCAAACCCCCACTAGGCCACCAGGGGGATGACTCAAATGCAGAGGCGTGAGGCGGAAGTAGAAAAAGAATCAAAAGGTTTATTTAAACTATATACACTATATACAGGGCAAAACAAAAGACAAAAAAAAAAACCAAAGAGTAAAATCCAAAAGAAAAGCAAAGTGCAAAAATACAAAAGCTAAGAAGATCAAAAAACACAGTACAAAGGAAACTGGAGATAAACATAACAGCACAAAGACTCCATGACAAGAGGACTGAACTCAGGGGTATAAATAGACAAACTAATTAAGGACACAGGTGAAGATAATTAGGCAATTAACACAAACACAAAACACAGGAACAGTGGCGGCCTCTAGAGGCCAAAATAAACACGACATGAAAAGGAAATAACAGCGGCCTCTAGAGGCCAAAACAGTCCTAGTCCTAACAGGACCCCCCCCTCTAGGAGCGTCTCCTGACGTTCCCAGGGCGATCCGGATGGGCCGAATGGAAGTCCCGACATAGTTCTTTATCAAGGACATCCCGAGCAGGAACCCAGCAGCGCTCCTCAGGACCATAGCCCTCCCAGTCCACCAGATATTGCAACCCGCCGCGGACCCGGCGGGAGTCAAGCAGGCGATTCACAGTGAACACAGTCTGCCCCTGGAAGATGCGGGGGGGTGGGGGGTTCCTAGGGGCAGGGGCATACGTAGACGTCAGTACGGGCCGTAACAGGGAAACATGGAAAGTGGGGTTGATCCTCAGAGTCCGGGGCAACTGGAGCCGGTAGGAGACAGGGTTCACCCTGCGCACCACCTTGAAGGGGCCAATGTAGCGAGGAGCAAGCTTGCGGTTCTCCACCCGCAGTGGAAGGTCCTTAGTGGACAGCCAAACACGCTGCCCAGGGCGGAAAGCGTGTGCAGGTCTTCTATGGCGGTTGGCCTGAGTCTGGTTGGTTCTGGAGGTCTGTATGAGGGTCTTCCTGACCTTGCTCCAGGTCTTGCGACACCGTCTCACATATTGGTTGACCGAGGGCACCCCTGCGTCCTCCTCCTGGTCCGGGAACAGAGGTGGCTGGAACCCGAATTGGCACTGGAATGGCGACAGCTTGGTGGCCGATGACTGCAGGGTGTTGTGGGCGTACTCCGCCCATGGCAGCCAGGTGCTCCACGATGTCGGGTTATCCATAGCCAGGCCTCGCAGGGTGGTTTCCAGGTCCTGGTTGAGCCTCTCCGTCTGACCATTGGACTGTGGGTGAAACCCAGAGGAGAGGCTGGCAGTGGCTCCGATGACCTTGCAGAACCCGTGCCACACTCGGGAGGAGAACTGGGGCCCTCGGTCTGAGACGATGTCCTGTGGAAGACCAAAGACTCGGAAGACATGATTAAACAAAAGTTTCGCAGTTTCAAGAGCAGAGGGGAGTTTGCACAGTGGTATGAAGCGGCAGGCCTTGGAGAATCTGTCAACTAAGACCAAAATGACCGTGTTACCTTGTGACTCAGGGAGACCCGTGATAAAGTCGACTGCCACGTGGGACCAGGGACGCCGGGGAATGGTCAGAGGATGCAGGAGACCCTGGGGACGCTGTCGTGGGTTCTTGGTTCTGGTGCAAACCTCACAGGACAGGACAAATGACCTTACTTCCTTCTCCATGTTAGGCCACCAGAAGCGTCTTTTCAGGAAGTCCAGGGTCCTCCGAGCTCCCGGGTGGGCGGTGAGAGGGGAAGAGTGACCCCACTGGAGAACCTTGGCCCGGGCTTGATGTGGGACGTACAAGAGGCCTGGTGGCCCCGTCCCAGGACCGGGGTCCTGGCGTTGGGCTCGTCGGACAGCCTCCTCAATACCCCAGCGGACAGGGGCCACAATCCGGGACACAGGGATAATAGGCCCGACTTCATTCTCCCTGTTAGTGGCAGAGAACAGTCTGGACAGTGCGTCAGGTTTGGTGTTCTTGGAGCCGGGGCGGTATGAGAGGGTGAAGTCAAACCGACTGAAAAACAGGGCCCACCTAGCCTGTCGAGGGTTCAGTCTCTTGGCTTGCTGGAGGTACTCCAGGTTCTTGTGGTCAGTCCAAACCAGGAATGGATGTTGTGCTCCCTCCAGCCAGTGCCTCCACTCCTCAAGGGCCAGTTTGACCGCTAGCAGTTCTCGATCCCCCACATCGTACCGGGACTCAGCAGGACTCAGGCGGTGGGAGAAGTAAGCGCAGGGGTGCAGCTTTCCTTCCGAACGTTGAGAGAGCACCGCGCCGACACCACTGTCCGAGGCGTCCACCTCCACGATGAATGGTTGGGAGGTGTCCGGGAGAACCAGAATGGGTGCCGTGCAGAAGCGGTCCTTGAGGTCTTTGAACGCCTTTTCTGCCTGAGGAGACCAGCCATAAGATCCACCTGTCCCTTTGGTGAGGTCTGACTTGGGTGCTGCCACAGAACTGAAGTTCCTGATGAACTTGCGGTAGAAGTTAGCGAATCCTAAGAACCGCTGAACCTCCTTAACGGACTTGGGAGTAGGCCAGTCCCGGACGGCCAGGGTCTTGGCAGGGTCCATTTGGAGTTGGCCTGTCCGTACAATAAATCCCAGAAAGGAGACCTTGGGAACATGAAATTCGCATTTCTGGGCCTTGGCGAACAGATTGTTCTGTAGCAGCCTCTGGAGAACCTGGCGGACATGGTGGCGGTGCTCCTGCACGGTCTTGGAAAAGATAAGGATGTCGTCGAGGTAGACAAAAACGTATAGGTTAATCATGTCCCTTAAGACGTCGTTGATTAGGGCCTGAAAAACAGCTGGTGCGTTGGTGAGTCCGAAGGGCATCACCTGGTATTCGTAGTGCCCAGACGGGGTGTTAAAGGCAGTCTTCCACTCGTCTCCCTGTCGGATACGGATGAGGTGGTATGCGTTCCGTAGGTCCAACTTGGTGAAGACGGTGGCGCCTTGGAGCAGGTCGAAAGCTGTGGACATCAGCGGAAGGGGATATCGGTTGCGCACAGTGATCTTATTCAGGCCCCTGTAATCAATACATGGTCGGAGCCCCCCATCCTTCTTGCCGACAAAGAAGAAGCCGGCTCCAGCAGGTGAAGTGGAGGGTCGAATAAACCCAGAGACCAGGGCATCTTTGAGGTATTCCTCCATGGCCTTGCGTTCTGGCTGAGAGAGTGAAAACAGTCTGCCACGAGGAGGGGTAGTCCCAGGGAGCAAGTCGATGGCACAGTCGTAGGCCCGGTGCGGAGGAAGAACGGCGGCCCTGCTCTTGCTGAATACCTCCTTGAGATCCCAGTACTCTGTGGGAACTTGAGATAACTCGGTGAGATCAGGGGGCTCGGCAGGAGACACAGGAGAGCTAGAGAGCAGACAAGAGGCATGGCATGCAGGGCCCCATTCCACAACCTGGCTTGTTACCCAGTCTATGCGAGGGTTGTGGCGAGTAAGCCAAGGAAGGCCTAGAATAACTGGGAACTCAGGTGAAGGAATCAGGTGCAGGGATATTTCTTCCTTGTGACCTTGAGACTGGAGGAAAACTGGAGAAGTAACTTGGGTGACTCTTCCATCACCTAACGCTTGGCCATCGAGGGCAGACACAGACAGTGGGACTTCAAGAGGTGCAGTCGGAATATTGATGCTTTGGGCGAAGTGAATATCCATAAAGTTCCCAGCCGCCCCTGAGTCTATCAAAGCTTGACAAGAGTGGACAGACTCACCCCAGGAGATGGAGACCGGGATGTAGATTCCTTGGCCAGGGAGTCCGGGAGAGAGGGTAGGCCCCGTCACAACCCTCCCTCGGCTGGACGGGGCGGTCCTTTTCCCAAGAGTTCGGGACATGATGCTCGGAAGTGACCAGGCTTGCCACAGTAGATGCAGCACTTGTCCCTCCTTCTGCGCTCCCTCTCAGATGCGGAGAGGCGAGTACGACCCACTTGCATGGGTTCTGGACAGTCACTGAAGGAGGTAGACGGTCTCCAGGTAGAGGTAGGGAGGCTGGGGGGGCTCAAGGCTTGGTGGCGTTCTCTCATCCTGTTGTCCAGACGAATAGCATGTGAGATGAGGGTTTCGAGGTCACTTGGGCATCCAATAGAGGCCAGACCGTCCTTGATGGGGTCAGACAGACCATGGTGGAAGGCTGACACCAGGGCAGTCTCGTTCCATCCACTTACTGCTGCGAGTGTTCGGAACGAGATGGCGTAATCTGCGACGCTTCCTCCTTGCCGGATGGACATGAGCTTTCGGGCTGCGTCGGTACTGATGTCTGCCTGATCGAAGACCCGAAGCATCTCTTCAGAAAACAGCTGGAAATCAAAGCACTCAGGTCCCTGTCTTTGCCAGATAGCAGTAGCCCAGGCTCGCGCCTTACCAGCTAATAAGGTGATCACAAAGGCAATCTTGCGGCGATCCGTAGTGTAGGTGGTAGGCTGAAGCTCAAAGGTGAGTTGACACTGGGTAAGGAACTCTCGGCACTCACTGTGCTTGCCGTCATACCTCTGTGGTGCAGGAAGGCTGGGTTCGCGAGGTGAAGAAGGCAGCATTGCAGGAGGCACTGGAGCAGGAGCTGGATCAGGAGCAGGAACTGGATCAGGAGATGCAGGCAGAGATGTCAGCTGTGCCAGGGTTTTCCCAATTTGCTGAAGCAGTTCCTCGTGGCGAGCAAGGGCCTCACGTTGGCTGGTGAGCGTACGTCCATGAGCGTCCATGGTCGCTCCGAAGCGTGTCAAAGCTGCCATAATTCCCTGAAGGTTGGCCGGGTAGACAGTTGAAGCAGCCTCTGCTGAGTCGGTCATGACGGAGTCTTTCTGTTAGGGTTTTGCTGGGATTCGAACCTGGTTCGTTGGTGTGATAATCCAGCAAACCCCCACTAGGCCACCAGGGGGATGACTCAAATGCAGAGGCGTGAGGCGGAAGTAGAAAAAGAATCAAAAGGTTTATTTAAACTATATACACTATATACAGGGCAAAACAAAAGACAAAAAAAAAAACCAAAGAGTAAAATCCAAAAGAAAAGCAAAGTGCAAAAATACAAAAGCTAAGAAGATCAAAAAACACAGTACAAAGGAAACTGGAGATAAACATAACAGCACAAAGACTCCATGACAAGAGGACTGAACTCAGGGGTATAAATAGACAAACTAATTAAGGACACAAGTGAAGATAATTAGGCAATTAACACAAACACAAAACACAGGAACAGTGGCGGCCTCTAGAGGCCAAAATAAACACGACATGAAAAGGAAATAACAGCGGCCTCTAGAGGCCAAAACAGTCCTAGTCCTAACAGCAGTCTGATACTTTTGTTTTACATGACACTCATTTAATATTACTTTCCTTAAGTACAAACCATATCTGCATTTTATAAAAATCCCATGTATAAACCTATTTAAAAGTATGCTCTATGTACAGTGGTGCTTGAAAGTTTGTGAACCCTTTAGAATTTTCTATATTTCTGCATAAACATAACCTAAAACATCATCAGATTTTCATACAAGTCCTAAAAGTAGATAAAGAGAACCCAGTTAAACAAATGAGACAAAAATATTATACTTGGTCATTTATTTATTGAGGAAAATGATCCAATATTACATATCTGTGAGTGGCAAAAGTATGTGAACCTATAGGATTAGCAGTTAATTTGAAGGTGAAATTAGAGTCAGGTGTCTTCAATCAATGGGATGATGATCAGGTTTGAGTGTGCACCCTGTTTTATTTAAAGAACAGGGATCTATTAAAGTCTGATCTTCACAACACGTGTTTGTGAAAGTGTATCATGACACGAGCAAAAGAGATTTCTGAAGACCTCAAAAAAAGCGTTGTTGATGCTCATCAGGCTGGAAAAGGTTACCAAACCATCTCTAAAGAGTTTGGACTCCACCAATCCACAGTCAGACAGATTGTGTACAAATGGAGAAAATTCAAGACCATTGTTACCCTCCCCAGGAGTGGTCGACCAACAAAGATCACTCCAAGAGTAAGGCATGTAATAGTCAGTGGGGTCACAAAGGACCCCAGGGTAACTTCTAAGCAACTGAAGGCCTCTCTCACATTGGCTAATGTTAATGTTCATGAGTCCACCATCAGGAAAACAGTGAACAACAATGGTGTGCATGGCAGGGTTGCAAGGGGAAAGCCACTCATCTCATCTCATTATCTCTAGCCGCTTTATCCTGTTCTACAGGGTCGCAGGCAAGCTGGAGCCTATCCCAGCTGACTACGGGCGAAAGGCGGGGTACACCCTGGACAAGTCGCCAGGTCATCACAGGGCTGACACATAGACACAGACAACCATTCACACTCACACCTACGGTCAATTTAGAGTCACCAATTAGCCTAACCTGCATGTCTTTGGACTGTGGGGGAAACCGGAGCACCCGGAGGAAACCCACGCGGACACGGGGAGAACATGCAAACTCCACACAGAAAGGCCCTCGCCGGCCACGGGGCTCGAACCCAGGACCTTCTTGCTGTGAGGCGACAGCGCTAACCACTACACCACCGTGCCGCCCGGAGAAAGCCACTGCTCTCCAAAAAGAACATTGGTGCTTGTCTGCAGTTTGCTAAAGATCATGTGGACAAGCCAGACGGCTATTGGAAAAATGTCTTGTGGATGGATGAGACCAAAATAGAACTTTTTGGTTTAAATGAGAAGCGTTATGTTTGGAGAAAGGAAAACACTGCATTCCAGCATAAGAACCTTATCCCATCTGTGAAACATGGTGGTGGTAGTATCATGGTTTGGGCCTATTTTGCTGCATCTGGGCCAGGATGGCTTGCCATTGTTGATGGAACAATGAATTCTGAATTATGCCAGCGAATTCTAAAGGAAAATGTCAGGACATCTGTCCATGAACTGAATCACAAGAGAAGGTGGGTCATGCAGCAAGACAACGACCCGAAGCACACAAGTCGTTCTACCAAAGAATGGTTAAAGAAGAATAAAGTTAATGTTTTGGAATGGCCAAGTCAAAGTCCTGACCTTAATCCAATCGAAATGTTGTGGAAGGACCTGAAGCGAGCAGTTCATGTGAGGAAACCCACCAACATCCCAGAGTTGAAGCTGTTCTGTACAGAGGAATGGGATAAAATTCCTCCAATCCAGTGTGCAGGACTGATCAACAGTTACCGGAAATGTTTACTTGCAGTTATTGCTGCACAAGGGGTTCACACCAGATACTGAAAGCAAAGGTTCACATACTTTTGCCACTCACAGATATGTAATATTGGATCATTTTCCTCAATAAATAAATGACCAAGTATAATATTTTTGTCTCATTTGTTTAACTGGGTTCTCTTTATCTACTTTTAGGACTTGTGTGAAAATCTGATGTTGTTTTAGGTCATATTTATGCAGAAATATAGAAAATTCTAAAGGGTTCACAAACTTTCAAGCACCACTGTATGACGAGGTTTTTCACGAGATAAATGTTAAGTAGATAGTAAAATATGAGGATGTGATTTAGGATACAGCTCAATAATCGTACTGATTTGATCAGTCATGTAAATTGCTGATACTGCTGTACATGGATTGTTGTTTGTTGGCAGTTATTTGTCTTGGGCTAGCCACAGATGGCGGATGTGGTGACTAGCCTGGTGTATGACTGATGCCTTATGTTGCTGTGCCAGCTCTGAAAGGAAGTTCACAGTGTAAGAAACCATAGCATGTAAAGAACACTTGAAGAAAAACACACCACGACTGCACTACATTACACCCTCCCACTCTGTTTTTTTTTAACCTTTCATTCTCATCTCAATTCCATCCTGCTACTTTAATACAGCTGTTTCTCTTGCCTGATGTCCAAAGATTTTTGGGTTTTTTTTTTTTTTTGGTTTTTTTCCTCCTTTCTGTCTTTGTCTGCTTCACATTCTCTAAGAAATGTCTTTGAGAAATGTGTTTATCCTCTGCATGAGCTGCATTTTAGTGACCCGTTCTGTGTATCGGGTGTACTAAGGGGCAAATCTTTGCTTACTGAAGACGGTTTTAATCCTCTACAGGATTAAATCATTGTTTATAACATCATGATTTTTTTTAACTACTCTGAGTCCCATGTCTTGAATATTACAGTCTATTTCATAATATCTAATATGCTTACAAAAGTCACAATGCATTTCACAAGTTTAGTTTCCAATTTATGTACCATTACTGGTACAGACACAATATTTTCTTTCATGTGTTTATCCTTCAGTGCCTGCAAGTTCATCTCTCAGTGCCAGTCCTGCTTACCATAAGTGGCCCACTGGGCGTTTGCATTCCACGTCCAGCTCCAAGCTAGTGAGCCAATTCTTACCCATTTAAACTCGAGACTGTTTTGACTCCAGTGCTTCTAACCATTTGCTTCACCTAATTAAGCTATATCTGTGCAAGCTATCCTGAGGGATATTATCTAAGGAACCAGCGTCACGCACTACGAAATGGGAATTTGCAACACTATCTACCTTATACTTTCAAACATCCACTCATGCAAGGCCACAAGGGGTTTGAACATGTGTAAGGGAGAGCACTAACTGCCCTAACCTGTATCCGTTACCCAAAAGATGGCTGCAACTTTCTGCTTTGCTTTGATCAGTGGAAGTGAGGAAGGCTATCCATCCCACCAACAAAAAAGGGCTAGTTCTGCTCTGGTGGACATTTGGTCAGGGATGACTGTAGCTTTCAAACATGTTTTTGTGTCATTTCAACCAACATCCTCCAGGACATGTGTGCACAAAGCCAAGTCATCTGAAGAGTTAGAAGTAGTTCAAGAGTAACTAGAAATTCTACTACACTTTGGAAAAGCTCAAAAACTGGGAGGGAAAAAGCTGAAGAAAAAAGAAGTGGAGACTCCCTTGAGTAATGTATACTGATTATTTATTACCAAAATAGTACACATCAGTATTCATACAACAGACATAACCACAGACTTAAACGCAGTTTGATGTAAGCACAATATGCCACGCTTAAATTTATGGTTTGGGCTGGAAATACCTTCAAAAACATTATTATAATATATATATATATATATAAATAAATACACACACACACGCACGGTGTTTCAAAAAATTTGATATCATTTCCCAATCTAATAACTTGGCCAATTCTTGTTCAACTGACCTCAAATTTTAACAGCATGTGTGGAAACGGGTCAAAATTTTATGTTTAATGTTTTTTTGTTTTTATCTTTTTAGGTATAGAAATGCCATTCACCGGAAAAGAAAAGGTGTTTTGTGTGTTAGAGTACGCTCGAACACAGTCGAACAAAACTGTTCAGCGTGTATTTATGAGAGAATTCTCTAAAAATGCGCCAACTGCAATACAGATTTGGACACGGCACAAAAAGTTCAAAGAGGAAGGCTGTGTGTACAGGGCAAAAGGATCTGGATGACCACCAGCATCGGAAGAAACGATCGAGAGGGTTTGCGAATATTGAAAATTTGTGAAATCGTTCATGGAATCCACATACCTTTGAATTTCTCATTCAAATTTTGAGGAATAAATCTTATATTGCTCATCATTAAGCCTGTTCAGTTTCATTTGCCTAGAATATATAGTTTCTGGGATATTTGCATCTCAAACAATATCAATTTTTTTTAAACACCCTGTGTGTGTGTGTGTGTGTATATATATATATATATATATATATATATATATATATATATATATATATATATACACATATATATATATACACACACACACACACACAGTGGTGCTTGAAAGTTTGTGAACCCTTTAGAATTTTCTATATTTCTGCATAAATATGACCTAAAACATCATCAGATTTTCACACAAGTCCTAAAAGTAGATAAAGAGAACCCAGTTAAACAAATGAGACAAAAATATTATACTTGGTCATTTATTTATTGAGGAAAATGATCCAATATTACATATCTGTGAGTGGCAAAAGTATGTGAACCTTTGCTTTCAGTATCTGGTGTGACTGTGCAACAATAACTGCAAATAAACATTTCCAGTAACTGTTGATCAGTCCTGCACACCGGCTTGGAGGAATTTTAGCCCATTCCTCCGTACAGAACAGCTTCAACTCTGGGATGTTGGTGGGTTTCCTCATATGAACTGCTCACTTCAGGTCCTTCCACAACATTCCGATTGGATTAAGGTCAGGACTTTGACTTGGCCATTCCAAAACATTAACTTTATTCTTCTTTAACCATTCTTTGGTAGAACGACTTGTGTGCTGAGGGTCGTTGTCTTGCTGCATGACCCACCTTCTTTTGAGATTCAGCTTATGGACAGATGTCCTGACATTTTCCTTTAGAATTCACTGGTATAATTCAGAATTCATTGTTCCATCAATGATGGCAAGCTGTCCTGGCCCAGGTGCAGCAAAACAGTCCCAAACCATGATACTACCACCACCATGTTTCACAGATGGGATAAGGTTCTTCTGCTGGAATCCAGTGTTTTCCTTTCTCCAAACATAACGCTTCTCATTTAAACCAAAAAGTTCTATTTTGGTCTCATCCATCCACAAAACATTTTTCTAATAGCCTTCTGGCTTGTCCACATTATCATTAGCAAACTGCAGACGAGCAGCAATGTTCTTTTTGGAGAGCAGTGGCTTTCTCCTTGCAACCCTGCCATGCACACCATTGTTGTTTAGTGTTTTCCTGATGGTGGACTCATGAACATTAACATTAGCCAATGTGAGAGAGGCCTTCAGTTGCTTAGAAGGTACCCTGGGGTCCTTTGTGACTTCGACAACTATTACACGCCTTGCTCTTGGAGTGATCTTTGTTGGTGGACCACTCCTGGGGAGGGTAACATTGGTCTTGAATTTCCTCCATTTGTACACAATCTGTCTGACTGTGGACTGATGGAGTCCAAACTCTTTAGAGATGGTTTTGTAACCTTTTCCAGCCTGATGAGCATCAACAACACTTTTTCTGAGGTCGTCAGACATCTCCTTTGTTCGTGCCATGATACACTTCCACAGACATGTGTTGTGAAGATCAGACTTTGATAGATCCCTGTTCTTTAAATAAAACAGTGCTCCCACTCACACCTGATTGTCATCCCATTGATTGAAAACACCTGACTCTTATTTCACCTTCAAATTAACTGCTAATCCTCGAGGTTCACATCCTTTTGCCACTCACAGATATGTAATATTGGATCATTTTCCTCAATAAATAAATGACCAAGTATAATATTTTTGTCTCATTTGTTTAACTGGGTTCTCTTTATCTACTTTTAGGACTTGTGTGAAAATCTGATGATGTTTTAAGTCAGATTTATGCAGAAACATAGAAAATTCTAAAGGGTTCACAAACTTTCAAGCACCACTGTGTGTATGTATATATATATATATATATATATATATATATATATACACACACACACACACACACACACACATATATATATATATATATATATATATATATATATATATATATATAGTGTGTGTGTGTGTGTGTGTGTGTGTGTGTGTGTGTATATATATATATATATATATATATATATATATATATACACACACACACACATATATATATATATATATATATATATACATACACCCACCGGCCACTTTATTAGGAACACCCCTACACCCCCTGCTGTTCTCTGCAGTTCTGTAATCAGCCGATCCCTCGACAGCAGCACGACGCATCAAATCCCACAGATACAAATCAGGAGCTTCAGTTAATGTTCACAATGTTCAAACATCAGAACGGGAAACATTGTGATCTCACAGTGTGACTTTCTCTCACTGTGGTATGGGTGTTGGTTTGATCCAGATGGACTGGTTTGAGTATTTCAGAAGCTGCTGATCTCCTGGGGTTTTCACACACAACAGTCTCTAGAGTTTACACAGAATGGTGCAGAAAACAAAAAACACTGAGTGAGTGAGCGACAGTTCTGTGGGTGGAAACAAACAGGTGGTTTGAGCTTTTTTGCCAGGAAGGATATAGTAACTCATATAATCACTCTTTACAACCGTGGTGAGCAGAAAAGCATCTCAGCATGCAACAGCAGAAGAACACATTGGGTTCCACTCCTGCAGCCAAGAACAGGGATCTTAGAACCAACAACAAGTTCCTATTAAAGTGGCCGGGGAGTGTATAAAATTGCGAGAGTGAGGAAGGAGACAGCATCTTAAACAGAGATATTGTTTATCACGACGACCATTTTACAGATAAAATTATGAACACTTACTTAAAGTTAAGTGCAGGCTTACCAGATAATTGTTTGGTCCCCATATATTTTAAACCATGGGCATGGTTTGATTACGGAAATATACATAGAATTAACACAATCATTGGTTCTATTTTATGAACTGGACAACACAAAATAGTCAGTTAAAAGTGTGCTAAAACAGATTCGATACTGTGCGCACATTACAATTTTACAACCTCAGTTTGTCTCGTGGTTTTATGACATTTTATTCAGTGCACAATCTATAGGACGTGCTGCATCAAGTGCTATTTTATAAATTGCTGAATAATTAGGGCAGAAGCCATATTATTAAACCAAACCAAATTTGTTAGGAATAATGCAATAAGTACACCCGTCATGCAGAAATGCAGTGTCCTGACGATATACTCGACTCCTTTTCGATGCTTATTTCAATGCTTGACATCTTACCACTTGTATATGACCATATTGGACTTTTTTTTCCACTTTGTGAGTAATGTTATGACATTTTACAGCAAAGAAATAAAACATTTATTATTTTCCATCGCTGATGTTTTCCCTCAGACTTCAAGGCAACTGCTTGTGTTTAAAGGTATGCCGCGACTGAAAAACCTTGTATCCGACACTTCTACTGAAGAAAAATCTGACAGAGACTTCAGAGATGTAAACTACATGCTGATAATTTGTATAATCTCAACGCAGACCCCAAAAATTGACTTAAGCATTTGTGTAACTCAAGTCTGAACAGAAGGACTTTCCCTGTGTAACTTTTGGACTTACTCACCAACTAAAATCCAATATGGACTGATGCGTATGAAAGCAATTCATTTACATTTTTAAACTAAAACAAAAGTTTTAGGGTATCAGTACTCGAGTAATTATTAGAGTAATTATATTTATTGTAATTGATCCATCTATTTTATTTAAATTCACTTAAAATCCATGAATTGGGCTGGATTTTCTTTCATGGTGAATTCTTTTGGAGGACGTTAACAGTTACTTTTTGCTGAGAACGGCTCTGTCCACATGTTGGCACTCTCAACACTTCGGTTGATGCACATTCTATAATAATTTCAATATGTCTGCAAATTATCCATCAGCTCCCCTCTCTGTCTTATCACGCCATTCTCGAACAGAACATCTGTGTTTAGATTGTTGCTATGCATGTACATGCTCATCATTATTGCCCTAAAGGCTTCCTTTCCATCATGGGGTTTCATATTCTTTGGAATTTCTACTGATGATTTTTCTGAGAACTGCTGTTCGAATCCCCACCCATTTTACTATGGAGTGCACTATTTTGCTGGCGTTTTGTTTGGAGAATGTCCAACACACTCAAACGCTGTACCTGACCTTATAAAGAATCCATAATACAGTGTGCTGTGTGTAAGAAACAGGTCATGGGTAGGAAGAACAAATAGGTGCAACCCCCCCGCTCTCTCTCACCTGCCCTGTGAGTACATGCAGTCACGTCCTGACGACTCAAAGCCATCTGGGTTCATCGAGGGCAGGATGTGTATGCGCATGGTGTTCATCAGGCTCGTCACGAAAGGGTCGCTCATATAGTTGCGGGTCAAGTAATCGATCAGCTGGAGCAGCAAGACTCGCCCCACCACCTACACAGTCAGGGAAAAAACACAAATGTAGCCAGAAACTTGCCTCTTGCTATATCTTAATTCATTCCTTATTCATCATACAGTGAACTTTTTGGGTGCAGTCATTTTGCTGGATAGTTCACTATACAGCACTATTACCCATTACATCCATCATACAACTGATGAACACTTCACACAGTAATTGATCACAGTGCAGAATAAGTTCTTGCAGCTCTATAATCTGCTTGCCAGGATGGATCAAGAAGCCACCAATTTCATAAAGGCAACATGTACTTATTCATGATGTATTTTATGAAGGAAACGGTTTTAAACACTTCTGCATTTTTGTTTGCGACGTAATTTATAATACTGGAATGTAATAAATTGGTCATAATGGTGTGTTTCTATTGTTTGTATTCAGTCCAGTCTCCTTCACTGCTGCCCCCTGCTATATTAATTGAATATACCAAGCACTGAGAAGCTCCGGTTGAAATTATGGATTGTCTGAGGTGACTGGCATAGTACTATTTTGTGAGGGGTGCAGCCACAAAGAAAATGGTACTATGCCTACTCTACTACTAGGCTATCAGCTCATATACTGTGAATAGAGAAAAACAAAATGGTGGACTGTGTTACTGAACCAACCGAAGATCATCACCATCATATCTTGTCATGCCAGTACTGCAGTCAGTTCAAGGCTTCTTGGTTAGCTTCATATAGGTCTTGATTGGTGACATTTGGACCCAGTTCGCACTCATGGAGAATGTGTCCCATAGTTTGGTTAGGGTGATCACATCGACACTCGGCTGAGTTCACCCGTCCCCATTTCAGTAGGTTTTCTTTAGTTCTACCTACTCCGCTCCTGGCTTTATTCAGGGCGACCCATTCCCTTCTGGGCAGGTGAGAACCATGAGGTAGGGACTCGCAAGGACTCTGAAGAGCTTCATTTGGTGGTAGAGTGTCGGAAGCTTTCCAACGGTCTGGTCGGTATTTGGCAGAGTCCTTAGGATTTAGATTCTGTACAACCATGAAGCTCTTTCTGGACTTGAGTCTTCTTCTTATATCTTGGTAATGGTGTAGAGGATGTCTTGGGTCTTGCTCTTGTAAAAACTTCTGGGTTCTGGAGTGAGCTTCTCGTTGGATGGAAGGCAGTGCAATACCTGCTAGCCGGTATAGTGCTGATAGGGATGTAGGTTTCAGCACTCCTGTTATGATACGGCAAGAGAAAATTATTTCATCTACGCACCAACCGAAGATGAAATAAAAGCTCTACTCGAAAACAAACCCCCAAAAATACAAAAAAATGCAACAAAATATGGAATAAAAGTATTTGATGGTAAGAACCTATCTTTTTTTTTTCAAAAATTATTATTATTATAGCATTTTTCACAAATTGCTACTATTATTTCACCAGTTTGTTTACATTCTAAGTGGAAATAATTTTGTTGGACATTTTGTATAAAAGTTTTTATTTATCAAATTTGCAAAAAATAAAAAAAAATGCTCTGTTTCTCAAAATCCAGTGAATGTGGATAGAATAAAACAGTTATTCCACTCAATCTCTTCGTACATGGCTTATAGCCGACTTGGCGCTGTGTGCTTCATCATCTATCAGCTCGTGTACGACTTGATATCATGGAATAACTGTTAAATATCCCTCATCAAAAAGTTCCAAACTAAAAGTGTTAAGATTGAATCTCGGCATAAACTCACTGGAGGCAGCCATGTTTGTTGTTTATGTTGGAGTGACCTTCATCCTGCGCATGTGTAATGTACCATGCTATCGCGTGCCTCACCAGGCACGATCATGATACGTAGATCTACACACACAGAAATGCTCGCGGAGCCACAGCTGTGACTTGAGTCGGTTGTATAGCTTGAAATTGTGACGTCAGTTCATGGTGTATCTAGGATATACCATGATTGACTCGCACCATATCCTTTTTTTTTTTTTTTTTTTTTGACATTACAAGATACATTCCTGAATCAATGGTGGAACTATTTTATGTCACGTGAGCCATGCTTGGCCAATCCCTGCAGAGGAATTTTTTGAAGAGGGTTATAAAGTCCTCTATAAAGAACAGTCTATACAGTAAATAGTGAACAAGTCGAGGAGTGATTTCACACACACAGAGTCTTTGACTGAAAATGGAACATTTCGATTTGCATCATACCATACATCAGATATTAGATTACAACGCAAAGCACACACTGAATCCGGTCATGTTAAGTACTTTCAGTAACAGGTCTTTAAAATAAAATACATCTGTGGGTTTCACACATTTGCTTTAACTTTCAGGGTATGTGCAGAACTATGCATTGTGCTTTTTAATATTTTAGTTACAGCCTTACTGACTGTCTGGGCTCACACTTATCCCATCATATCGATACTCCAGGTACACTCTTCATCAGAAAACCAGTCAGTACATCTTTTTAGATTAGATTAAACTTTATTGATCCCTTTGGGAGGGTTCCCTCAAGGAAATTAAGATTCCAGCAGCATCATTACAGGATAAATAGAGAATAGAAAATAGAGAAAAAACTTCTAGATAAATTAAATTAAATATTTACATATACAAATATAAAAAGAATAAGATATGGGGAGGGTGGCATGGTGGTGTAGTGGTTAGCGCTGTCGCCTCACAGTAAGAAGGTCCGGGTTCGAGCCCCGTGGCCGGCGAGGGCCTTTCTGTGCAGAGTTTGCATGGTGTCCGCGTGGGTTTCCTCCGGGTGCTCCGGTTTCCCCCAAAGACATGCAGGTTAGGTTAACTGGTGACTCTAAATTGACCGTAGATGTGAATGGTTGTCTGTGTCTATGTGTCAGCCCTGTGATGACCTGGCGACTTGTCCAGGGTGTACCCCGCCTTTCGCCCGTAGTCAGCTGGGATAGGCTCCAGCTTGCCTGCGACCCTGTAGAACAGGATAAAGCTGCTAGAGATAATGAGATGCAATGAGAAGATATGGGGAAGGGGGGGAAGAAAAGAAAAAAAAGGAACCAGCAGGAGAGGTATTGCACATTATATTGCACATTGTCCAGTATTGCTTTTAGAATTGAGATGAATGTTGTCCGTCATCTAAAGGACAAAACCAGTTATTTTCTCTGTTTATGGAAGGCTCCATCATCGTTGGGATTCACTTGGAATTCAATTAAATACCATTGTGGGTCTATTTAGATGTTAAATAATTTTCTGTGGTTGATCTGATGAAGGTAATGAAGAACTTCTGGCCCACTGAAGTAGAAAAAGCTGTTACTATCACTGGGGCACCTTGCAAGTCATTAAAATGCTCTACGCTTGCATTATTTTGGGTTGCTTAAATAGATTAAACTGAAACTGATAAAAGTATCTTCTGGGTTCCATGTGAAGTGATAAAGGGTGAAAGCGCAAAGGATTTTACCAAAAGACGACAAGAAAGGTGGCTCTTGAACCTTTCGCTGAAATCAAAGGGAGCAGAGTCAGAGAACGCTCGAGTTTGCAGTGATCACTTCATGAAAAGTTTGGAAATTCCTCTGATTTATTACGTTTGGATTCGCAAATCAGTTTTCTCGCAATTTGTTATTTCACGATGTTTTGAAGTTCAGGAGGCACTTAAGTCCTCATGTGTTTTTGTTTACTGTTTGATCGTGGTCACCATATTGTAAACTCATGCGCATGTTTTCACTTTATTTATGAAGCTGATCATTCTCTGCGTCCGAACTTCAGCACAACTTCCTCTACACATCCTCTGGACGTACGGTACTAATGAGGGCCGTCACACCCAACTTTGATTAAAAACAAGAAGTTGAAATCATCAGCTAAGCATCTGTCTGTGTTTGTGTGTCAGCGTCCATGTGTCTCAGCGATTCCTGTCCACATGATTACTATTATTTTCTCCTTATGCTACCCAAGAATTACTCTTCCTAATCACACTGCAATCAGTCACACCTGCTATGAGTCTGTAGATCTCACAGTGAGGATCACATGCACTGGAGAGAGAAGAGCAGCTAGGAAAATCAACTATGAGGCAATGAGACAACCAGGAAGAAGTTCATGGAAGAGAGATAAATAAAGAGACACAGACAAGGAAATCCATATTGAGCCTTCTAGAAAAAAAGGGGGGGAGAAAAACCCAGAACATGCCCAAGTTGTGTAGTTCATCTACTCTAATCTCAGTAACACATGATATCTTCCTCAGCGTCAGATCCTCTCCTGGCCTCAGCCCACATCATAAGCCATAAACATCCCTGATGGCTGTCTCCTACCTGCAGGTGCTTTGTTTCATGAACAGATTGTTTATACTGTTTCAAGGACACGTTATACACTCCTTCACTGAAGTCTAACCTCACCGAGACACCAAGTTCACCTGACTATCAGGAATGATCACTGCTCCATCGCTACACAGCTACATCATGGTTTCCTTATAGTTGTGGAATAGGGCTATTTACTGTATTTTTATTATTTACTATTTGATCTCAAACCCATTAAGAAGGCAAGAAATTGCACTAATTAACTTTTGACGAGGCACCTGTTAATTGAAAAGCGTTCCAGGTGACTACCTTATGAAACTGGTAAAGATAATGCCAATAGTGTGCAAAGCGTCATCAAGGTAAACGCTGGCTACTTTGAAGAATCTAAAATATGAAACGTTTTGGGGGTTTTTTAAGCGACATAATTCCATATCTGGGCGGCACGGTGGTGTAGTGGTTAGCGCTGTCGCCTCACAGCAAGAAGGTCCGGGTTCGAGCCCCGTGGCCGGCGAGGGCCTTTCTGTGTGGAGTTTGCATGTTCTCCCCGTGTCCGCGTGGGTTTCCTCCGGGTGCTCCGGTTTCCCCCACAGTCCAAAGACATGCAGGTTAGGTTAACTGGTGACTCTAAATTGACCGTAGGTGTGAATGTGAGTGTGAATGGTTGTCTGTGTCTATGTGTCAGCCCTGTGCTGACCAGGCGACTTGTCCAGGGTGTACCCCGCCTTTCGCCCGTAGTCAGCTGGGATAGGCTCCAGCTCGCCTGCGACCCTGTAGAACAGGATAAAGCGGCTAGAGATAATGAGATGAGATAATTCCATATCTGTTCCAGATGTTATTTCATAGTTGTGATGTCTTCAGTATTGCTGTACAATGTAGAAAATAGTCACAATACAGAAAAACCTATGAATGAGTAGGGGTGTCCAAACTTATGAGTGATAGTGTATGTGGAAGAGTGCAGATGGCACTTTCCTTGGAGTGTGTTACACTGCCCTGTTAAATAGCATGAGCTTGAAAAGATGCAGTTGTCAGGCTTCATGCGTCTCAGAAGATTAGTGTGTTAGCCTTCCCTACCCTTCACCTTTGCCTGTCATATGATAAGGGAGAGCTGTCTGGAGGGTGAGAAATAATCGGGGAGAAAATGAGTGGAACATTTTTACATCATAAAGGATTATTAAGAAAAGAAATAAAAAGAAAAAATAGGCTTGCGAGTCTGACTGGGTCCTTGATGCAGAGAGCAAAAAGAGTCTGCCTGTATTTTGTAGAAGTCGATACAAACAGTTCCTGGTGTAATAAATGCCTTAACATAGGAGTTATGGAGTCAGGTAATATGCCAAACCATCATCATTGCACTACACTCAACTCCATCCAAACATTTTCGGTGAAGCCATATTAGCAGGTAAGTTAACACATTAACCAATCAGCTTTCTGACCTTTTCAAGTGAAATTTACCCATCATAACTATCATTCGTCAGTTTGTGAACATGTCTGGCTCCAGCAGATAAACTAGCATTTATTAGCTATCTAGTAGGCTAGCATTCCGTTATAAAATGTTGTATGCATAAGCCATATGCATACAATATTGTTATTTATTATACAACCCCGATTCCAAAAAAGTTGGGACAAAGTACAAATTGTAGATAAAAACGGAATGCAATGATGTGGAAGTTTCAAAATTCCATATTTTATTCAGAATAGAACATAGATGACATATCAAATGTTTAAACTGAGAAAATGTATCATTTAAAGAGAAAAATTAGGTGATTTTAAATTTCATGACAACAACACATCTCAAAAAAGTTGGGACAAGGCCATGTTTACCACTGTGAGACATCCCCTTTTCTCTTTACAACAGTCTGTAAACGTCTGGGGACTGAGGAGACAAGTTGCTCAAGTTTAGGGATAGGAATGTTAACCCATTCTTGTCTAATGTAGGATTCTAGTTGCTCAACTGTCTTAGGTCTTTTTTGTCGTATCTCCCGTTTTATGATGCGCCAAATGTTTTCTATGGGTGAAAGATCTGGACTGCAGGCTGGCCAGTTCAGTACCCGGACCCTTCTTCTACGCAGCCATGATGCTGTAATTGATGCAGTATGTGGTTTGGCATTGTCATGTTGGAAAATGCAAGGTCTTCCCTGAAAGAGACGTCGTCTGGATGGGAGCATATGTTGCTCTAGAACCTGGATATACCTTTCAGCATTGATGGTGTCTTTCCAGATGTGTAAGCTGCCCATGCCACACGCACTAATGCAACCCCATACCATCAGAGATGCAGGCTTCTGAACTGAGCGCGGACAACAACTTGGGTCGTCCTTCTCCTCTTTAGTCGGAATGACACGGTGTCCCTGATTTCCATAAAGAACTTCAAATTTTGATTCGTCTGACCACAGAACAGTTTTCCACTTTGGCACAGTCCATTTTAAATGAGCCTTGGCCCAGAGAAGACGTCTGCGCTTCTGGATCATGTTTAGATGCGGCTTCTTCTTTGAACTATAGAGTTTTAGCTGGCAACGACGGATGGCACGGTGAATTGTGTTTACAGATAATGTTCTCTGGAAATATTCCTGAGCCCATTTTGTGATTTCCAATACAGAAGCATGCCTGTATGTGATGCAGTGCCGTCTAAGGGCCCAAAGATCACGGACACCCAGTATGGTTTTCCGGCCTTGACCCTTACGCACAGAGATTCTTCCAGATTCTCTGAATCTTTTAATATTATGCACTGTAGATGACATGTTCAAACTCTTTGCAATTTTACACTGTCAAACTCCTTTCTGATATTGCTCCACTATGGCTACATCCACACGACAACGGCAACGAGATGTTATTTAAAAATATATTGCGTCCAAATGGGCAACAATCAGTAAAATATCAGGTCCATATGGCAACGCAACGCTTGCTGAAAACGATGCAATACACATGCCACACCTCTAGGGGCGCTGTAAGACGGTCCCTTCGGAGACAACAGAACAACAGAAGAAGTAAGGACGCATGCGCATAAACTATTATGCGCGAGACTTCATATTAGCCACAAAGTCAGGAAAATCTGTTTGTAAAATTACATTATAATGACCAAATACAATGAAAAGTATTTTTCCAGTCTCACCTGTGAAAGGTAATCCCATGTGATCTCGTTTGGACGGCAAACCTGTTGGTACAGTTAAACGCAGCTAATCTTTATTCTCCACTTTGACCTATCCAATATGGCGGCGAGGATGACGTATGATTCTATGCGGAAGGCGGCGTCTTTAATGGTCCGGAATAAATTGAATGCTACACGTTGATGGATTAATTTGTTGTTTCTCACCTGTGAAAGATAATCCCATGTGATCTCGTTTGGACGGTAAACCTGTTGGTACAGTTAAACGCAGCACATGAATCTTTATTCTCCGCTTTGACCTATCCAATATGGCGGCGAGGATGACGTATGATTCTACGCCGAAGGCGGCGTCTTTAATGGTCCGGAATAAATTGAATGCTACACGTTGATGGATTAATTTGCTCTTCTACGCCCTTTTTGAGGAATGTATTGTCGGACTTAAACCAACATCAGTTGGTTTAAGTCCATACAAGACAAGCAAAAGCTCAGAACAACAAACAGATGATAGAGCACGCTATCTGTTGGCCAATGACTTGAATGAATTTTTCACCCGTCATGAGCATATGGCCAGTGGCAGTAATTCCATTTTGCTACAGGATGGGTTACAGGACAATGGGGCAGTGGGAATATTCACCATTAAGGAGGATACAGTGCGGCGGGTGTTTGAGAAGATCAACATCCGAAAGAGTCCTGGGCCTGATAATATAGGAGGCAAGGTGCTGAGATACTGCTCAGCCCAATTGAGTGGGGTCTTTTGCTATCTTTTCCAACACTCATTGGATACTCAGGTGGTACCACATATTTGGAAAAAATCATACGTGGCCCCCCTTCCCAAAGTCCCTCATCCATCTTCCCCCAAGGACTACAGACCCATTTCCCTCACCTCACTTGTAGTCAAATCATTTGAGAGGATTGTCAAAACCCACATCATCAACTCTTGCCAGCAAGCCCTTGACCCACTACAATTTGCATATAGGCGTGACAGAGGAACAGATGACGCCATTGTCACACTTTTGGATTATTTGTATATGCACTTGGAAGGTTCTAAGACACATGCTCGTGTCCTTTTTGCTGACTTTTCATCAGCATTTAATACCATACACCCACACATTTTAGCTGAAAGACTAAAAAAAGACTTCCGCTTTGATTTTAAATTGATTAAGTGGACTATGGGGGCGGCACGGTGGTGTAGTGGTTAGCGCTGTCGCCTCACAGCAAGAAGGTCCTGGGTTCGAGCCCCGGGGCCGGCGAGGGCCTTTCTGTGCGGAGTTTGCATGTTCTCCCCGTGTCCGCGTGGGTTTCCTCCGGGTGCTCTGGTTTCCCCCACAGTCCAAAGACATGCAGGTTAGGTTAACTGGTGACTCTAAATTGACCGTAGGTGTGAATGTGGGTGTGAATGGTTGTCTGTGTCTATGTGTCAGCCCTGTGATGACCTGGCGACTTGTCCAGGGTGTACCCCGCCTTTCGCCCATAGTCAGCTGGGATAGGCTCCAGCTTGCCTGTGACCCTGTAGAAGGATAAAGCGGCTAGAGATAATGAGATGAGATGAGAAGTGGACTATGGACTTTCTGCAGGGCAGAGCACAGCAGGTGAAGGTAGGCAACGTCTTGTCAGATGTTCGACTTACCTCTATTGGAACTCCACAAGGTAGTGTTCTTTCACCCTTGCTGTTTATTTTGTATACCGACAGTTGTCGTAGTAGTCACCCTGGTTGCCACATAATTAAATATGCAGATGATACAGCCTTGGTAAGCTTACTGAACCATAATGAAGCCACGCATGGTCCAGCACTGGAGGAATTTGTCAACTGGTCTGAAATGTCTAACTTGCATCTCAATATATCCAAGACGAAAGAGCTGATCTTTGATTTCAGACAAAAAGTCTTACCAGCGCCCCCCTCAGTTATTGGAGGAGAGGAGATTGAAGTGGTAATGGACTATAAATATCTTGGTCTAATTATAGACCACAAATTATCATGGGACAGTTGGGCAGATGCAATTTATAAAACGGGTCAACAGCGTTTGTATTTCCTAAGGAAACTTAACTTTTTTAATGTTGACAATACAATTATGACGTTATTTTACAAGTCTTTTATTGAAAGTATTCTTTGCTATGGTATTGTATGCTGGTATGGTCACTCCAAAGTGACGCACAAAAGTAAACTGGGTAAAATCGTTAAAACAAGTGGGAAAATAATGGGGTGTCAGCAAAAAGAGCTTAGTAACCTTTACCTGGATAGATTAGCCAAGAAGGCAGGCAAAGTCTGCACTGACATTACCCACCCCCTCTCAGTTAAATTCCAAACACTTCCCTCAGGTCGCAGATACAGATACCCTAATATCAGAACAAACAGAGCAAAGAACTCCTTCATCCCCATGGCAATTAATCAATTGAACAAGATATGGGAGATACATACTTAAAACCACACTCATACTTGTGTTAATGTACAAATGATTTCTTTTAACATTTCTAGCATTGATTGATGCCTCTGACCAGTGGTCTGTATTTATTTATTTACACGTTTTGCTATTTATTGTGTTGTGATGGGTTTTTTTTTATTGTATGTGTTTTTTGTCACTCTGCTGTGCTGTAAGACAAATTGCCTTTTTTAAGGACATTAAAGCTTTCAAGTCAAGTCAAGTCAACATCTGAAGAGGTGAGATCGCTCCTTTTTTTCCCTATTTTTGCTGGCGGGATTGACTCTGCCCTAAGGGCAGAGTCTCTCTCTCTCTCTCTCTCTCTCACTTTGCACCATTACACAATAAATATTCACAGTGAAAATATTTTGTAAGCGCGTTTCATGAACCAAGTTATAGGATTTGTTGACAACTCGCATCGCGTTCGTTACACTTCTACCCGGCGTGAAGCACTCACAGTCATGTGGTTGTGACGTCATCGTAAACAAATCCGTTCTACTCATCCAGACGACTTCACAATGGCAACGTTGCCAGATCTTTCCACTCTGGAACCCGTTCTCAAAAAGATTGCGTTTTGGGCACCCAAAACGCCGGTGCCGTGTGGACGCCAGGCCTAAACGATAAGCAATTGTATCGGAGTCACCCGAATCCATTGCCGTGTGGACAGGGCCTATTTGTCGGCGCAGAATTAGGGGGATTGGTGATCCTCTTCCCATCTTTACTTCTGAGAGCCGCTGCCACTCCAAGATGCTCTTTTTATACCCAGTCATGTTAATGACCTATTGCCAATTGACCTAATGAGTTGCAATTTGGTCCTCCAGCTATTCCTTTTTTGTACCTTTAACTTTTCCAGCCTCTTATTGCCCCTGTCCCAACTTTTCTGAGATGTATTGCTGTCATGAAATTTCAAATGAGCCAATATTTGGCATGAAATTTCAAAATGTCTCACTTTCGATATTTGATATGTTGTCTATGTTCTATTGTGAATACAATATCAGTTTTTGAGATTTGTAAATTATTGCATTCCATTTTTATTTACAATTTGTACTTTGTCCCAACTTTTTTGGAATCGGGGTTGTACAGAGGGGAACCGTCAAGGCCTTCTAGGCCTTCAGAGAAGGCCCAAACATATCAGCATTTCAAATGTTATATTTAATTTCTTTCATTCTTTAATTCTTTCATAATTTCATTATAATTATTCTCTTCTAATTCAGCCTCATTTTCTATCAAATCTGCTTCAGAAATGAAAGTGTTACTGTCCTGAAAACTTTAAAATCGAGTTATCCAATGAGTTTTTTTTGTTTGTTTGTTTGTTGTCTCTAGGCTGAGAAGAGTTCAGAGCTGGCTCACACTCATTGATTAGGACTTCATTGCCGGGACAGAAGGCCATGGCAGTGTATGTTTATGTAGGAAGTGACAGATGAATTAACCAATCAGATTTTGATTTATAGTAGGAGGGAACAAAAATTTTTCATCCTCGGCCTTCTCAAAGGCCAACGCTAGCTTACCCATGAGTCGGTGCCATCAGCACAGCAGTAAAGTCACCTTCCAGTCGGTGTAGCGTTCATCAGTAGTGTTAGTGAATGCTAGTCAAGCCAGTGCTATCGAGAGCAAGTAGCACAGACGAATGACAGAGAAACTAAGATTTCTGTCTCCAGACTCTTCTTCCATGCACACACGCTCGCCACAGTATTTTTCACTCAAACTTAAGTATTAATTTCCCCATGTAATTTACTTAGTTACCTTTAAAATAAACATCGACAACTACACACAACGGAGCAACCTGGCAGCCTGCTGCTAATCCCTTGCAAAATCTTTTGCCCTGTTGCTTTTTTGGTGTGTTTGGCTAAGTTTTGGCTGAGCTGAAGTCCTAGCTCTAATAGTAACAGTTTGCTATGGTTATTATACAGACAGGACACTTTTTCAATGGAATAAAAATGTACTCTCTTCCCTTCTAGCGGGTTTCATTCATTTGGTTTGCTAGCATGCAATATTGTTAGCATATCGCTTATCCTACGTGTATTATGTCACTCTACCCAATGGAGAATGAGCATTGACTATGGTTTGCAATATTGCACGGTTGTCAAGACAACATGACGTCACACATTGGAGCTGATGCAAATTTTCCATGAGAGAGTTTTCTGCTGCGCAGAAGCATTTCTTTGCTATCCGGTGGCACCCGCAGTAAATTGTCACAGTGAACTGAAAATGCCATAAGCTCCGTATTACATGTAAATCTTCCACACTAGCAAGCAACTGTGATAATTTGTAAACAAACATGGCCTCGCGGTTTGCGTCATTAAAAATGGAAGATTTTGAGAAAGTTTTGAAACAGAAAGATGTATTGAACACCTGAAAGGCTTCCAAAACTTCATTAGATATTCTTCACGCATATTTACAAGAGAAAAGCATACCAATAGACATCGCAAAACTGGAAAAGAGAGCAACAGTTGAAATATTCTAAAACACCCCCCCCATTCTTAACTTTTTGTAAAATCTATAATTATTCCATCAAATGTGTAGAAGAAGAAACCTTTATTCGTCACATGCACACTTCAAGCACGGTGAAATTCATCCTCTGCATTTAACCCATCTGAAGCAGTGAACACACGCACACACTCAGAGCAGTGGGCAGCCACACCAGAGCGCCCGGGGAGCAGTCAGGGATCAGGTACCTTGCTCAAGGGCACCTCAGCCCAAGGCCGCCCCACGTCAACCTAACTGCATGTCTTTTGACTGCAATAATAATAATAATAATAATAATATTGGCTGGATTTTTTTCATGGTAAATAAGATATATTCCATTCAGCTACTCATCTTCGCCTCATTCAATATCATGCTAGCTGAATGGAATATATCTGATATACCGCTCAACACCAGCCAATATTTTTTAAATATTGTTCTCGTGATATGGTATATTAGCACTACAGGATATATGAGCAGCACTAGTCACAAGAATGTGTGCTTTGTTTTTTTGAATTCAAGGTATATATATATATATATATATATATATATATATATATACACATACACACTTTTTTTTTAATGATATCCAAGCCCGAGTTAGGTTTACTAAGATTAAGGGCTAAGATTACAGTAGAGTATCGCAAGTCTCGCATTATTTAGCTATATATAGTATATAAGTCAATAGAAATAGCCTGCAATAACAGGAAATATAAGACTGTGTGTGGTCTTTTCAGGTACTGGAAGCTGGCAGGTTGAAATCAGATTAAACAGCCATTTGAGACATTTAAAGCTTAGCAGAGAAGTTCACTTTGCTACTACCATGTTAAAAATCTTGTTTGATATGTCTATTTCTGTTCTGTGACTATCGTTTAGAATCAGTGTAAGATATCTAAAGCAGGCTGGTAAAAATATCTTTTCTGTTACAGTGTCAAGATAAGCACCGATACCTATACCAGCTGCACTGCACAACACCAAACGCAGGGTTTATCTGTCTGTCACCACTATTTTACAGCAGCTACACCTCAATGCCACTGTCATCTACAAACATGTAGCTTGACTGTATTTATGCTGTCCTTCAGAGAATTATATCAGCTCCATAACAAGAATGCATTGAAGTTACAATCACGGAGAATAAGGATTCAGACATTTTGTTTTCTTTTGTTTAATATACTTCCAATGTATATGTTGCAGGTAAAATCCGTTCTCAGGTTAAACCTGCATTCAACCTAGGTTAATATATAGACGGCATTCAATCTAGGTTAAATTTATAATTTTTGTATGTTTTGAGACAGTTAGCTTTTTGTTGGGGTTAGCTATATTTTAGGGTTTGGGTTAGCTATATTTTAGGGTTTGGGTTAGCTGTATTTTAGGGTTTGGGTTAGCTTTTTGTTAGGGTTAGCTGTATTTTAGGGTTTGGGTTAGTTTTATTTTAGGGTTTGGGTTAGTTGTATTTTAGGGTTTGGGTTAGCTATATTTTAGGGTTTGGATTAGCTGTATTTTAGGGTTAGCTATATTTTAGGGTTTGGGTTAGCTGTATTTTAGGGTTTGGGTTAGCTGTATTTTAGGGTTTGGGTTAGCTGTATTTTAGGGTTTGGGTTAGCTTTTTGTTAGGGTTGGTTGTATTTTAGGGTTAGCTATATTTTAGGGTTAGCTGTATTTTAGGGTTTGAGTTAGTTATATTTTAAGGTTAGCTATATTTAAGGGTTTGGGTTAGCTGTATTTTAGGGTTTGGGTTAGCTTTATTTTAGGATTTGGGTTAGCTATATTTTAGGGTTAGCTATATTTTAGGGTTAGCTATATTTTAGGGTTTGGGTTAGTTGTATTTTAGGGTTTGGGTTACCTTTATTTTAGGGTTAGCTGTATTTTAGGGTTTGGGTTAGCTTTTTGTTAGGGTTAGCTGTATTTTATGGTTTGGGTTAGTTGTATTTTAGGGTTAGCTGTATTTTCGGGTTTGGGTTAGCTTTTTGTTAGGGTTAGCTGTATTTTAGGGTTAGCTATATTTTAGGGTTTGGGTTAGCTTTTTGTTAGGGTTCACTCTATTTTAGGGTTAGTTGTATTTTAGGGTTTGTGTTAGCTTTTTGTTAGGGTTTGGGTTAGCTTTTTGTTAGGGTTAGCTGTATTTTAGGGTTTGGGTTAGCTTTTTGTTAGGGTTAGATGTATTTAAGGGTTTGGGTTAGCTTTTTGTTGGGGTTTGGGTTAGTTTTATTTTAGAATTAAATTATAGCATTTTTCACAAACTGATACTGTCATTTTGCTGGTTTGTTTACATTCTAAGCAGAAATTATTTTGTCCATTTTGTACCAAGTTTTTATTTATCGAATTTGCAAAAAATAAAAATGCTCCGTTTCTCAAAATCCAGTGAATGCAGATATAATAAAACAGTTATTCCACTCAATCTCATCATACACGGTTTATAGCCAATTCAGCTCGGTGTTACACACCTCATCAGCTATCAGCTCATGTACGACTTGATTTCATGGAATAACTTAAATAATAACCTCAAACTTTGTCTCAGTTATGATTCACCAATATTCACTTTGCCTTCGGCAAATAATTGTTTAATAATAACAACTAATTGCCATTTTCCCCATCAGGTCAGTTTCAGAGAATGCTAAGTCCTTAGCTGACCACAAAGCCCACAGATATTTATTTATGAAACTTGAAGCTGATAATAGATTGCTTTGTATAGAAAGAAAAAGAAAGAAAGAAAGAAAGAAAGAAAGAAAGAAAGAAAGAAAGAAAGAAAGAACCCTACACTGTTCACATTTAGTTGGTCATTTGGGGAGATGTCATTACAGATGAAAGATGATCTCTTGAAACATATCTAAACAGGGTGGATCTGAGCAGCAGTAATAAGTGAAGGTCTTCACCTTTCTTCACTCACTTGAATTGTTTTCTGGGTTCTACTGAAGCAGAGGGAGATTCCCCAGGTTTTCAACACTGTGTGATTCAAACATCTGTGCTGTGTCCGAAATCACTCACTACTCACCATATAGTGCGCTGTATAGTGAGTTGACCATTTTGTAGCGCTGTCCGAATGTATAACAAGAATTATTACACCCTATATAGTCGACTCATAGTATCCCACAATGCATCATGAAAAGTAGTGTACAACCAATGGTCACTAACCAAACAATATATCCCATCATGCATTGCGGTCACGCCAAAAGAAAAATGGCAATAATAATGTAGTGTGTCGGGGTGAATGGACGGAGGAAGAAACACATTATAAACTGACATTCAAGTACAATAAAAAATAGTAAAAGAATAGAAAATAAGTTAAAATAGAATAAGACAGATAAAATACAAGAATAAACGTTCTAGTGCAGAGTGAGGAATTAATCAAAAGCCTCGAATTTGATTTAATAAAAGGCAGCGGCAAAGGAGAATAGAGATTAAAGTGGAGCAAAGAAAAAAACCCTGAACTTTTGAAAGTCACACTAAGATATGGGGGGGGCAACGTCCCCCGAAAACATTTTAATAACATAACACGCAAAACCCTGCATTCTAGTGCATTTTAGTACTTATTTTCACTAAAACAAGTTATAACTTTTAAGCCTTTTTCTTTCATGTACATTAATGATTAACATGTCAAAAATATCACATTTAATTCCCCTAGTTAATGAGTAATTTTCAGGAGTGCATTTAGAAAATGCAGTGGTTTTCCTGGCTACACAGTTCCTTACTTTGAAAAAAAAAAATCAGACAGTTGAAGGTAAACTCAGCAAAATCCCAAAACAGTCCTGTTAAAGTAAAGGTCTGTTAGAGTTTCTAAGGCTACGTTTACACTAGACCGTATCTGTCTCGTTTTCTTCGCGGACGCACTGTCCGTTTACATTAACCCCCCTGAAAAAGCGGGGAAACGGGAATCCGCCAGCGTCCACGTATTCAATCTAGATCGTATCAGCTCCGGTGCTGTGTAAACATTGAGAATACGCGAATACGCTGTGCTGAGCTCTAGCTGGCGTCTCATTGGACAACGTCACTGTGACATCCACCTTCCTGATTCGCTGGCGTTGGTCATGTGACGCGACTGCTGAAAAACGGCGCAGACTTCCGCCTTGTATCACCTTTCATTAAAGAGTATAAAAGTATGAAAATACTGCAAATACTGATGCAAATACTGCCCATTGTGTAGTTATGATTGTCTTTAGGCTTGCCATCCTTCCACTTGCAAGTAATAAGTGATATGCGCTGGGATCACACACACAGCGGCTCAGTCCCGAATCGTGGCTTGTTCACTTCACTCGCGCGCTCTGTGAGCTGCGCAGGGCCGGAGTGCGCACCCTCCAGAGGGCACTCGCTGTTCAGGGCGGAGTGATTTGGAGCGCAGGATGCCTGCGGAGCCGAGCGTATCCGCGTATTGGTGTTGCTGTGTGCACGGCTAACGGTTTTAGTGTCAACGCGAATCGTTTTAAGAACGTTAATCTGATGATCCGCTGATTCGACGTAATGTAAACGTAGCCTAAAGCTTTCAGGTTTCAATGTTGGGGACATTGAGCCTCATTTATCAATCTTTTAGTAGAGTTGTGCGTTTGCATAAGCTAAAGTGAACTAAAAATTTCCAATTCACATTTATACGAGTTGAAGACAGTTGTTTACATTAGTTCGTATTGTCTGTAAATTTAAACACACCAATGAATACCAAATTTCTCATGTAAATCAGGGGCGTAGCTAGGATTTTTCAAGGGGGGGGGGGGGGGTCACACACTGACTGGCAGCCTGAGTACATTATGTAACAAAAAATAATTACCACTGCTAGTTTTAGGCAGCTTAGAAACCGGCTCTTCCATTATTGCTGTTTCTTCCATGTTTTCTTGATGTGTTCTAGAAACGGCACTAAAACTTAGCTTCGAAGCCACAAAATGCAACTTTGATGGGAAAAAATATATATATAATAAATTGCTTACCTCTCTTCACGTCGAAAGAAGGAGGAAAGTTTTGCTTGTTTTGACATGGCGAATTATTAACACTAGGAAATACTCGTAATTCGCAACTAAAAAGACTGCAGCTACACTGGCAGCTTGACCATGCTTTCTAGTGCGATTGTGTTGCACTTGCGCAGAACTGTGTCAGTCCTGCACGCCTTAGCACGTGCACCTGAAGGCGCGCCTTGGGCGCGCGCGCCTAATGAGCTCCGGCATGCGCGCCGTTAACAAAGAACACCTGTCTTTAATCAATGAACCATGTTTGGGCTATTTAAGGACTGCGCCCATGCAAGGACGATGCAAAGTATTACGCCGCGTCTAGGAACGCAAAAAATCCGAAAAATAAATTTCTCCATTCGGACAACCGGAGATTTTCAAGAGTTTTATCAAATATCTGGATTTCCAGGTATTTCATCATTAGCGGAAAAAATCCGGAGGAATTTTCATGAAAAACTCAAAATTCGGAATTCCGGGAAAATCCGGAACACTTTCATGACTAGAAGAAAGAAAGTGCTAAGCCTTGATTTAAAAGAACTGAAAGATGCAGCAGATGCAAAGTACTTTGTATTTATTAATGTGGGAAATACGCTCAGTATAATATGTATTTATCACAAAAATACATGCATGTATTTATTATTTTGAAAACCCACCAGCCAACTGATCTGGCACGTTTTAATTGTGCGACAGTAATGACTTAAACACCAGCGTGACAGAGTAGTGTCCGAAAGTGCTTTTTTTTTTATTTTACCAATGAGCTCACTATACAGTCCTCTATATAGTAATTCCCAATATAGGGAGTAGTGAACGAGTGAGTGATTTCGGACACAGGGCTATACTCTGGAGGGTTGGAGGGTCAGGCAAAGCAGCCAAATGAAGCCCCCCAACCAGGTCCAAAGATCTTCTGATCTCCTGTTCTATAGAGATTTGATGGAAATAAAAAAGGGAGACAGAAAGCCGATAATACGGAGGAAGAAACACGTTATAAACGGACATTCCAGTACAATTAAAAATAGTAAGAGAATAGAAAATGAGCTAAAATAAAATAAAGACAGATAAAATACAAGAATAAAAGTTACAGTGCAGAGCGAGTAATTAATCAAAAGCCTCAAATTTGATTTAATAAAAGGCAGCGGCAAAAAAGAAAGTACTCAACCTTGATTTAAAAGAACCGAAAGATACAGCAGACACAAAGTACTTTGTATTTATTAATGTGGGAAATACGCTCAGTACGAGGGTAAGTCAAAAAGTTCTAAGACAGATGTTATAACTTCAAAAGGAATTCAAAAGAATTTTTAAGAAAAAGAATACAGGAAAGGAATTCTCTGATGGAAACATCGCTTGCAGAAGTGTTTAGACTTAAATGGAGGATATGTAGAGAAATAGCTTTGTTATTTTCATAAATAAAGATTTTTTTCATTTGTCTTAGAACTTTTTGACTTACCCTTGTAGAATATGTATTTATCACAAAAATACATGCATGTATTTATTAATCTGAAAACCCACCAGCCGACTGATCTGGCGCGTTTTAATTGTGCGACAGTAATGATGTAAATAATGGCATGGCAGAGTAGTGTCCAAAAGTGCTTTTTCATTTTACCAATGAGTTCACTCTATAGTCCTCTATATATAGAATTCCCTAGATAGTGAGTAGGGAGTAGCGAATGAGTGAGTGAATTCAGACACAGCACTGGTGTCATGAGACTAATATGATTGACATTGTAAGTAGACGAGAGGTGGTATATGAGATCGACCCTTTCTGTTCAGGAAGTGTTATAGTTATTCCAGTTAGAGACATAAATGCTCTTCTTTATGCTTCGATGTTCAGTTGTTGTTTCTCTGTCCAGATGGTGTGGATGTTGCTTCCAAAATATGTTGCATGCTTACTGCTTAAAAATATGCAATTATTCTAAAATGGGTATACACGAAACTTGGAAAAGTTCTAAAGAAACATGAAACTGAGAAAATACTGATGTGGATATTTAGTATTATGCTTACAATCAGGCTGAATAGAGACAAGATCAACTGTGAGCTACTGCTCACTTGTATATCCCCCGCTCTCGCTTACATCAGAATGCAAGCAATCGAAGGAACAGGACACTTATTATGAATGTTGACTTCAACAAATAATTAACCCTGAAACAAGTAAGTAAAGAGCAGTGTCTCCCCCTAAGGATTTCAAATAGCATCCTGGTAAACTGTCATTTTGAAACAGCATTTTGCTTCATGAAACAGTGTCAAAATCCACGCTATATGTTTTGTAAATACATTCAGTCGGTAAACAGGAAGTCGATGTGCGACAGACATGAAAATGGTAAACACAATATAGAACCCCAAGCTGAAGCTCGCTACCAAATATCAAGCAGGTGAGATTTGTAGTTGATGAGAAAAGTGTTACGAATATTGTAAATCTATGCTATATGTTTCTGTGGCAATGGGGGCGTGGCCAAGCAGCAGTTTGTGAATGGAGGGCGGGGTCAGGGAAGGTAAGTGGCCAAGTCACTGCACCTGATGTCAATTAATGTGTGTGTGTGTTTGTTTGTTGCAGGGATGGAGCATAAAAGGAGGGGGAAAGCAGAGAAGAGCTGACTCCTGATCAGAACGCATGTGTGTGTGGGAGTGAGTAAATAAATAAATAGCACATGTGTGAAGCTAAAAAGCTTAATAAAATAAAGTTTGCAAGAACTTCAGTTCCCACTTGCTGTGCTTCTGTACTCCACCCACATCAGGAATCTACTACAGTTTCATAAATACATTCAGCCGGTAAACAGGAAGTTGACGTGTGACAGACCTGAAAACTGTATACATGGTATAGAACCCCAAGCTGAAGCTCGGTACCAAATTAACGAAGGTTGGTGTACTGATATCACGGTTCTAAACAAATCATGCAGTCCTCATCTGGAGACATTATTCATAAACTGCAAACCGTTTTATGCGCCGCAAGAGTTTTCCTCGTTTATTCTGGTTGGAGTTTATATCCCTCCTCAGGCTTATGTTACTGAGGTGTTACAACACCTGGCTGACCAGATAAACAACGTGGAGAAAAAACACCCGGACTCTTTGCTCATTGTTTTGGGGGACTTTAACAGAGCAAACCTCAGCCACGAACTGCCAAAATATAAACAGCACATTAAGTGTCCCACCAGGGACACTAAGGCCCTGTCCACACGGCAACGGATTCAGGTGACTCCGATACAACTGATTATCGTTTAGGCCTGGCGTCCACACGGCACCGGCGTTTCGGGTGCCCAAAACGCAATCTTTTTGAGAACGGGTTCCAGAGTGGAAAGATCTGGCAACGTTGCCGTTGTGAAGTCGTCTGGATGAGTAGAACGGATTTGTTTACGATGACGTCACAACCACATGACTGTGAGTGCTTCACGCCGGGTAGAAGTGTAATGAATATCACCAGGAAAAAGCCTTACAGAGTACTAGTGAGAGTGAAACACGAGCTTGGATATTATTATTATTATTATTATTATGTTCAGTGTTAGTTCACAGTAGTAATGCAAGAAGCAGAATAGTGACAGTAATAGTGAAGCAAAAACATGCAATTGTACAAACACTGCAGCTCTACAGCAAAATATTCATTTATGAAATGGTCTGATTCTTAACACCAGTAGTGCCAATGATCTCATTGCGATGCGAGTTGTCAACAAATCCTATAACTTGGTTCATGAAACGCGCTTACAAAATATTTTCACTGTGAATATTTGTGTAATGGTGCAATCCCACCAGCAAAAATAGGGGGAAAAAGGAGCGATCTCACCTCTTCAGATGTTGATTTAAGTCCGACAATACATTCCTCAAAAAGGGCGTAGAGGAGCAAATTAATCCAATTTATTCCGGACCATTAAAGACGCCGCCTTCCGCGTAGAATCATACGTCATCCTCGCCGCCATATTGAAGAGGTCAAAGCGGAGAATAAAGATTAGCTGCGTTTAACTGTACCAACAGGTTTACCGTCCAAACGAGATCATATGGGATTACCTTTCACAGGTGAGAAACAACAAATTAATCCATCAACGTGTAGCATTCAATTTATTCCGGACCATTGAAGACGCCGCCTTCTGCATAGAATCATACGTCATCCTCGCCGCCATTTTGGATAGGTCAAAGCGGAGAATAAAGATTAGCTGCATTTAACTGTACCAACAGGTTTTCTGTCCAAACGAGATTACATGGGATTACCTTTCACAGGTGAGACTGGATAAATACTTTTCATTGTATTTGGTCATTATAATGTAATTTTACGAACAGATTTTCCTGACTTTGTGGCTAATATGAAGTCTCGCGCATAATAGTTTATGCGCATGCGTCATTACTACTTCTATTGTTCTGGTGTCTCCGAAGGGACCGTCTTACAGCGCCCCTAGAGGTGTGGCATGTGTATTGCATCGTTTTCAGCAAGCGTTGCGTTGCCATATGGACCTGATATTTTACTGATTGTTGCCCATTTGGACGCGATATATTTTTAAATAACATCTCGTTGCCGTTGTCGTGTGGATGTAGCCTAACACTCTGGACCATTGATACACTGTTTTAAAGGACTCATACCACTCTGTCCGTGCAGCCTTGGGACTATCTGATCACTGCATTGTTCATCTTATCCCGGCCTACAGGCAGAAGCTGAAATCTGCTAAGCCTGTAGTCAAGACGGTGAGGAGATGGTCCAATGAGGCCAAAGTGGAACTACAAGCCTGCTTTGACTGCACTGATTGGAGTGTTTTTGAGGCTGCAGCTTCAGACCTGCATGAACTGACTGATACCGTGACATCTTACATCAGTTTTTGTGAGGATGTGTGTGTGCACACCAAGACCTTCCACACATACAATAACAACAAACCCTGGTTCACTGCAAAACTCAGGCAGCTTCGCCAGGCCAAGGAGGAGGCCTACAGAAGTGGGGACAGAGTCCTGTGCAAACAGGCCAGAAACACACTGACAAAAGAGGTGAAAGTAGCAAAGAGGAGCTACGCTGAAAGGATCAAAAACAGCCTTTCAGCCAATGATCCGGCGTCAGTGTGGAGAGGCCTGAAGAATATCACCAACTACAGGAGACCATCCCCCAACACTGCAATGAACCATCAACTGGCTGACGAGTTGAATGTGTTCTACTGCAGATTTGACACATTCACACCTCTCCCCCCCCAGACATTAAAGACCCATTTACACCCCCTGCTATTCTGCCTCCTCTCACCTCTGACCCCACACCAGCACTCAAGATCTGTGAAGAGGATGTTTGTCAGCTTTTTCACAGACAGAAGATCAGGAAGGCACCCGGCCCAGACAGTGTGTCACCCTCCTGTCTGAAGGTCTGTGCTGATCAGCTGGCCCCCATCTTCACCCAGATCTTCAATAGATCCTTGGAGCTGTGTGAAGTCCCCTCATGCTTCAAACGCTCCACAATAATCCCGGTTCCCAAGAAAACCACCATCACAGGCCTGAATGACTACAGGCCTGTAGCCCTCACATCTGTAGTCATGAAGTCCTTCGAGAGACTGGTGTTGTCACACCTGAAGGACATCACAGACCCCCTGCTGGACCCCCCTGCAGTTTGCCTATCGGGCAAACAGGTCAGCAGATGATGCAATCAATATGGGACTGCACTACATCCTGCAACACCTTGACTCTGCAGGGATCCTGTTCGTGGACTTCAGTTCGGCTTTCAACACCATCGTTCCAGACATCCTCCACACCAAGCTCACCCAGCTCACTGTGCCCTCCTCCACCTGTCAGTGGATTATAAACTTCCTGACTGACAGGAAGCAGCAGGTGAGGCTGGGGAGCATCACATCCAGCACCCGGACTATCAGCACTGGCACCCCCCAGAGGTGTGTGCTCTCCCCACTGCTATTCTCCCTTTACACCAACAATTGCACCTCAAGAGACCCATCTGTTAAACTGTTAGATGACACAACAGTCATCGGCCTCATCCGAGATGGTGATGAGTCTGCATACAGACGGGAGGTTGAACGGCTGGTCTGTTGGTGCGGTCAGAACAATCTGGAGCTGAATACGCTCAAAACTGTGGAGATGACAGTGGACTTTAGGAGGAGCCCCCCCCCCACACCCTGCCACCCATCACCAACAACACTGTGACTGCTGTTGAAACCTTCAAGTTTCTGGGCTCCACAATCTCCTGGGACCTGAAGTGGGAGACCAACACAGTCACCATCATCAAAAAGGCCCAGCAGAGGTTGTACTTTCTGCACCAGCTCAGGAAGCTCAACCTGTCTAAGGAGCTGCTGACACAATTCTACTCTGCCATCATTCAGTCTGTTCTCTGCTCTTCCATCACTGTTTGGTTTGGATCGGTCACCAAGCAGGACAAGAACAGACTACAATGGACAATAAGGTCTGCAGAGAAAATTACTGGTGTCAGCCTGCCCTCCATCCAAGACCTGTACCTGTCCAGAGTCAGGAAACGGGCAGATAACATCTCTGCAGACCCATCACACCCTGGTCACAAATTGTTTAAACTTCTCCCCCCAGTAACATCAACTGTGAAATATCTGCACACTCATACCATCATTCTGTGCACACTGTATATTTCTATTTACTAAGTCATCCTTGCATTATGCACCATTTTACACCAAAAGATTTTTAAAAAAGATATATATATATATATATATATATATATATATATATATATATATAAATAAAAAACACATTTTTTTCCTTGTCTATACATATATTTACCCTTCTACATGTACATAGCTTTTTGTTTTGTTTTTTGTCTACGCTTTTTTTATCTGTTTTTACTAAGAGAGCTAAGTGAAACCGGAGTCAAATTCCTCGTGTGTGTTCACATACCTGGCAATAAAAGTGATTCTGATTCTGAAATATCAAGCAGTTGTGATTTGTAGTTGCTGAAAAAGGTGTTACAAAAATTTTGTAAATCAATGCTATATGTTTCATGAATACATTCAGTCAATAAACAGGAAGTTGTTGTGTGACAGACCTGAAAATGGTTTACACGGTACAGAACCCCAAGCTGAAGTTTGATACCAAGTACCAAGTGGTTATGATTTGTGGTTGCTGAGAAAAAGGGTGTTTCAGATGGACGGAGATACGGACGGATGGACAGACAGAGGTATGGATGCAGGGGTATAATAACACAAAAGGAGGGACACCCAGAAACATGAAAACGCACAAACAAAGATATTAAAGACACTGAAAAAAGTTACACTCTGACTCACACACACATACACCCTTGTTTTCTGCTAAAGTGTCACACTCCACTGCTCCTCTCTGAGCTTCTGGATGTCTCCACTGGCTAGAACAGTCATCTCATATGAAACAGACCCCAAACAAAACACATCCATTTGCACCCCCATGCAGTGCAAATGTAGCATCCCTTTAAAAGAAGACGGACATGGAAGACTGGCCCCGTTTGCTTTGGGTCGAGGGCATTTCCTGAAATGTTTCATCGCCTCTGTTATATCAAGAGAGCACTTTATTTGCTACGGCATAAAAATGGCCACAATGGTTTCCAAGAGTAATGAATATAGACTGAGATGTTTGACTACAGGGTGTGTGTGTGTTTTTGTCTCACCTCATTACCATGCATGTTACCAACGTATTTGAATTCAGGAATGCCGACACGATGCTCTCTCGGATGTTGACCCAGTATTAGCACCCAAAGCTCTCTTCCTGCAAAACAAAACAAATGCCCGTCATCTAGCAGTAAGATCCCACAGTGGATGGATAGAATGGCAGAAGACAAGATTAGTGTCTCATTGTTTTCAATTTCTTCAAAAAGACAAGTAAATTTTATTTTTTTCCAATGAGGTTTGGACAAGCACCAACCCAGTGTCACATCAATTCATACATTCATTCTTTCCCTCACTCTCTCAGCTTCTTCTTTCAGTTCTCCATTCTGTATGTCATGCCACTCAACACACTCATATTCACACAGCGAGTCAGAGCATGTTAGAAATCCACAAGACGAGCTGAGGACAGGAAGCCTATTCATTAACTCTCTGCTCTCCAGCCCTCCAACCCAGATACAAAATGTTTACCAGATGTTCCAAAGCACAAATAATGAGTTTAACAACATGAAATTTTGTATGCTTGGCTCACTATCTAACAGACATAATCATCAAGACGGAGTTAATACATTGGATATCTTAAGATGAAGTTTATAACTGTACATGTATATATAAAAGATGCCATGGACAGAGCATTACTAAGCAGTGAACAGAAACTCTTCTGCTCTGTGGAAAGATCACACACAGGTCATGTTGTGTATTTATACATTAAAACTGTTTTCTATGCAATCACCATTCTCTCTTATGGTAAAATTTCAAAAGAAAGTGACCACGCAAACTGTCCATAACTGATTAATTCAGTGTTACAGTGAATCCTAAAAACATTATTATTATCACAAAGCCTGAGTACAGCTTGTATGGGAAACAAATCCATTACTCGTACTTATGCCACTCCTGCGGGAAATCAGCCAATCCACCTATAGGGCAAATTTTAAGGATGTAGGAGGAAAACAAGAATATGCAAAGAAATCCCATGTAGACAGAGAAAAAACATGTACAACTCTGCACAGACAATAACCAGAGTTCAAAACTGAACCCCAGACCCTGGAGCCACTTGCATTTCCTCGAATAAAAATTCTTCTCATTAGCTCGTGAATAATGGAGCAGATTTTACATTTGATCTGGGTTTGCTTGTTTTACTTTTGCAATTATCTTAGAGGAACAATCATCGTTTCCGTTTTTGGTTGAGAGTACACTGTGCACATTCTGGCTTATTTTATTTTACAACCCCGATTCCAAAAAAGTTGGGACAAAGTACAAATTGTAAATAAAAATGGAATGCGATAATTTACAAATCTCAAAAACTGATATTGTATTCACAATAGAACATAGACAACATATCAAATGTCGAAAGTGAGACATTTGAAATTTCATGCCAAATATTGGCTCATTTGAACTTTCATGACAGTAACACATCTCAAAAAAGTTGGGACAGGAGCAATAAGAGGCTGGAAAAGTTAAAGGTACAAAAAAGGAACAGCTGGAGGACCAAACTGCAACTCATTAGGTCAACTGGCAATAGGTCATTAACATGACCGGGTATAAAAAGAGCATCTTGGAGTGGCAGCAGCTCTCAGAAGTAAAGATGGGAAGAGGATCACCAATCCCCCTAATTCTGCACCGACAAATAGTGGAGCAATATCAGAAAGGAGTTCAAAGAGTTTGAACATATCATCATCTACAGTGCATAATATCATCAAAAGATTCAGAGAATCTGGAAGAATCTCTGTGCGTAAGGGTCAAGGCCGGAAAACCATACTGGGTGCCCGTGATCTTCGGGCCCTTAGACGGCACTGCATCACATACAGGCATGCTTCTGGATTGGAAATCACAAAATGGGCTCAGGAATATTTCCAGAGAACATTATCTGTGAACACAATTCACCGTGCCATCCGCCGTTGTCAGCTAAATCTCTATAGTTCAAAGAACAATCTGTATCTAAACACGATCCAGAAGTGCAGACGTCTTCTCTGGGCCAAGGCTCATTTAAAATGGACTGTGCCAAAGTGGAAAACTGTTCTGTGGTCAGACGAATCAAAATATGAAGTTCTTTATGGAAATCAGGGACGCCGTGTCATTTGGACTAAAGAGGAGAAGGACGACCCAAGTTGTTATCAGCGCTCAGTTCAGAAGCCTGCATCTCTGATGGTATGGGGTTGCATTAGTGCGTGTGGCATGGGCAGCTTACACATCTGGAAAGACACCATCAATGTTGAAAGGTATATCCAGGTTCTAGAGCAACATATGCTCCCATCCAGACGACGTCTCTTTCAGGGAAGACCTTGCGTTTTCCAACATGACAATGCCAAACCACATACTGCATCAATTACAGCATCATGGCTGCGTAGAAGAAGGGTCCGGGTACTGAACTGGCCAGCCTGCAGTCCAGATCTTTCACCCATAGAAAACATTTGGCGCATCATAAAACGGAAGATACGACAAAAAAGACCTAAGACAGTTGAGCAACTAGAATCCTACATTAGACAAGAATGGGTTAACATTCCTATCCCTAAACTTGAGCAACTTGTCTCCTCAGTCCCCAGACGTTTACAGACTGTTGTAAAGAGAAAAGGGGATGTCTCACAGTGGTAAACATGGCCTTGTCCCAACTTTTTTGAGATGTGGTGTTGTCATGAAATTTAAAATCACCTAATTTTTCTCTTTAAATGATACATTTTCTCAGTTTAAACATTTGATATGTCATCTATGTTCTATTCTGAATAAAATATGGAATTTTGAAACTTTCATATCATTGCATTCCATTTTTATTTACAATTTGTACTTTGTCCCAACTTTTTTGGAATCGGGGTTGTATTTCCCTTTTTGTTTTTCTTTTTTGTGTTTGTGTAGTTTGATGCTTGTTTTTTGTTTTTGTTTGAGTGTTTTGTCCACCGGTTGTGCCGTAGCTCCAGACCCAGTTTTGGGCGTTGGTTCCCTCCAGGCCTTGGTCCGCCATGGGTGATGCCTATGCTCCTCACTCTGAACTGTAGTGACTCGATGCTCTTTTAACACCGGAGTTGTCCAGTGCTCTGTATGGTGGTGCTTTTGTGCTTGGCGTGGTGTTCCGAGCAATGTTGCCTGGCGGCAGCGTGGCAGCTGTGGAGGTGGTGTGGGATTTATTTTCATGTGCCTTTTGGTGGGACTGTGGCTGCTACACCACTGGAATGACATCCTGACCTTCTTTTGGTGGACTTTTTTTTCTCCCCCTATAACTGTAAAGCGACCTTGGGTATGAGAAAGGCGCTATATAAATCTCATCTCATTATCTCTAGCCGCTTTATCCTGTTCTACAGGGTCGCAGGCAAGCTGGAGCCTATCCCAGCTGACTACGGGCGAAAGGCGGGGTACACCCTGGACAAGTCGCCAGGTCATCACAGGGCTGACACAGAGACACAGACAACCATTCACACTCACATTCACACCTACGGCCAATTTAGAGTCACCAGTTAACCTAACCTGCATGTCTTTGGACTGTGGGGGAAACCGGAGCACCCGGAGGAAACCCACGCGGACACGGGGAGAACATGCAAACTCCGCACAGAAAGGCCCTCGTCGGCCACGGGGCTCGAACCCGGAACTTCTTGCTGTGAGGCGACAGCGCTAACCACTACACCACCGTGCCGCCCATTATTATTATTATTATTATTATTATTATTTAATCGTGGGCATTAGCAACATTTCATTCATTCATTTACAGTAAACTGGTCAGGAACAGTGAGGGCAAAGTAAGAGCATGCGCTGAACAGTACGACTGTGTTCGAATGGCATTACATTCTCACATTCGTCTTCATCTAGTGGCAGTTTTGGGTGGAATCTATCAAGCGGAATGTTTTGGGTAAATGTGAAACATGAAAACCACATGCTCGCTAATGGACTAGGAACATGTGAAACTCCACTCAGACACTGAGTCTAGGATAAAACCAACCTATAGTACCTGCGGGACCACTGAACCACTATAGCTGGACCTAAAGCCATACATCACACACACGGCCCTGGTCACACTATTGGTCTCACTCCACAAAATGTCATGTCTAAGCTCCTATTAGATCATCCATCCATCATCCATAACCACTTATCCTGTGCAAGGTTGCGGGCAAGCTGGAGCCTATCCCAGCTGACTATGGGTGAGAGGCGGGGTACTCCCTGGACAAGTCGCCAGGTCATCGCAGGGCTGACACAGAGACAAACAACCATTCACACTTACATTCACACCTACGGTCAATTTAGAGCCACCAATTAGCCTAACCTGCATGTCTTTGGACTGTGGGGGAAACCAGAGCACCCGGAGGAAACCCACGCAGACAGGGAGAAAACATGCAAACTCCGCACAGAAAGGCCCTCATCAGCCGCTGGGCTCGAACCCGGACCTTCTTGCTGTGAGGCGACAGCGCTAAACACTACACCACCATGCCGCCCCTTGGAATTGTGTGGTTAAAATAAAAAGGGTTCAAAAATGTTTCATATTTTAGATTCTTGAAAGTAGCCAGCGTTTATCTTGATGACGCTTTGTACACTATTGTCATTATCTTAACCAGCTTCATGAGGTAGTCACCTGGAATGCTATTCCACACCATTCACACTCACATTCACACCTATGGTCAATTTAAAGCCACCAATTAGCCTAACCTACATGTCTTTGGACTGTGGGGGAAACCGGAGCACCCGGAGGAAACCCACGCGGACACGGGGAGAACATGCAAACTCCGCACAGAAAGGCCCTCGCCGGCCACTGGGCTCAAACCCAGAACCTTCTTACTGTGAGGTGACCCATGGTTCCATCTGTATGTGACATTCTCTGTAAATGACTTGAAGTTATTTCTAGTAGGCTGCTGTGTCCCAGCAGGTAAGAACTGGAGTCATTCAAAATTCTCTCTATGAAGGCCAAGTCTAACATATATAGGTGTAATACACAGACTTCTGAAACACTGAGGATTTTAAGATGTGCCATTTGGCCAAAGTTCATTTGACAATTTTCCGTAAACATTTACATCATGTACAGAATTTCAATTGCCTCCCTAAGCGGTGTTCCGATCCTGCTCAAGTTTTCAAGTTTTGCCACAAAGAGAGTGTTTACCTTGCTTGGATCATTGACAAACCTCGGTAAAGTGAATTTTAGAAACACCGAGTTTACACCACCACCTTATTTGAAGCAGAAGAGCTTCTTGTTGCTTCATTCAGATGCCTGGATAATGTGCACTAGAGGTGTGACAATTAATCGATCCCCGATCTATCAATCCATTTCAATCCGCGATTCAAAAATTGATTAAAATTTAATGAATCACGATTCACTAACAATACCTAATTTCATCCCGATAATCCTAGACGCATAACAAATTTCAACAAACGGCATAATTTTGATATTAGAAATTCGATTCAGTATCCGGAGCTGTACGTGGGTGCAGCCATGTTTATGGTTGCTATCTTGATCTTGCAAGATCACGCACTGCTTTGTGAACAACATGGCAGACAATTCAGAATTCCTGAAACCACCGGCTTTTAAAAGCCCAGTTTGGCGGCATTTCTTACAATCTCAGTGCCTTATGTACTCTCTGGACAATGAATGTTGTGTCTCAAGAGGTGGTGTTCACTTTAACACAAGTGACTGTATTTTTTTTTTTTAAAGATTGAGACAAAAGTTTTCATTGCTTTTTTGTTTCTTAGTGTTTTGCGGTTTGAAAATTAAAACGTGCCAAAAATGACTGAACTGTGATACATTCATAGTTACATTCAAAGTCAGTGGATTGACTGGAATCTGAATAAAGACTACAAAGGCAACACGACTTGTTTGTTTTTATTGCTCTACATTCCTAGGCTGACAGTTAACAGAATACTGACAATAATTTGCATCAGTTATAAAATGGAGGACAAAAAATGTGAATCGTGATTCAAATCGAATCGAAAGGTCAAAATCATGATTCGAATCGAATCATGAAAAAACTGAATCGTCACACTTCTAATGCGCACTAGGTCCCATTAAGCTCTCACTCCCTGTGATTTGTTAAGTTTAGGGTATTAGGAAAACAAAAATTATAGTACTGGGTACATCCAAGGATGTTTCAATTTTACCCCTTGTGCAACATATAATAGTCCACTTGCATGTGACGTCACAGCCGATCCAGATTGTAAACAGACGCCATCTTGTCAGTCAAACGCCATATTTCCGCCATCGCAATTTACCGACACTGACTTTCGTTGTTTTTCGCCCAAATCTGCAAATATTACCGTGCCACAATGCCGGAGAGTTGTATGGCATATAAATGCCACAACAGGAGAGGTCAGAAATCGGGAAGAAAGTTTCATAGGCTGCCACGGGACCCTGACAGGCGTGCAAAATGAATTGCTGCTATCAGCCGGGCCGATCCAAACAACAACAACAAGGCATGGGTACCGACTGGAAAGAACGATCACTGGCACCTGTGCAGTGACCATTTCATCTCAGGTTCGCCATGTATTTATTCCAGTATATCCATGTGGTATCAGTACCAGTCCTCAATACTTGAGTGACTTACCCGTCCAATGAGGATTGTTATTTTCTTGTTTACAAGATGCCACATCTGAGGGCGGCTGACAAATCCTGAATTTCTGTAAAGATAACTGTCCAGAGATTTATAAGCACGCGGTGCTTCACCACTGAACAGCGAGGGAAAGTTAATGAGGTAATTATACACATCTGGGTATTCCACCTCTGGCAGTTCAATATCCACTGACACGGTCCTGAAAACTACGTCCAGTAATCGATAAGGGTCACTAATCTGTAGGTCGTTTCTTTTAGACATATATCTAGTTATCTGTTCATTAGAAAAATGAGCCGTGTAGTCCGTCGGTTGAAATTGATCCATTTTGTATACGAGTGCAACAATATTCAGCTGTGTTGTTGACCGACAAGATGGCGGCTGTTTACATTCCAGCCGGGATTCAGTCACGTAACTGCAAGAGGTCTATTGGGACCAATAGCATGACCAGGGCCATAACTAAGTAGGTAGGTACTGTTGGTAGTCAGATGGATGTACTTTATTGATCCCCAAGAGAAACTGTGGGAAGACAGTATTCTCTATAAGTGGTATCTAATAAGATAGTCTTCTGCAACTCTGATATTCATCATTTTGAGTCTGGTTCCTCTTGAGGTTTCTTCCTCGTGTCGTCTGAGGGAGTTTTTCCTTGCCACCGTTGCCACAGGTGTGCTCGCTGGGGATAGACTGGGGATAAAATTGGCTCATGTTTTAAGTCGTTCAAATTCTGTAAAGCTGCTTTGCGACAATGTTTATTGTTAAAAGCGCTATTCAAATAAACTTGACTTGATATTTGGAGCCTACATTGTAGTTTCTTTCCTGGAATCTGAGTCATTTCATGATTTACACCTACAGTATGTACAACATTATTGGGATTGTTGTTACTTTGCCAATCTCAATCTCCACTTGAAAAACTTGAAAAGCTTCTCAGGAAATTTGACAGCCACATGCATCTCTGACGGAATGGCAGATATCTTGCTCTTTGCATTTCATATAACAATGTCAGGCCTATTGTTGGGGATTTCTCGGTCTGTGATTATGGGCACATCCCACAATAACGTAACTTGTTCATTTACTATCATCATTGCTGCCTGGTGAGTGTACCATATTTCAGATGTTGGTAGTTTGTAGTGCTTATATAATTTGATAAGTCCTCGAAAGTATGTCACCACCATACACTAAGAGTTTTAGTTCTGGACATGCACTGATTACATAGTTTATTGTTTCATCATATTTAAACCATATCCTGCATTTTGTTTCTCTCAGCTTTAACGATGGTCGGCAAGGTTTGGTTAAGCTCATGATCTACTATACTGATCTTTAAGTATATTAGTAGCCTGGTTGCAGTGCTGCAGGTTAGGAGCCTGTCAGGTCACTGAACAAAGCAGGACCAGTCATCCAGTCGGCTTCTGGATTAAGTGCAGATGTCCTTGAAGCTCACCTTCCTGCCAACTGCTCAAAGGTTATACTAGATGTTAATCTGGGAAGCTGGACAATCTGTTCAAGCTTTATAGGAAAGCATGGCCAGATCAAGATGAACATCCTACACACAGAGAGACCCAGGATTTTTCAGTGAAGGAAGTTTCCTTTGAAATTCCCAAACACTCAGAAATCCAGTATTGAATGAACTGCCAGTTGAAAAGCCTTACTGGCTGGATTAGGAAAGTCACCCAAGGTTTAATTAGCTTTAATCAGCTAAACCGTGGACAGACGTGAGACAGACGTCTCCCTGTGTTTGTTTAAAGTAATCTTTAGTTTTTCTTCCACACATAGAGGACCACCCAAAGGCTGGGAGATTGAGTGAAGCAGTCTTTGCATCCAATGGAATAAACATCAAAAAGAAGGACAGAAAAGTAGAAAGTGAAAGAGAGCAAGAGAGAAAAAAGGACAAGGAGGTGGGGGTGTTTGGCATGGCAGAGCCCCGTTCCCTCAATGCTGGTTTTGTGTTGAGCCAGGAAAGCAACCTGATCCAGTGGGTCACAAAATGCCATGTACTGGCACTACCAATGTGATATTCCAATGTGTCCATCACCTTATAATCCAGGAAAAGAAAACAGCAATGCATTCAACGTTTACAATAAATTATACAACCTATAATCCTGGAATTTCCAAAACAACATTGACTGGACTCTATATTATAAAATGTATACCATGGGATAATGAAATGCAGCTGTTTAATATTACAGGGAACTGAGGAGTTTTACACACCGCTCAAACCAAGGAAGGTTTTGAGGTTCAATACAGAGGTTATCATCATCATGAACAATTTTTCCCTCCAAGAGTCAATCCAAAGCAAGTCTGGCTGTTCATACTATTTTTTGTTACTAAATGAGATGCACTGTGATCCTGTGTGGTTGGCATACACGCCATTTTTTGAGCCTGAATGGCCGTTTCAATCAGCACGTTTAAAATGGAACTGATTTCACTTTCAAATCACAAACGAGAAGAGTGCATTTCGCGTTCCGGTCCAACCATGATAATACAGATCAGATCAAAGCACTCTTTCAGGGGGACACAGAAACGAGGAGATGCATCTCTGAAGTAAGGCTTTGTACATCTTCTGAATGCTCGAGTCAAGAGGCAGCACAATGACATCATCAGCCTCTACCTGTGCCAAACATGGTGAGAACAACGACGCAAAACCATGACCTGAAGGACACCATGTTATTTTAACACTTTGGGTGCATAAAAACTAAATAAAACACTGAGAACTCTATTTAGGGACAAACGCTAGTTTTGTACTTGTACCAAAGAAGGTTTTTTTAATGTTTTAAGTTCTAGGACACCTTCCTGGGGTATATGCAAAATGTCTCAAGAAAGCAAACCTTGTGCTAAATATAACTGCAACATTCAAAATTAGATTGATTTGGAATCATAAAAAAACCTTATCATTTTTATTATAAGGTGACACTGTCTTATCTCACCCTCCTACCCGGGTAGTTTCCCTTGTTCCGCCTTAATTAGTTTGTGTATTGATGTGTTTGGTTGTGTCAGTTCTGACCCTTGGTTAGTCTTCTGACTTCTCAGTTTTACTTTACATTTCCTAGTTTTGACTCTGTCTGCTGCTTTGTTTATAATTATGGATTATACTCTGTTAACTGCCTGTATTTTGACCTCAACTAGCTACAATTCTTAGATTTGCCTGAATAAACCTCACTCCATTTACACACTTCAACCTTATGTTACACAAGACTACAGATGCTACCAGTGGATGAAGGTGACTCCACTAGATAAGTGTGAGGCAGTGAGTTCAAATGACTGGAAGTGGTGGTAACGTGAGAGCAACACACTGGCAATGAAAGCTGCTTTACCACCCAGGCAAAAAGTTTGCATTCCTAGGAGGTTGCAGTGTTCCTCCAAGCCTAATGAAGGCATTCACTTTCTGGCTCTGACATTGGGAGTAAGAGTCAGGACAGAAAAAAACTTGGTGGGTCTGTCTTCTCTGTGAACCTGGCTGATCAATCTGTCTGCTATTAGCCCTTTTCCACTAAGGCAGTTCCAGGGCCGGTCAGTGCCTAATCTCAAGCCAATCTTTGCATTTTGACAGCCAAAGAACTGGCTCTCAGCCAGGAAAACTGGTTCCAGAGCAGCACCAATACTTTACTGGTCTCAAACCAAGAACTGATTATGTTAGGGGCTAGACGTGGGAATATCCCGACTAGACCCCGAAGCCGCCGCCAGGCGCCGCTAAAACCGCCATTTAGAATTTGAGCCGCCGCCAGCCAATAATTTTGTAAGCCAATTTGAGCCGCTATCTAATAAAATTTGGCTGAGCCACTAAGAATTGTGTACATCAAATAATGGGTTTATCCACATCATGAGCTACAAGAAAAGTGACACAAACATGATCAACTGTACACACTAGTAGTAACACAATAGAGACGTATAGGCATACACTGTAGAGATTTAGAACTGATATCACAGCACAGAGAGCCACCACAAGCTTGCCGTTGTGACTACCTGTCTGGCTTCCCGCCCCTCACACCGTTACCACGATACACTGGGGAACCCGGGAACCCACCCAGAGCATCAATCGACTCCGATATCGACGAGATGGCTGCATTCTTTGCCGCTGCTGCTGAGGGAAAGTGTAAAGGTATTTTTTTGTTTGTTTGTTTGTTTCACATACTTCGAGATTGATAAAAAAAAAAGTACTCCACCACTCTACTTTCATCATAGTAAGATAGCTGCCAGTCCTTCACTTGTCATTGCTAGTGAGAGTAGATAGCTAGATGCCTTCCTCGAACAATCCAGATTAGCTTATTATTAGCATTGAACTACAATCTTGCTAGATTTATATTTACAATGAAGTAAGAGACCAGGGGACCTGTGGTAATTTGCTATTTATTCCCCCCATTTGTTTGATCCGTTCGCCCGGATATATGCCACACAGTGACGTCCAGTATCAGCCATTTGTAGCCATAAACATTTTGGTGGCTGCAGCAGCCATTAAGGTTTTGGCTGAGTCAGCTAGCCAGCCAATAATTTCATCAGCCAGCCATTATCCTGAAAACAAACGGCTTCGGGGTCTAATCCCGACCAACAAGTCCAGCTAAAACTTTGTGACTGGCATTTTAAAAAAGAAACCGAGCTAGTGTAGTGTCTAGTCTGATTAATCCAAAGAAGAAGAATAAAAAGAGACGATGTACTCCGTCATTGTTGTGGTGCTTGTTGCTAGCGGTGCTAGGTGTGGCAGGTTGGGTGTGCTAGCGGGTGGGAAAGCAGAGATCTATAAACTGACGTAATGGCATGGCTCTATAGTGGCTGTCTGGCCTGTGGAAAATCAAAACACAATTTGAACCAGCCAAGAACTAGCACCTGTTTCGTGTTGGTGGGAAAGAGGTATATGTTGACCAACCTGACCACTCAGTACATTCTTGGATAAAGCAAGCTCATATTTATGAGCATGTTTACACACTTGCACCTAGTCCCTAAGCTTGAATCTCAGTATCATACAGACACCCACATTGCTATTTTGTCAGTTAGACAATGTAGTTCAGAATAAAACCCTGATGACACACTGCAAAATAAAATTAAATTAAAAAGGTGCGAAGGCTTGCATGTTTGTGCATATAAGCATCCATATCTGTATAAACATTTTTGAAATGTATGTTATTGATATATTAAGTATTTTTTTATTATTAATATTAAGGTTATTACTACTTTTTTTTTGGTCTCCAGGACTACCGGTACCACTCCTTGGATTAAGTAAATAGACAATAAGCCTTGTTATTTTACTTCTTTTTCAGCCTTTTGTTAATACCAAGTGTTCTGCTGTACGTTATGTACATTTTCTGCAACTAATAAAAAATTTTAATTAATTTAAAAAAAAAACCCTGGACCAAACAACTGAGGTTTTGCTCTGAATCTCCTGAAGTTCAGTTCCACCTGGCTGTAGTGGATTCTGAGAACTGTACACACTGTCCAACACGTCCTCAGAGATCTTTTATGGAAAACAAACCAACAATTAAACAAGATTGCCATCTTTCAATGACCATGTCAAAAACAATGGACAATTACACTTCCATTTCCCAACCATAAGTTGTGAACAAACTGAAAAACAGAGAAATCATGTGAAATCTTCTGAAGTTCTTGTGAACAATTCTAATCAGAACATTGTAAGCTGATGGTTTTGTGTGTTACATTACATTACATTCATGGCATTTAGCAGATGCTTTTATCCAGAGTGACGTACAACATACCCAGAGCAGCCTGGGGAGCAGTTGGGGGTTAGGTGCCTTGCTCAAGGGCACTTCAGCCATTCCTGCTGGTCCAGGGAATCAAACTAGTGACCTTTTGGCCCCAAAGCTGCTTCTCTAACAATTAGACCATGGTTAATTAAGCAGACATTAATGTGTAAATTATGTAAGTAAATAGTTAAGTGTGGAAGTGTTAATTAACTTACTAATACGATATGCCATGATGAGTAAATCTGAAACAGTTATGCCTTTATGTAGTATACCCAGAGTTACAAAATGGCACTATTTGATATTGTTTCTCGACACATATAATTCATATTTACTACTAAGTGTTTCAAAAGTATTCTGAGATAATCACTTAATCCTAGCATGGCCGATCTTGTATTCGGTCACCTTCAGTGTCATGAAAATTGCTTAAAGGATATGGGACATGAAACATAAATGCACGCTATATCAGTTTCTTTCCATTAAAAATATGAATTAATTGCATCAACAAATACAAAATCATCTATTAAATTCAGCAAAATCGTTATATTCGTGATGATTATATGGCATTTCTGCTCGACTTCCGATATGCATTTTCTACAACCGGAAGAGCCGCTGTCACGTGATCATCTCATCTCATCTCATTATCTCTAGCCGCTTTATCCTTCTACAGGGTCGCAGGCAAGCTGGAGCCTATCCCAGCTGACTACGGGCGAAAGGCGGGGTACACCCTGGACAAGTCGCCAGGTCATCACAGGGCTGACACATAGACACAGACAACCATTCACACTCACATTCACACCTACGGTCAATTTAGAGTCACCAGTTAACCTAACCTGCATGTCTTTGGACTGTGGGGGAAACCGGAGCACCCGGAGGAAACCCACGCGGACACGGGGAGAACATGCAAACTCCGCACAGAAAGGCCCTCGCCGGCCCCGGGGCTCGAACCCAGGACCTTCTTGCTGTGAGGCGACAGTGCTAACCACTACACCACCGTGCCGCCCGTCACGTGATCATACGTCACAAAAACTTTCGGGCACAGCACAAGCGGGTAGATTAATGGAGAAGTGGATGACAAGAAAATTGTTTTTATAGTCTTTAAAGTACATTGGACATCATACATTGGACATCATGGTGTATTGTGCTGCTTATGGTTGCAATAATTCCAATGAGAAATGCCCTGGAGTAAGTTTTTTTTGCATTCCCCAAGGACCCGAAGCTGAGGAAAGTGTGGGCTCACTACTGCCGTAGAAAAAAATTTGCACCTACTGTTTCCGGACCATTTCACAGAGGATTCTTTCAACTTTAATACTCAGGTACTGAACGAAATTAATTGCCAAGCCAAATTTACCTTCACTCGGAGTTGTACCATTATTTTTTAGACAGGGCGGACGAACCAGGGCATTCGCCCGCCTGGCCGTGCCCGACAAGGAGCGCTCTCGGCCGGCTTGGGAGGCAGACGGCAGACCCTCCTGGAAGTGTGGTTTTACCATGGGCCTCATGCAGAAAAATGCCGAGGTGCATTCGCTAAGCGACTGAAAGCCGAGGTAAGGATTAGTATTATAATTTTGGGTGTATCAGTTATTGATTATCATAATTCTGACTCGTTTCGCCATTTTGAACGTTTTCATCTCGGACTCTGGAAGCATTGTATCTCAATCAATCTCGAAAAATATCAGCAAAAAAAAATAGCTTGCAACGGACTTTAGCTAGATCTATGATGAACTTTCAATGTATGATACAAAAATAATACTTCTTTCAACAGATCATTAGCCTTTGAGCAGAATTGTTTTTAACTTACCAGGAAGTGTTATCGAGCCGACCGCTTTCAGTTTCATGGGGACTGAATGAACTCTCACTCTCAGAATCATCTGACCCGTCAGAGTAAAGACAAGATCCATGTTCATGTGAATTTCCAGCTATCGGTTCGAATTGATAAGGTCTAACTTCACATCTCTGTGAAACATCGGGAATATCACTGTCGATGGTGTCCATTTCGGTAACCTGTTTACATTAGATTCCCAAGCGCTGGCTCCTTGGAAAGTTTTTGTTACGTCACGGGTCACGTGACCACCTAGCTCATTAACGAATCCTTGTTTTACGCTGATGTATAAAAAAACTTGAATAAATGTGATGATTTTCACATTTTTGACGCCCTGCAGTGATTTAGATGGCATTTCTTATGTCCTTTATACATAATTATACCCAGAAAAAAATCCATGTCCCATATCCTTTAAAGATACTCCAGTGAACTTCCTACTAATATAAGATCACTAGTGTGTGCTGTTGTTTCTGGAAAGCCACACAGGACATGATAGGCAGACGCATGTGTCAAAACAGCAATCAGATTTTGTGCGTCAATAGTGACTAAATATAACGAAATTTTACAATGCATGTAAGATGAGTGTACCTACTCTAACTGCACCCACCAATATTTCAACACTTCCTTGAAAAGTATGGGAAGGGTAGAGGTACGAGGAACAGTAATTACCTCTCTGACAGGACGCTCTTACACAGGCAGTCAGAATCCAGCCTGTTGCATGGACTGCCATGTTACATTATATAAACAAATGCACTGAAGTACCGTAACAAAAAGAGCTATCCTTATCTTCTCCCATCTTGGTGATTTCCATAGATCATTTTCTAGATGATGTTTCGAGATCATCAAATGCAGCCTAAATGAACATCACAAGAGTTAGACTTTTGAGTAAAACATTTCTCTCCATTTTACAGCAGTGCAACATAACTACAAATGTACCGTATAATACCAAACTTTGTGTTAAAATCCTTCAATAAAACCACTAGCTTTTGCTGACCAAAGCAAGCCAAACCAAGATCTGTTTTGCTGCAAGTCATCCATGTTGTAGTAATCCTAGTCCACACCTTAGTAAAAGACACAGAGAGACAAAAATTTCCCATCACGCTAAATATGATTACTCAAGTTTTTCTTTACTGTAACTGAAAGGATGGAAGAAAGTGAGAGACAGAATCAGCGAGCGAGAGAGAGAGAGAGAGAGAGAGAGAGAGAGAGAGAGAGAGAGAGAGAGGTGTAACAATATTACTGTTACTGAGGATAAAATTAAATAACTAAGGTTGTACCTAATTTAGAAGATGCCTTTTTTTTACATCCTGTGTAGATGTGGAGTGGACATTAAAAGATGCCTAATGTTCATATTTAGATCATAGCTATACCATACCACTTGGAGTTTATCTTTAATTGGCTGAATGAACTGCCATGATACGTTAATACAAAACAAGACAGGGGGAAAAAAAAAGTTCTACATCAAAACAGGTTATGTTTTCAGTAGCATATTAAGACCAACAATAAAATGAAGATTTTTAAAGTTCGAATAAATACAACTGTGAAAAAAATAACTACAGACACAAATAAATATACAAATGTATTTCATGGTATCTAATGTTGCACATGCTCACAATAGTTAGCCTAGGCTTTGGCTTTTGCCATGGGATTTTGCTATTGATGGCAGCATGGTGGTGCAGTGGTTAGCACTGTCGCTTCACACCAAGAAGGTTTTGGGTTCGATCCTCACAGCCGACGGGGGCGTTTCTGTGTGGAGTTTGCATGTTCTCCCTGTGTTTGCCTTTGCTTTCAGTATCTGGTGTGACCCCCTTGTGCAGCAATAATTGCAACTAAATGTTTCCGGTAACTGTTGATCAGTCCTGCACACCAGCTTGGAAGAATTTTAGCCCATTCCTCCGTACAGAACAGCTTCAACTCTGGGATGTTGGTGGGTTTCCTCACATGAACTGCTCGCTTCAGGTCCTTCCACAACATTTCGGTTGGATTAAGGTCAGGACTTTGACTTGGCCATTCCAAAACATTAACTTTATTCTTCGTTAACCATTCTTTGGTAGAACGACTTGTGTGCTCAGGGTCGTTGTCTTGCTGCATGACCTACCTTCTCTTGAGATTCATTTCATGAACAGATGTCCTGACATTTTCCTTTAGAATTCGCTGGTATAAGTCAGAATTCATTGTTCCATCAATGATGGCAAGCTGTCCTGGCCCAGATGCAGCAAAACAGGCCCAAACCATGATACTACCACCACCATGTTTCACAGATGGGATAAGGGTCTTATGCTGGAATGCAGTGATTTCCTTTCGCCAAACATAACGCTTCTTATTTAAACCAAAAAGTTCTATTTTGGACTCATCCATCCACAAAACATTTTTCCAATAGCCTTCTGGCTTGTCCATGTGATCTTTAGCAAACTGCAGACGAGCAGCAATGTTCTTTTTGGAGAGCACTGGCTTTCTCCTTGCAACCCTGCCATGCACACCATTGTTGTTCAGTGTTCCCCTGATGGTTGACTCATGAACATTAACATTAGCCAGTGTGAGAGAGGCCTTCAGTTGCTTAGAAGTTACCCTGGGGTCCTTTGTGACCTCACCGACTATTACACACCTTGCTCTTGGAGTGATCTTTGTTGGTCAACCACTCCTGGGGAGGGTAACAATGGTCTTGAATTTCCTCCATTTGTACACAATCTGTCTGACTGTGGATTGGTGGAGTCCAAACTCTTTAGAGATGGCTTTATAACCTTTTCCAGCCTGATGAGCATCAACAACACTTTTTCTGAGGTCCTCAGAAATCTCCTTTGTTCATCCCATTGATTGAAAACACCTGACTCTAATTTCACCTTCAAATTAACTGCTAATCCTAGAGGTTCACATAGTTTTGCCACTCTCAGATATGTAATATTGGATCATTTTCCTCAATAAATAAATGACCAAGTATAATATTTTGCCTCAGTTGTTTAACTGGGTTCTCTTTATCTACTTTTAGGACTTGTGTGAAAATCTGATGATGTTTTAGGTCATATTTATGCAGAAATATAGAAAATTCTAAAGGGTTCACAAACCTTCAAGCACCACTGTGGCAGCGGGGGCGTGGTCAATCGTCGGTCTGTGAATGGAGGGTGGAGTCAGGGAAGGTAAGTGGCAGAATCACTGCACCTGACGTGAATTAACCTGTGTTTGTGTGTCTCCCCCAGTGACCGCGCCCTTTAAAAAGAGAGAGAGAGAGCAGAGAAAGGGAGCTCTCTCCCCAACCAGAACACTTGTGTGTGTGCACGCGTGCGTAGCTGGGAGAGTGTGGAAAGCTGAAAAGCTATTAAGAAAAAGAGAGTTTTTGTAACACTAAGTTCTGGCCTGCCGTGCTTCCATGCTCCACCCACCTTCAACAATCCTTTACAGTGGTGCCAAAACCCGGGATGGTAGTACAGAAGAGAACAGCCCCATGGAGTCCTCGCCCTTCAAGGACCTGGTCCATGCCCTCGCCACAGCCCACCAGAGCCAGCACCAGGTGCTGGTCACCCTCCGGAAGGAGCAGGAACAACGGTTCGAAGCCCTGGTGCTGGTGCAGCAGGAAGATCACCAAGCGTTCCGGCGCCTCCTCACGTCGGCGGAGTCTACCATCACCACTGCCGCCGCGGACCCTCCCCGCCTCACCCTAACGAAGATGGGTCCGCAGGACGACCCCGAAGCCTTCCTCGCTCTTTTTGAGCAAACAGCAGAGGCGTATCAGGCTTTGGTGGACTCCGGCTGTAATCAGACCTCAATCCACCAAAGCCTGGTGCAAGACGAGGCATTGGGGAGAGCACAATTGGTGAAGGTGTTGTGTGTGCACAGGGATGTTCACAACTACCCTTTAGTGTCAGTCCACATTCTATTTCGAGGGGAGAAATTTAGAGTCAAGGCGGCAGTTAATCCTCGCCTTACCCACTCGATAATTTTGGGGACTGATTGGCCGGGATTTAGGGAATTAATGTCACATTTAGTGAAGAGTGGGGCCTGCCATAATTTAGCAGGGGGAGGTCCCGGTGTGGCATTGGAGGGAGCAGCTGTCACAGAGCCGTCTACATCATCACCGCGTCAGAGTGAGGAGCAGCCTGCTTCTCCTCCCTCTCTCAGGGAATCCCTCGTGGATTTCCCGTTAGAGCAGTCGCGAGACGAGACTCTGCGGCATGCGTTTGACCAAGTGAGAGTAATCGATGGTCAAATGCTCCAGCCAAATGCCACCCCATCCTTCCCCTATTTTTCCATTATTAAGGATAGGTTATACCGAGTGACACAGGACACTCAGACTAAGGAACCAATAATGCAGCTTTTAATCCCAAAGAGCCACCGGGAATTTATATTCCAGGCAGCTCACTTTAATCCCATGGCCGGACACTTGGGGCAGGATAAGACACTAGCCGGAATAATGGCCCGGTTCCATTGGCCAGGGATTCGCGGCGATGTCCGTAGGTGGTGTACGGCGTGCCGCGAATGCCAGTTAGTAAATCCAGCAGCCATTCCAAAAGTGCCTTTGTGCCCTCTGTCATTAATCGAGACCCCATTCGAAAGAATTGGGATGGATCTCGTCAGGCCATTAGATCGGTCAACACGAGGATATCGCTTTATTTTAGTTCTGGTGGACTATGCAACGCGATATCCGGAAGCAGTGCCTCTGCGCAATATCTCAGCACGTAGTATTGCAGAAGCGCTCTTCTGCGTCATCTCCCGAGTCGGAATCCCCAAAGAGATTCTGACAGATCAAGGCACTACGTTTATGTCATGCACACTGCGCAAACTGTATGGGTTACTGGGAATTAAGCCTATCTGCACCAGCGTTTATCACCCACAAACGGATGGCTTAGTCGAACGGTTCAACCGCACTCAAGAACATAATTCAGAAATTTGTAAACGAAGACGCACGCAACTGGGATAAATGGCTCGAGCCCCTGTTATTCGCAGTGCGAGAGGTCCCACAAGCCTCAACGGGGTTCTCCCCGTTCGAATTATTATACTGGCGTAAGCCACGTGGCATTCTAGATGTGCTGTGTGAAAATTGGGAGGAGGGACCTTCAACAAGTAAGAATGAAATTCAATACGTTTTTGACCTGCGCGCTAAACTCCACACACTCACGCACCTAACCCAGGAGAATTTGCGGCAGGCCCAAGACCGCGCCCTTTAAAAGGAGAGAGAGAGCAAAGAAAGGGAGCTCTCTCCCCAACCAGAACACTTGTGTGTGTGTGTGTGTGTGTGTGTGTGTGTGTGTGTGTGTGTGTGTGTGCGCGCGCACGTGTGTGGCTGGGAGTGTGTAGAAAGCTGAAAAGTTATTCATAAAAAGAGTTTTTGTAATACTCAGTTCTGGCCTGCCATGCTTCTATGCTCCACCCACCTTCAACAATCCTTTACACTATGTTAACATTAGCCGTGAACAAGGCTGTGGCAACTTGGCAGGCAAATCCATAGAAAGTCATTTGACTAACCAGACTACATAGCTATTGCAACATTATCGCTAGCTGTAAAAGCACAGATAACTTCATTGCAAGCTTTCTCTTGGAATAAAATGTTTATATACCTCAATATGCTTCCGCAGGTTGCATGGCGAGTTTTTGTAGGCTGTAATGTGGTTTGTTTGAGGCAAACAAAGCAGACATTTAAAACGAAACAAATCTTTAATCCTTTCAGAAAACTGAAACATGGGTTCTAGGTAAAGCCACGGGTGTGTGCATTCCCCAGAAGAGCCGCCTCCTTCCATTCTGCCATCAACTGACCATGTTCAAATAATGCTGCTGAGAAATCACTGAACTTGATTTTATACAGTCTGTGGACATGACGTGACCCTAGTGATTACTGACAGGTTGTCTCAGTGTCACCTGCAAAAAAAAGCATCCACTTTCAAAGCTGCTTCATAGTAACGAGTAACAAGGACCTTGATAGAAATGTAGTGGAGTGAAAAGTACGATATTTGTCTTTCAAATGTAGTGAAGTTAAAGTCATAAGTTTCCAAAAAAAATTATACTCAAGTAAAGTACAGATACTCAAAAAGTACATGTATTTCATTACTGTCCACCTCTGTGTGTGTGTCATTCTAAGCTACTGGATACCTAAATTTCCTTCGTGATCAGTGAAGTATGTATGTATCTACAGTATGTATCCATCTATTAATTAACATCCAATTAAGGTATCATTGAAGTCATTTTCTTTCATTTTTAGGTTTTTTTTAGGAGGTAGGATTTAGCATGCATCAAGAAAACATCTAAGTCTGTTGCCAAACTCTCACATTTTGAACCTGTTGTTTCTGAAGTTTTATTATAGTTAAGTAATCATCACTGCCATAGACAGCCCCCCCCCCCAAAAAAAAAAAAACCTACACAGAAGAGTAATTAAATAAGGAAAACTAAATCTTTGTGCAGTATATTAATTTCTCACTCTCAGACCTACCGTAGCATTAACTGTTAAATATAAATATGTGGTGTTACAAGGTGCCTAATTAGAGTTTTCCTCAATTTATAAAGTATTTAATAATAAACATTTCTTGATTATCCTATACCTACTCAATGGTTAGATTTTCACATTTTCAAGCTTTTACAATCAGGTCATTTAAAAAAAAAATAAAGCTAAAATACTGAGTGTTCAACAACGTTTAACTGGCAGCACATCCATATACCGTAAACACTCCACTATACACAGACAGTGTCATATGCTGTCTGTCTAAAAAGTAGAGGCATTAAATTATGCGCATAAACCAGTTGCACATCAGTTATATAAAATAAGTTCAGTTCGTTCAGAGGAAAATGAGGCTCTTTAATTTTAGGCTTTTAACGTAGGCCTATGTTTAACAGCATTATCTGTGGTCCTACTACGGACTAAGACAGGACAAACCGATCCAGTAACGTCTCCAAACAGGTTATGACTGAGTTACATCTGTAGAATTTGCAACAAAGTGCAAAGCAAAATAAATATCTTGTTCCCCTTAAAAGTAGACTGACTCTCAGATTTTTCAAGTGTAGATCAGAAAAAGAATTTTCCCCAACACCCAGTTATTTTTGTTTAGTGGACTGAAAGCTACTCAATTCGAATCGCAGACTTCCAATTTTATGATTATTTTTTAACTGAACAATTAATGAATTTAAGGCCATGTGGCCCAAAATTCTCCGCTATTTTTTCCTGCTTCACCATAACCCAATTCAAGATACTACGTCATGCATGACGTGGTGGGCTTTCCCCGTTCACGCAAGGCATTGTGGGATACACATTTGAAACAGGAGAGAATAATGGAGGACGTGAGTGTGCGAATGAAACATAAAAAACCGACTATAGTAACGGAAAGTGAGAAAAAAAGCTGGTATGTCTTTATGTCACCTCAGCTGTTCGTTTAGCGAAAGAATGATGTAACTGTCAGTGCACGGTCAAGGTAAACCTGTAGATGGCAAGAATGAGACACTGGATGCCAGCTGCCATAAAACCCAAAAGAAGAAGGTAAACTTGCACATGCGCAGACAGACTTCCTCTGTCTGCTTGACTGCACGAAGCGAGCGATTTCATGCGCATTATTTGCTAGGGAATCCCCTCAAATTAAAGAACTTCCCAGCCACAGAATGGTCTGTTTTTGTTTTTGTTTTTTTTAGATATTACAGAAATAAAAATATATCACAATGACCAAATTTCATAGGGAACTAAATTTCACCGATTTTATGAAATCGAAAGTCTGTCTACTTTTAAGGCCTGCTCTGTGTAGGAAAACGGACAGACAATTCGTTGAGAGACATTTTAGTCGGTCAAATAACGACCCAAATATCCAACAAGCAACACACTGGTCTATAATCATTTAATGGAAAATAAACCAAATCAGGAGGCATGGTGGCACAGTGACTTACTCACTAACAGCTCCAGGGAACTAGGTTCGATCCTGAGCTCAGGTTAATGTCTGTGTAGAGTTTTACTTGTTCTCCTCGTGTCCATGTGGGGTTCCTCTGGGTTCTCTGGTTATACTCTGCTAAATTTCCCAGAGGTGCCAATGTACGTGTGCGTGTGCGTAGTGCACTGCAATGGAGAACTGTCCTATTCAGTGTGTATTCCCCTTTCACACCCAGTGTTTCCAGAACAGACTCCTGATTCACCAAGACCCTGACCAGGATATAAAGCTCTTACTCAAGGTGAATGAATAAATTAATAAATTAATGAATGAAATACATGGAAATGATTTTCTTAAAATATACAGTATATTCTGAGCCATGAGCAAGCAAGTTGAGATTTAAGAAATTTGAAAAAAAAAAAAAAGAGAGAGCGAGAGAAAGAAGGGACCACTTGGATAAATTATAGAAATATGTGATTATAGGGATCCTTTGAGAGTTCAGACACTTTTGCAGCTGTAGCTGAAAAACCACAGGAAGGAAAAAGAAAAGCTTATGGGATTTCTCAAAAATCCCACATGGAGTTCTGGTATGCAGTACGGTATGTTGTCACATGAGAGAGAGCGCACAAGGGTGAGAAAGAGACTCAGCCATAGAAAAAGAACAATAGAGACACAAAAAAAGGAAGAAATAAACAGCAAGAAAAAGAGATGTGAAAGAGAGACAAGGAGAGATGAGACAATGAAGCATGTGAAGACAGACTGAAAGGGAGAGACAGAGAGAGCAGGGTGTGTGTGGGTGTGTGTGTGTGTAGCTTTGTCATATAGATGTGAAAGTTCTCCTCAAACAAAATTCTCTCAGTTCTTGCCATAAGGCGAACAGGAAGAAATATCCACGTCATGATCCTGCTGTAGACACGTTACATCACAGCTCACTCACATGAACCAGACTGAACATTTCCCGTACACACCATATCTCACATCAAGCTGAGCGAGTACGAGTGATGCACAAAGATGAGAAAGCAGGCTGAGAAAAGCATCTCTTTCTTCTCATTAGTTTTTTAAAATACACCACACAGAGAGAAATCGCTGTCCAGGGTTTCCACAGCCATCATGAAGTTAGAGAAGCAGCTTTGGGACCAAAAGGTCGCAGGTTCGATTCCCTGGACCGGCAGGAATGGCTGAAGTGCCCTTGAGCAAGGCACCTAACCCCCAACTGCTCCTCAGGCTGCTCCGAGTATGTTGTACATCACTTTGGATAAGAGCGTCTGCTAAATGCCTGTAATGTAAAGTCTACGAAATATAAATGTCTTTGCTCCCAAAGACAAATTGTTCATAAACACATTTGCAGTAATCCAATAAAAGATGACATAGTCCAAACACTGCAGCTGTGCAGACACAGCTGGGAATTTGGCTCATGAATATAAATATACAACATGCTGCAGCTCTGTTTTAATTCTCATATTATGGGGTTTTTTTAAATAAATAAATAAATAAAAATATGAGAAATAATCCTGTGCGCTAGATATTTATAATATGTATTCCAATTCAATTTATTTAGTTTTATTTGTCCATCATATTTCAATATTTTCATTTATGCAAAAAATAATTGTTGCACATTATTATTATTATGCATTTGTGGTATATAGTGTATTATATATACAGGCCACTTTTTCCATGGAATAAAAACATGTACAGTGGTATACAAAAGTCTGGGCACCCCTAGTCAAAATTGCTGTTACTGTGAACAGTGAAGCAAGTTGAAGATGAAATGATCTCCAAAAGGCATAAAGTTAAAGATGACTCATTCCCTTTATATTTTAAGCAAAAAAAATTTTTTTTTTCTTTCATCTTTTATATTTTCAAAATGACAAAAGGAAAAGGGCCCAAAGCAAAAGTTTGGGCACCCTGCATGGTTAGTACCTAGTAACACCCCCTTTGGCAAGTATCACAGCTTGTACAGTGCTGAGCGTAAATGAGTGCACCCCCTTTGAAAAGTAACATTTTAAACAATATCTCAATGAACACAAACAATTTCCAAAATGTTGAAAAGACAAAGTTTAATATAACATCTGTTTAACTTATAACATGAAAGTAAGGTTAATAATATAACTTAGGCTACGTTCACACTGCAGGCTGAAGTGACTCAAATCCGATCTTTTCGCCCATATGTGACCTGTATCCGATCTTTTATTGACAATATGAACGACACAGATCCGATTTTTTCAAATCCGACCCAGGCCGTTTGGATATGTGGTGCTAATTCCGATTCCTATCCGCTCTTTTCATATGCGACTTCAGTCTGAACCGCCAGGTCGCATTCATCCGACTTACACGTCATCAACAAGCCACAAACGTCACTATTCTGCGCTGAAGTAGGCGGCGGGTCTCTCAAAAAAGTTACAACAACATGGCGCATAATCACGGGCGCAGATAGAGGGGGGGATTCGTCATATTTAAATTCACCTCGTTCGGTCCCCCCTACTTATAGGGAGGAAAAAACGTCTATGCTGTCTTTCTTTGCATAAGGCAAACCTCACAGAAAAATCAAAAGACTAATTACCATTCGGTTTATTGAGGTGCGCAGCAGTGTATACATATAGTTGCAAGAACTCACATAAAACAAAACAAAGACTGATATTCGGTTGGTTGAGCTGCGCAGACTGCACAGGTTGCGAGCTCGAGCTTGGTTGCTATGGTTACTAACAACAAGTTTGACAGGCATATCGGGGTTGGTTTGCTGGCAGCTTTGTCCCCCCCCAGTTTTTTGTCCCCCCCAGTTCAAAAAACGTATCTGCGCCCCTGCGCATGACATCAATGCGAGGGACGCTTCGGGCTGTGAAGGTTCTGAATCTTCTCAATGGAAGGACGCAGAGGTTAGGGAGCTGATTTCCATTTGGGGGGATGCAGCTATTCAAGCTAGATTGGATGAGTCATACCGCAACCGGGCGGTTTTACTTCCGTAAACACTGGCCATGCTCACTGCGTGTGACGTCGTCGTATCCTGCAATGCGCATGCGGAACACTTTTAGGTCGCTTTTCGTTCATACTGAGGATCACATACAAGTCGCATATATTTGTTAATGTGAACGACCTCACAAAAAAATCGGATTTCACAAAAAAATCGGAATTGAGCATTAAGCCTTGCAGTGTGAACGTAGCGTTAGATTACACATTTTTCAGTTTTATTCAAATTAGGGTGGTGCAAAAATGAGTACACCCCACAACAAAAACTACTCCATCTAGTACTTTGTATGGCCTCCATGATTTTTAATGACAGCACCAAGTCTTCTAGGCATGGAATGAACAAGTTGGCGACATTTTGCAACATCAATCTTTTTCCATTCTTCAACAATGGCCTCTTTTAGTGACTGGATGCTAGATGGAGAGTGATGCTCAACTTGTCTCTTCAGAATTCCCCATAGGTGTTCGATTGGGTTCAGATCAGGAGACATACTTGGCCACTGAATCACTTTCACCCTGTTCTTCTTCAGAAATCCAACAGTGGCCTTAGATGTGTGTTTAGTCATGTTGGAAAAGTGCACAACGACCAAGGGCACGGAGTGATGGTAGCATCATGTCTTTCAGTATAGAGCAATACGTCTGCGAATTCATGATGCCATCAATGAAATGCAGCTCCCCGACACCAGCAGCACTCATGCAGCCCCACCTAAGGACACTGCCACCACCATGTTTCACTGTAGGCACCAGGCATTTTTCTTTGTATTCCTCACCTTTGTGACACCATACAGTTTTGAAGCCATCAGTTCCAAAAACATTTATCTTGGTCTCATCAGTCCAGAGTATAGAGTCCCAGTAGTCTTCATCTTTGTCAGCATGGGCCCTGGCAAACTCTAGGCGGGCTTTTTTTGTGCCTGGGCTTTAGGAGAGGCTTCTTTGGTGGACGGCATCCATGCATGCCATTCCTCCGCAGTGTACGCCGTATTGTGTCACGGGAAACAGTCACCCCAGTTTGGCTTTCTACTTCTTTAGATAACTGCAGTGAACTCGCATGCCGATTTTCTTCAACCCTTCTCATCAGAAGACGCTCCTGTCGAGGTGTTAACTTCCATGGATGACCTGGACGTCTCTGTGAGATGGTTGCAGTTCCATCTTTCTTAAATTTTTGTACCACTTTTGCTACAGTATTCTGACTGATAAGTAAAGCTTTGCTGATCTTCTTGTAGCCTTCACCTTTGTGGTGTAAAGAAATTATTTTATTTGGGGAATTCTGAAGAGACAAGTTGAGCATCACTCTCCATCCAGCATCCAGTCACTAAAAAAGGTCATTGTTGAAGATTGGAAAAAGATTGATGTTGCAAAATGTCGCCAACTTGTTCATTCCATGCCTAGAAGACTTGGTGCTGTCATTAAAAATCATGGAGGCCATACAAAGTACTAGATGTAGTAGTTTTTGTTGTGGGGTGTACTCATTTTTGCACCACCCTAATTTGAGTAAAACTGAAAAATGTGTAATCTAAGTTAGATTATTACCCTTACTTTCACGTTATAAGTTAAACAGATGTTATATTAAACTTTGTCTTTTCAACATTTTGGAAATTGTTTGTGTTCATTGAGATATTGTTTAAAATGTTACTTTTCAAAGGGGGTGCACTCATTTACGCTCAGCACTGTATAAACACTTTTTGTAGCCAGCTAATAATCTTTCAGTTCTTACCTGGGGGATTTTCACACATTTGTCCTTACAAAAGGCTTCCAGTTCTACAAGTTTCTTGGGCTGTCTTGCATGCACTGCTCTTTTGAGATCTAGCCACAGATTTTCAATGATGTTTAGGTCAGGGGACTGTGAGGGCCAGGGCAAAACCTTCAGCTTGTGCCCCTTGAGGTATTCCATTGTAGATTTGAGGTGTGTTTTGGATCATCGTCTTATTGTAGGACCCATCCTCTTTTTAACTTCAACTTTTTTATAGATGGTGTGATGTTTGCTTCCAGAATTTGCTGGTATTTATTCGAATCCATGCTTCCCTCGACCTCAGCCACTGGCTGCAACACAACCCCAAAGCATGATCGATCCACACCCATCCTTCAGAGTTGGAGAGGTGTTCTTTTCCTGGAATTTGGCACCCTTTTTTCTCCAAACATACCTTTGCACATTGTGGCCAAAAAGTTCTATTTTGATTTCATCAGTCCATAGGACTTGTTTCCAAAATGCATCAGGCTTATTTAGATGTTCATTTGCAAACTTCAGACGCTGAATTTTGTGGCTAGGACACAGGAAAGGTTTTCTTCTGATGACTCTCCCATGAAGGTCATATTTGTTCAGGTGTCGCTGCATAGTAGAACAGTGCACCACCACTCCAGGGTTTGCTAAATCTTTCTGAAGGTCTTTTGCAGTCAAACAGGGGTTTTTATTTGCCTTTCTAGCAATCCAACGAGCAGTTCTTTCAGAAAGTTTTCATCATCTTCCAGACCTCACCTTGATCTCCACTGTTTCTGTTAACTGCCATTTCTTAACATTACAATCTGAGGAAACAGCTACCTGAAAACACTTTGCTATGTTCTTGCAGCCTTCTCCTGCTTTGTGAGCATCAATTATTTTATTATTCAGAATGCGAGGGAGTTGCTTAGAGGAGCCCGTGGCTGTTGATTTTAGGGACAAGTTTGAGGAGTCAGAGAATTTATACAGCTTTGAAATCTGCATCATCTGACCTTTCCTAATGAAGAATTTGAACAAGCCACAGCTCAATAAGCTAATTAAGGTCTGGAACCTTGGTAAAAGTTACCTGAGAACTCAAATGTATTGGGGTGCCCAAACTTTTGCATGGTGTTCCTTTTCTTTGTTTCACTCTCCAATTGTACAAAAAAATAATACACAAACCTTGCAGAAAACGCTGAAAAGAAATGTCTCGTCTTTACCTTTATGCCTTTTGGTGATCAGTTCATCTTCTGCTCACTTAACTATTCACAGTAACAGACATTTTCAGTAAGGGTGCCCAAACTTTTGCATGCCACTGTATTCTATTCCCTTCTAGTGGGTTTATTGATGGCATGCAATATTATCATATCACTTATCCTCCCTGTATTATACCACTCTACCCAATGGAGAATGAGCGTGCAATATTATCATACTGCACGTTGTCAAGACAGCACGACATCACACATCAGAGCTCATGCGAAGATCCAGTGACAAAACTTTTCTGCTGTGCATGCGCACAATCATCTCTTGTTCCCGGCCGACAAAGAAAAGATGGGGTTAATCCAGTGCTCGGTTTAAGCATGAAATAAACAAACTGAAAACTAAAACTAAAGATGTGCTGAACACCCCAAAGGCTACCAAAACTTCATTATGCATTCTTCACGCATATTTATGGTACAAGAGAAAAACATACCAACGGACATCGAAAAACTGGAAGAGAGAGCAATAGCAGAAATATAAATTCTGCTTGGGGGCGAGGAAAAGTGACGGAAACTTTTACAAGAGGACTTCACTCAGCAAAGCCCTTTTGTTTTGAATAACTGCAATGTAACAATTAACTACGACCAAAAGTAACTTTGAAGTTGAACTGTCCACCTGTATATCACTTGTATATAAGTTGGGTTGTTGTTCAGGCTTTTTGGGCTTGTACCATTGTTAGAACTTTGACTTTGTACAGTACATTGGATTGACAGAACATTGAATTATATTCGATCAGAATCAGCATTCAATATTGTTAAGTTACTGCCCTGTTCTTTACTTTTTGTAAAATCTATAATTGTTCCATGTGTATGCATAATAATAATAATAATGGCTTTTTTTCATGTTATATCAGATATATTCCATTCAGCTACTCGTCTTCGACTCGTTCAATATCATGCTAGCTGAATGGAATATATCTGATATACCACGTAAAAAGCCAGCCAATATTATTTAATTACATAGTGTATTTGAACCCCTTCCATGCCCAGGCTTCTGGGAATCGGCTGACCAGAATAAAACCGTAACTGAGAGCAAGTGAGCGAGCGAGCGAGTGAGTGAGTGAGTGAGAACTGACCTTCAACAGACAGGCCGATGCTGTGCAGGTGTGTGATGCTGGAGTAGTTTTTGCTGATTTCGTGGAGATATTGTTCCACCTGAGTCGTGCTGTGGTATCGAAACTCCAGCGCTTGGCCCAGTGGCACCGCAAGACAAAACCAGAACAGCACAGACAGCAGCATGGCATCTGTTCTCTCCTTCTCCTCCTGCGCTTGCTCTCTATCCCTCTCTTTCCAAAACTACACATCAAGAACAAAAACACCACAAATCAGCACCAGAAATGTTGACTGAGAAAAATCATTAGACCATAAAGTCATAATGGGTTGCAGAGCCAACTGGTATAAATGGGTCTTTTCAAGAGTCTTTTTTTTTTTTTACACTAATTTTACATTAAGAGAAATTTGTATTCAAAGAGACTTGTATTGCACAATCCACAGAAAGCACAGAACTGAGAATCTGTGGATTAGTGTCTTCAATTAAGACAACACGTGCTCTCTAGCAGTTCTGGGATGTGGATTTTGAACCTTCTGAAGCAGGAAATTGGAAGTATATGCTTGTTGTGGCTTGAAAATTCAATTAGTAGCAAAATAAATGGGTTTCTTTGAAGGAATGATGGGAAAATAGCTGGAGAGTTTGACAGAAGCAGGCATGTTTTTAGTGTCGATACCTGAATCTTTTCTTGGATTCTTTTTAATTTAGCGTAAGGTTAGAGAGCCAAGAGCTATCACTAATAAATATACTTTTACATCAAAAAATGAAGATTGATGCTCAGATACTGAGGAAAACCAAAATCAATCGATCAGTCAAAATCTAATTAAAGAAACGGGAGGAAAAAAATGCTTCGTACACCATAATGGCAGATGTAATGTGTAAACTGATAAAATATTCTTCCGCTGTTTTCAGGTCCTGTTTGAAATATCAGAAACAGAAAGTGAAGGTACACGTACACCACCACAATGTCATTATGACACCTTTGCAATGAGCTTTTCTTACAAAACTTATGGCATCCCACCAATGTGGCGTCTACAGAAGACCGTAAGATTTAAGTAATTATGCATGTTAACTGTTCGTTTTTTTCCCTTTCAGTTAGGTAAAATACTTTCTTATAATTGATAATACTAAATAAATAAATACCCCCCCTTTTTTTTTTTTAAACCAAATCCACTTGACTACAAACTATGACATATTTATTTACTACCCTCAAACTCTTAGGCAGTTCTTAAAGGTCCCATGGCATGAAATTTTCACTTTCTGAGGTTTTTTAACGTTAAAATGAGTTCCTCTGACCTTCTTAAGTCACCCCAGTGGCTAGAAATTTCATAATGTGTAAACCAAACTATGCCCAACATTTGAGAATGGCGCGTCAAAACGGCGCGTTGATAAACTCTTCCCTTGCCTACGTCAGCAAGGGAGATGATCCCCACGCCCCCCCTCTGGATTCCCACCCACTGTATGGATTGCCCGCCCAGCTCAAAAGTTGCCACCAAACATGGAAGTTGCGCTGTACATGGATGTGACAACACAGAAAGGAGTCTGTTTTTACTGCCGACGGGAGAGCCCCTGAAGACGCAGTGGCTTAATTTTATTTACTCCAATAATACGCCGTCGAGTCTACCTAAGACGGTGTATGTTTGTCGGAAGCATTTTCCTGATGAATGTTTCCACAACTTGGGACAGTACAGGGCAGGTTTTGCACATCAACTGTCACTGAAGCCTGGGTCCGTACCAAGCATCCCTGCCGCATCAGCCACAAACACCGAACAAGTAAGTGTATAACTGTTAAGTCGTTTTGCCGTGTTTTAAAATCGGTGCCACGTTAGCCTTGCAATGGCTACATTAGCTGTGCAGCTAACCGCTTCCTGCAGTTAGCCAGGTACTCTGCGCTACAAAACCAAACAGCATGCAGCATGCTCTGTTATAATAGCCAATCAAAACAGTTTTTACAAAGACACCCACATTCTTTTTTTAAGTCACTCGTTCATTTTATTTGTTTGTTCGTTCAGTAAAAACCCAAACATTTGTTGAATTTATTTTATTTCCTCGTGTCGCACCTTAATGACGTCAGCGCGCGGTATTTTCCCCTTCGCGGTTTGTTCTTCTCTCTCGCCATAGTAAGACACCCACATCCGCTTGTTCTGACCCACTGGAGGTAACGGCAGAGTGCTGTTAGCCAATCAGAGGTAACACGTTTACATGTCATGAATATTAATGATAAGACCCGCCCCCACCCTCTACCCTTCCCCGCCTCCTGCTTCTCATTAGCAAAACGACGCACTGGGAAAAGCGCTGAAATGGGGCTTTCTCCCAGGAGGCTATATCTACGTGCCGAGGGTTCATTTCGAGAAAGGCTGCGGATATAACATCCGGAAACCTCCACGAGCCCGTTTAAAGCATCAACAAACCACCATGCCATGGGACCTTTAAAGGTAGACTGACTTTAGATTTTTCAAGTGTAGGTCATAAAAAGAATTTTCCCTGACAGATTTTTGTTTAGTGGACTGAAAGCTATTGAATTCGAATCACAGACTTCCAATTTTTTTTTTGAATAGAACAATTAATGAATTTAGGGCCACGTGGCCCTAAATTCTCTGCTATTTTTTCCTGCTTCACCATTCAAGATACTATGTCATGAATCACGTGGTGGGCTTTCCCTGTTCCCGCAAGGCATTGTGGGATATAAATTTGAAACAGAAGAGAACAATGGAGGATGTGTGCGCGCGAATGAAACGTGAAAGACCGACTACAGTAACGGAAAGCGAGAAGACGTTATGTTGCGATGGAAAGGAAACACAGGACCAAATTAATAAATATCGGCGGTCAGTGAGCACCTCGGTGTGATCAGCTGTTCATTTAGTGACAGAATGATGTAACTGTCAGTGCACTGTCAAAGGTAAACCTGTAGATGGCAGTAATGTAACACTGGATGCCAGCTGCCGTAAAACCCAAAAGAAAAAGGAAAAGAAGAAGGTGGTAAACCTGTGCATGTGCACATGGACTTTCTCCATCTGCTTGGCTGCGCAAAGCAAGCAATTTCATGTGCATTATTTGCTCGGGAATCCCCTCAAATTAAATAGCTTCCAAGCCACAGAATGGCCTGGTTTGGGGGGGGGGGGGGGGGGGGGGGGGGGGGTTGTTTTGTTTTTTAAGATATTACAGAAATAAACATATATCACAATGACCAAATTTCAGAGGGAACTAAATTTCACTGATTTTATGAAATTGAAACGCTGTCTAGCTTTAAAGGCAGCAATAAATATCTCATTCATCTCATTATCTCTAGCCGCTTTATCCTGTTCTACAGGGTCGCAGGCAAGCTGGAGCCTATCCCAGCTGGCTATGGGCGACAGGTGGGGTACACCCTGGACAAGTCACCAGGTCATCACAGGGCTGACACATAGACACAGACAACCATTCACACCTACGGTCAATTTAGAGTCACCAGTTAACCTAACCTGCATGTCTTTGGACTGTGGGGGAAACCGGAGCACCCGGAGGAAACCCACGCGGACACGGGGAGAACAAGCAAACTCCACACAGAAAGGCCCTCGCTGGCCACGGGGCTTGAACCTGGACCTTCTTGCTGTGAGGCGACAGCGCTAACCACTACACCATTGTGCTGCCCACATTATATCATCTTACATTAAATTTAAAACAGTTTAATAAAGAGCAATCAGTTGAATATGCCTATATTCAAAAAATGCTTACAGTGCCCTCCATAATTATTGGCACCCTTTGTAAAGATTAAAAGGATTAGGAAAAATATCCACCTTTTAGTGAAATCGCTTCATCTCACACTGAAAAAATGAGAAAAATCCAACCTTTAATTGAAATAAGTTCAGAGAAAAACAAATCCCATATCAAGAAATTTGTATTTAATATTTTGTACGACCTCCCTTTGCCAGTAAAACAGCACTGAGTCGCCAATAACATTTTATAAGGTTGGAGATACAGAGCAGGGCATCGGAGACCGTTCCTCTTTACACAATCTCTCCAGATCATCTACGGTCCGAGGCCCTTTCTTGTGCTCGCTCTTGTAAACTGACAGAACAGCCTTTTTTCTGGCATACTTTCCAGATAATCTGTTGGCATGGAGATGGCATCTGATGGTGGTTTTGGAGACGTGGAAATCCCAAGATTTTACTTTTTCTTGTAATTCAACAATGATCCTTGGGGATTTTTTTTGTCTCTCTTACCCTCCTCCTCACTGTACGTGGAGGCAAAATAAACTTTGGTCCTCTTCCAGGCAAGTTTGTAACAGTTCCAGTTGGTGTTCATTTTTTATTATTGCTCTAACAGTAGAAATGGACATTTTCAGGCAAGTAGCTTTTTTTAAATACCCATTCCCTGACTTATGAAGATCAACACACTTCTCCCTCATTTGGTTTGTGTGTTCTCTTATCTTTCCCATGTTGATGGATGACTAAGGGAATTTGGCCTCTGTGTCACCTCATATTTATTTCCCAGTTAATCAGGAAGTCATGGATTACAGCTTGAAAGTTCCTACACACTCCAATCAACTCAAACATGTACAGTTTAAATGGGAAACATGCTTCAGCTACATTATGTTCATTATCATTTCCAGGGGTGCCAATAATAGTGGCACATTTGGTTTTTGTTGAAAATAATTATTTCTTGCTGAAAGATTTGTTTTTCTCTGAATAAATACTGCATATTTCAATTAAAGGTTGGATTTTTCTCATTTTTTCAGTGTGAGATGAAGCGACTTTACGAAAAGGTGTTTTTTTAAAACTAATCTTTACAAGGGGTGCCAATAATTATGGAGGGCACTGTAATTTGGTATCATTTTTTGCAGAACCACCAAAGCAAGTTTGGTGGATTGAGATTAAATGTCAAAAATAAACAACAACAAGAAGAACAGTGTGTTAAAGAATGACAATTAGGAAGAAGACTGTTTTCTCAAATTGGTGGGGTTTTTTTTTGTTTTTTGAGACAGTTGTCTGGTTTATAGCATAAAATTAAATATCCCTGTCCCCAGCGTGTGTGCACAATTGAATGAATGCACACATTATGGAAATATGAAGCACTGTATGTACACAGTTTTATTATTATTATTATTATTATTAAAAGCAAATAAAAATTAGGACATTTATTGTCTTAGCAAAAACTAAAGCAGCTGCAGGCTTATTGACTGCCCGAGATGTTGCTTTGTGAACGCTGTAGATATTTTACTTTTGAACCTGGAGCACACTCCAAAATTAAAATATCTAAGAGGCAGGAATGCCAGACGGATGACATATGAATATCTGGTTCAAACCAACCTTTCAGAACGGTCTTTTTAGGGACAACCAATGCCACAATTAACATAATTAATTTCTTCTCTAGATTGAGAATTATGTACTATAGGTTATCACAGTCAACTGCTAATAAAAGTAACCTGCGCATAAAGGAATATCAACCATTAAAAGCTTAGAAAGAATTTTTATTACATCATTCCAAACATCATGATGGCTGGCATTACCAAAACACATCCAGCATACACTGAGGGGGAAAAAATACATCTTGGCTAGTTATTATATCTTCAATGTTGTCAAAATAATCAAGTATTTCTGATTAAAACATGACTAAATCAAATATAAGGATTATTAAACCTACTTCTGGACATACTTTACTATATTTTATATATTATATTTTAATTTTCTTGTTCTTCTGGCAGATCATTTTTGCTCATTTTAAGCCTTCATTTGTCGAAAGAAGCAACATTAATTATTTGCCAATAGAATAAGAAACCCTAAAGCTTAAAAATGTCAAGAAATAAGCTTAAAAATTTTATATTTAGTTTATTGTAAACTTATAATAAGAAATAAGAGATAAATGACTTGATTCAAAAAAAAAAAATATATATATATATATTTTTTGTCTTTCAGTGTATAATCCTCACGGGGGTGGTGTAGTGGTTAGCACTGTTGCCTCACAGCAAGAAGGTCCTGGGTTCGAGCCCCGTGGCCAGCGAGGGCCTTTCTGTGTGGAGTTTGCATGTTCTCCCCGTGTCTGCGTGGGTTTCCTCCAGGTGCTCTGGTTTCCCCCAGAGTCCAAAGACATGTAGTTAGGTTAACTGGCTACTCAAAATTGTCCATAGGTGTAAGTGTGTGTGTGAGAATGGTTGAGAGGAGAAAACCTCTAGAATAATCCAGTACAAGTCAATGGGAAACCAGTACTGTAATGTTCCCTAGGAACTCTGATGGATGTCATCAGGCAGAACACTAAGCGAGAGCATCGAGCTTGTATACTGAATTTATTACAAGTTCTGTTTCAGGATGTGCACAAGATTGGTTTAGTTTACAGTCAGAGGAAAAAAGGCTCGGATACTCGGTCAAAACTTTTTGTCTGGACATTTGTTTTGCATAGTGATGAGAAAAAGTTTCACCTGTCACCTACAGCAGGACACCTGATCTTCAGAGAGGATTCTAGAGTCTGTTGTGGCCCCAAGCAAAAATTTCCAGGGGGCCCTTCTGACCAGTGCTCATCACCAATATCTCATCTCATTATCTCTAGCCGCTTTATCCTGTTCTACAGGGTCGCAGGCAAGCTGGAGCCTATCCCGGCTGACTACGGGCGAAAGGCGGGGTACACCCTGGACAAGTCGCCAGGTCATCACAGGGCTGACACATAGACACAGACAACCATTCACACTCACACCTACGGTCAATTTAGAGTCACCAGTTAACCTAACCTGCATGTCTTTGGACTGTGGGGGAAACCGGAGCACCCGGAGGAAACCCACGCGGACACGGGGAGAACATGCAAACTCTGCACAGAAAGGCCCTCGTCGGCCACGGGGCTCGAACCCGGACCTTCTTGCTGTGAGGCGACAGCGCTAACCACTACACCACCGTGCTGCCCTGTATGAAACCAAAGTTTTTTTAAATTCCAAATGTGAAAATACAATGGTAAAGAACAATAAAAAACAAAATAAATAAGCCCTCGGGCCCCGACTCTCAGGGGGCCCCTGGGCCAGGGGGCCCAAGCAGTTGCCTGCCTTGCCTGTTCACAAGCTGCGCATCTGCTGATCTTCCCCAGGGAAAGCTTTAACCCTTTATGAAATTAAATAATAATAATAATAATAATAATAATAATAATAAAACAGATCAGTATCTCATTGCCGTTTCTGCTCCCTGGCCCCGTCCCAAACCGCACACTGAGGGCTTCAAACCTGCCTCCACTTGTATGGCTGTGCGCTTTGGGAAGCAGGAGCTCTGCTGCAGTGAGGTGTGAAGTGAGACTCGAACTTGCCACCGGGACTCAGCAGAGTGAGAGAGAGAGCTGCGCATCAGGAAGAAGCAGCTCGAGTTACCCAGGAGGTGAAACTAGGCCGGATTAATATTTAAAAAGAAATAAATGCAGAATAAGAGACTGGATTTCTACATACCTGAGTGCGCTCCTTTATTTCAGGGAATGTTTTAGAGGGTCTTCACTTCCCGAGTCTTCCTCCAGAGAGCGAGGGAGTGCGTGTGCGTAATTACGCAGCTGCTCTCAGAGCAGTGTGTGTGTGTAGGGCTGGCTGTGTGTGTGTGGCTGGCAGTGAGGATCAGATAAACCACCCATTCACAGTTCTGCCGAGGCTACCGTAAACTCACGCGCTCCGTTCCGACACGTCCTCCCCAAGACTGTGCAGTCCTGTTGTGGAAAGCCAAAGGGCTCATACACGGCTTAAAAAAGGGCGGTGTAGATAGGACACATGCCCCTTTTCCACCAAAGCAGTTCCAGGGCTGGTTCGGGGCCAGTGCTTAGTTTGGAACCGGGTTTTCTGTTTCCACTGACAAAGAACTGGCTCTGGGGCCAGAAAAACCGGTTCCAGTCTAGCACCAACTCTCTGCTGGGCCAGAGGAAAGAACCGCTTATGTCAGCGGGGGGTGGAGTTGTTAAGACCAACAACAATAACAAGACCGCGAAAGATCGCCATTTTTAAGCGACGAGAAGCAGCAGCTGTACAAACGCGAAGTCATCCATTATTATCATCAAATCAAATCAAGTTTATTTGTACAGCGCTTTTAACAATAAACATTGTCGCAAAGCAGCTTTACAGAATTTGAATGACTTAAAACATGAGCTAATTTTATCCCTAATCTATCCCCAATGAGCAAGCCTGTGGCGACGGTGGCAAGGAAAAACTCCCTCAGACGACATGAGGAAGAAACCTCGAGAGGAACCAGACTCAAAAGGGAACCCATCCTCATTTGGGCAACAACAGACAGCCTGACTATAATATTAACAGTTTTAACAGGTATAACCCTCAACTGTCCTCATGGGGCCGTCCTTCACAGGAGTGGGGCGATAAAACTCCGACCAGACACAGGGCATCAGGATGGATCAAGCAGGTCCGAGGGGCAGAAGAGGCCAGCATCTCAATCCCAGGATCAACATGTAACTCAGAGGGACAGATGGGGGAGGGGGGAGAGAGAGAAAGAAAACACGTTGTTAGGTATGCCCTAAAAATGACAAGTATTAAATCTGTGTGGTAGGCTCGCAGAGACGAGAGTCTTTACATCAGGCATAACACACAATGGCATGTTAATATGGTAAAATATATCATGACCTGCTCTGGCTGGATGCTTGATTGGGTGATGGGAGCACACTCCTCAGCAATGATGAGATGCAGATGGGACCCTTAGGGCTGGCCAAGACAATTCAGTTACATTTCACCGGGTCTGGGACATGCGACAGAATGTCTAACGGCCGATTCCCTGCAGGCTACGATAGCCAGTCGAGGTCTCCACCCTCTCCACCAAAAGATTTCCTGTTGACTCCATGTAACTCAGAGGGACAGATTTGGGGTGGGGGGGAGGGAAAGAAAACACAGGTGGTTAGGTATGCCCAATGTCACCTGAATAAGTAGGAACAGTATACATATTGCACTGAGTACAAGCAGGGACTCCGGCAACTAACTATGACAGCATAACTAAAAGGAGAGAGCCAGAAGGTAACACAGGCATGAGGGAGCCCCGGGACATAAAGCAGCCAGCCACTACACCGTCAACAAACTCGAGTGAGCAAGCGAGTGGGGACTGACAGCATCCATACATCCCAGTTTACCAAAACACTATGTCTGAGGACCCTCCAGATCTACTCCTTTACCTCATAAACACCATTAACAAAAGGCTTGACTAAACAGATATGTTTTCAGCCTAGACTTAAATGCTGAGACTGTGTCTGATTCCCGAACATTACTTGGAAGGCTGTTCCATAACTGTGGGGCTTTGTAAGAAAAGGCTCTGCCCCCTGATGTAGCCTTCACTATACGAGGTACCAGCAGATAGCCTGCACCTTTTGATCTAAGTAGGCGTGGCGGGTCATAGAGGAGCAGAAGTTCACTCAGGTACAGTGGTGCGAGAACATTTAGTGCTTTAAAGGTCAATAGTAGTATTTTATAATCAATACGAAATTTGATTGGGAGCCAATGCAGTGTGGATAAGACAGGCGTGATGTGGTCATATTTTCTAGTTCTAGTAAGGACTCTTCCTGCTGCATTTTGAACTAACTGGAGCTTGTTTATGCACTTATTGGAACATCCAGACAGTAAGGCATTACAATAATCCAACCTGGAGGTAACGAAAGCATGGACTAGTTTTTCTGCATCATGCAATGACATTAAATTTCTTATCTTTGCAATATTTCTGAGATGAAAGAAAGCTATCCGGGTGATGTTATCAATGTGAGTTTCGAATGAAAGACTGGGGTCAATAATCACTCCGAGGTCTTTTACTGCTGCACGTGAAGAAACAGAAAGGCCATCCAGAGTTACTGTGTAATCAGAAAACCTACTTCTAGCTGTATGTGGTCCTAACACAAGTACTTCAGTCTTGTCAGAGTTAAGCAGAAGGAAATTAATAAGCATCCAGTGTCTAATGTCCTTAACACATTCCTCAATTCTATTAAGCTGGTGTCTCTCATCAGGTTTTGCAGAGACATACAACTGTGTGTCATCAGCATAACAGTGGAAACTAATACAATGTTTACGAATAATATCGCCCAGAGGTAACATATATAGAGAAAAAAGCAGTGGACCCAAGACAGAACCTTGTGGAACACCAAACTTTACCTCGGTACGTCTAGAAATATCACCATTTATATCAACATACTGATAACGATCAGTTAGATAAGACCTGAGCCAGGAGAGGGCCATTCCCTTAACTCCCACAACATTTTTTAGTCTATCCAGAAGAATGGAATGATCAATGGTATCAAATGTTGCACTAAGGTCAAGCAACACAAGTAGCGAGACACAGCCCTGATCAGACGCCAACAGTAGGTCGTTTACTACTTTAACCAGTGCTGTCTCTGTGCTATGATGAGGTCTAAATCCTGACTGATGCATTTCATGGATGTTATTCCTATGTAAATATGAGCATAACTGCTGTGCCACAGCTTTTTCAAGGATCTTGGAGATAAAGGGGAGGTTTGATATTGGCCGATAATTGGACAGCTGACAGGGATCAAGGTCAGGTTTTTTAATCAGGGGTTTGATAACTGCTAGTTTAAAGGATTTGGGTACATAGCCAATCATAAGAGAAGAATTTATTATTTTTAGAAGCGGTTCAATTACTCCAGGCATTATCTGTTTGAATAGATGTGTCGGTAAGGGATCTAGTACGCAAGTTGAGGCTTTTGATGTAGAGATTAATGAAAGTAATTCAGTTTCTTTTAGGGGAGTAAAACATTCTAACTGATGATCTGATACAGTTATATTGTTAACTACAAGGTCACTTTTATTGTCTAACCTTAAATTAGTAGTTTGAATTTTTTGTCAGATATTCTCAATTTTATCATTTAAAAAATTCATGAAGTCGTTGCTACTACATACTGCAGGTGTGCATGTGTTGATAGTGGACTTATTCCTGGTTAATTTTGCTACAGTATTAAATATCTTCTATTAGGGAGGAGAAATATGTTGATCTCGCAGCACTAAGAGCTTTTCTATACTTCAGGAAGCTCTCCTTCCAAGCTAATTTGAACACTACCAATTTTGTTTGACGCCATATACGTTCCAATTTTCGAGTGGTCTGTTTTAATGTGCGAGTGTCATCATTATACCAGGGTGCTAATTTTTTGTCTCTGACCATTTTCCTTTTTAGAGGAGCTACATTATCTAAAGTATGGCGGAATGTTGACTCTAAGCATTCAGTTGCCTGATCAAGTTCTGCAGGGGCTGACAGTGACCCAATCAAAGTTGACAGCCCTGGGAGATCATTTATAAAGCTCTGTGCAGTAGTTGACGTGAAAGTACGTTTAATACAGTACAGGTGAGGTGCATATATTATTACTCAGACATATTTTGAATGAGATGAGACAATGATCTGAGATAACTTCAGACTGTGGAAGTATGACTATATTGTCTACGTTTAATCTGAATGTTAGTATTAGATCAAGGGTGTGACCACCATTATGGGTCGGTCCTATGACATTCTGCTTAATCCCGACTGAATCTAAGATGGACACAAACGCTGTTTTTAAAGGGTCTTCTGGGTTATCGAAGTGAATATTAAAATCTCCGACAACTAAAGATTTGTCTAAGGAAATAACCAGATCTGAGATAAAATCTGCAAATTCAGAAAGAAACTCAGAATATGGCCCCGGGGGCCTGTAAATAATAAGCAATGGAATTAACTGGGTAGACTTATTTTTCGAGGCTACATACATTATATGAGTATGAAGAACTTCAAATGTATTAAATTTATAACCAGGTTTGTGTGTTACACCTAGATAATCGTTATAAATAACCGCGACGCCTCCTCCTCTGCCAGTTAGACGAGGCTGGTGTATATAACTGTATCCAGGAGGACTCGCTTCATTTAATGCTATATATTCATTTGGCTTAATCCATGTTTCTGTTAAACACAGTACATTAAACTCCTGATCAGTAATGAGTTCATTAACCATTAGCGCTTTAGATGTAAGAGATCTAATATTTAATAGCTCCACCTTTAGATCAAAGGTGCTGGCAGCAGCTGTACAGTCAGTATGATCTAATTTTATCTTGATTAGGTTACTAGAACAAACTCTCTGAAAATTTCTACCTTTTTGTTGAGCTCGGGGAACAGACACAGTCTCGATGTAGTGGACCCTGAGTGACGACTCTGTGCAGCTAGCAGACAGTCGGTTTAGCCTGTTTGTCTGCTCCCTGGCCTTGGCTCTGGATTGTCAGAAATTAACTAGGCCTGTTCTGAGACTATGACCTATGCTGCAGGAAATGAGAGCAGCACCTTCCCAAGTGGGATGGATACCGTCCCGCCCTAACAGGCCAGCAGTGCCCTCAAAATTAGCCCAATTATCTATAAAGCCCACAGTGTTTTCAGTGTTTTCATTATTATTATTGTTGTTGCTGCTGCTGCTGCTTCTTTCATGTTGTTGTTGCTTCGATATTCGCGCCAAGGTTTATGCAAACGTAGCGACGTAACTGACGTATACAGCGACGTAATGATGTGGCTTCCCTTAGCACCCTGAGCTATGGAAAAGCAAACTGGTTCTCAGCTGGCTCGCAAGTTGAACGAGTTGTGCACCAGCACCGGCCCCGAACCAGCCCTGGAACTGATTTGGTTGAAAAGGGGTAACAGAGATGCAACGAATTATCCGTTTGTTTGTTTTTTATAGCATGTCGGTTTAAAAACAAAATCATGCATCCATAAATTCTCTCTTTTATGGTCTCCCTGGGGCGGCACGGTGGTGTAGTGGTTAGCGCTGTTGCCTCACAGCAAGAAGGTCCTGGGTTCGAGCCCCGTGGCCGGCAAGGGCCTTTCTGTGCGGAGTTTGCATGTTCTCCCCGTGTCCGCGTGGGTTTCCTCCGGGTGCTCCGGTGTCCCCCACAGTCCAAAGACATGCAGGTTAGGTTAACTGGTGACTCTAAATTGACCGTAGGTGTGAATGTGAGTGTGAATGGTTGTCTGTGTCTATGTGTCAGCCCTGTGATGACCTGGTGACTTGTCCAGGGTGTACCCCGCCTTTCGCCCGTAGTCAGCTGGGATAGGCTCCAGCTTGCCTGCGACCCTGCAGAACAGGATAAAGCGGCTAGAGATAATGAGATGAGATGAGATGGTCTCCCTGCCACATTGCTCAATCGCCTGCAGTACATCCAAAACTCAGCAGCAAGAGTCCTCACACTCACCAAGCGCACTGCTCACATCACTCCTGTTTTACAGCAACTGCATTGGCTGCCAATTATTTTTCGGATCAAATACAAAATCTTGCTTTTAACCTATAAAGCTCTTCATGGTTTCACCCCTTCCTATCTCTGTGAGCTAATTCATTTGTACTGTCTGTCCCGCTCCATCAGATCTTCTGTCTGTGGACTTCTGACTGTTCCACATTTTAAACTGGTATCTATGGGTGGCAGATCATTCAGTGTTGCTGTTCCTAAACTTTGGAACTCGTTACCACAATCGCTTCGTGACTGTTCCACTCTCTCTTCCTTCAAAGCTAACTTGAAAACGTTTCTCTTTACCTCACACTACTCTTCCTAATGTGGCTTTTGTTTTTTTTTTTTTTTTGGTAACTCCTGTGTAAAGCGTCCTTGGGTTTGTGAAAGGCGCTATATAAATTTAACTTATTATTATTATGCATGGGCGGCACGGTGGTGTAGTGGTTAGCGCTGTCGCCTCACAGCAAGAAGGTCCGGGTTCGAGCCCCGCGGCCGGCGAGGGCCTTTCTGTGCGGAGTTTGCATGTTCTCCCCGTGTCCGCGTGGGTTTCCTCCGGGTGCTCCGGTTTCCCCCACAGTCCAAAGACATGCAGGTTAGGTTAACTGGTGACTCTAAATTGACCGTAGGTGTGAATGTGAGTGTGAATGGTTGTCTGTGTCTATGTGTCAGCCCTGTGATGACCTGGCGACTTGTCCAGGGTGTACCCCGCCTTTCGCCCGTAGTCAGCTGGGATAGGCTCCAGCTTGCCTGCGACCCTGAAGAACAGGATAAAGCGGCTAGAGATAATGAGATGAGATGAGATTATTATGCATACTTTTGCAACTCACAGAAAAAAAAAGCACAACTTTATTCATCACACACTTGTGAAATTCCTCTCTGCGTTTAACCCATCTGAAGCAGTGAACATGTGCACTTGCTGCTGCTTGCGGCTTTAGTTTTGGGTGATTTGAGCTACTTCCTTTTGCTGAGCGTGAAAAGGTTAGAACCAGCGAATTGCCATTTGCTGCAATATTTAGCTCTGCCAACTTTGTTGGAAGAGGTTTTCACTTCAGTTTGTTTGTTACTTGCGAAAATTGGAGATTTTTTGGTGGTCTAGCATTGTTAATTCTTGACCAATCTTCACCAAAATGCACAGGACAACTCATTAGGATCACACAAAGACATCATTAGTTTTTGGTGGGTCAAGGTCAGCAAGGTCAAATCTTGTCAAAACACCTAATCGGCCATAACTTCCGTTTCTTTGTGATTTTCATAAGTATCACGACTTTTTGTTTGTTTTTCTGTTCCCACTGTAATTCAAAAAGTCGTGAACAGATTTTGATGAAATTTTGAGCAAAGGTGGGCCAAGGAACAATCGATTAGATTTTGATGCAAATCTGGATATGTGGCTTGGCAGAGTATGCACTCTTCTGAGTGTCCTTCTAGTTGTTGTTGTTCAAATTCATTTGTCACATGCACAATCATACAGTGGTGCTTGAAAGTTTGTGAACCCTTTAGAATTTTCTATATTTCTGCATAAATATGACCTAAAACATCATCAGATTTTCACACAAGTCCTAAAAGTAGATAAAGAGAACCCAGTTATAGAAATGAGACAAAAATATTATACTTGGTCATTTATTTATTGAGGAAAATGATCCAATATTACATATCTGTGAGTGGCAAAAGTATGTGAACCTCTAGGATTAGCAGTTAATTTGAAGGTGAAATTAGAGTCAGGTGTTTTCAATCAATGGGATGATAATCAGGTGTGAGTGGGCACCCTGTTTTATTTAAAGAACAGGGATCTATCAAAGTCTGATCTTCACAACACATGTTTGTGGAAGTGTATCATGGCACAAACAAAGGAGATTTCTGAGGACCTCAGAAAAAGCATTGTTGATGCTCATCAGGCTGGAAAAGGTTACAAAACTATCTCTAAAGAATTTGGACTCCACCAGTCCACAGTCAGACAGATTGTGTACAAATGGAGGAAATTCAAGACCATTGTTACCCTCCCCAGGAGTGGTTGGCCAACAAAGATCACTCCAAGAGCAAGGTGTGTAATAGTCAGCGAAGTCACAAAGGGCCCCAGGGTAACTTCTAAGCAACTGAAGGCCTCTCTCACATTGGCTAATGTTAATGTTCATGAGTCCACCATCAGGAGAACACTGAACAACAATGGTGTGCATGACAGGGTTGCAAGGAAAAAGACACTGCTCTCCAAAAAGAACATTGCTGCTCGTCTGCTGTTTGCTAAAGATCACGTGGACAAGCCAGAAGGCTATTGGAAAAATGTTTTGTGGATGGATGAGACCAAAATAGAACTTTTTGGTTTAAATGAGAAGCGTTATGTTTGGAGAAAGGAAAACACTGCATTCCAGCATAAGAACCTTATCCCATCTGTGAAACATGGTGGTGGTAGTATCATGGTTTGGGCCTGTTTTGCTGCATCTGGGCCAGGACGGCTTGCCATCATTGATGGAACAATGAATTCTGAAATATACCAGCAAATTCTAAAGGAAAATGTCAGGACATCTGTCTATGAACTGAATCTCAAGAGAAGGTGGGTCATGCAGCAAGACAACGACCCTAAGCACACAAGTCGTTCTACCAAAGAATGGTTAAAGAAGAATAAAGTTAATATTTTGGAATGGCTAAGTCAAAGTCCTGACCTTAATCCAATCGAAATGTTGTGGAAGGACCTGAAGCGAACAATTTATGTGAAGAACCCCACCAACATCCCAGAGTTGAAGCTGTTCTGTAGGGAGGAACGGGCTAAAATTCCTCCAAGCCAGTGTGCAGAACTGATCAACAGTTACTGGAAATGTTTAGTTGCAGTTATTGCTGCACAAGGGGGTCACACCAGATACTGAAAGCAAAGGTTCACATACTTTTGCCACTCACAGATATGTAATACTGGCTCATTTTCCTCAATAAATAAATGACCAAGTATAATATTTTTGTCTCATTTGTTTAACTGGGTTCTCTTTATCTACTTTTAGGACTTGTGTGAAAATCTGATGATGTTTTAGGTCATATTTATGCAGAAATATAGAAAATTCTAAAGGGTTCACAAACTTTCAAGCACCACTGTACATAGTACAACATGCAGTTAAATGCTTATTGCAATGCTCTGTAAGTCATGAAGATAGTTTGGGGGGAGGGAAAAAGGAAAAGTAATCATTATCGTCATTTCTTATTATTATAGTCATACACTTCATAATCTTCAGGACGGCACGGTGGTGTAGTGGTTTGCACTGTCATCTCACAGCAAGAAGATTCTGGGTTCGAACCCAACAGCCAGTGGAGTTTGCATGTTCTGTACGGAGTTTACATGTTCTGTCTGTGTGGGTTTCCTCCAGGTGCTCTGGTTTCCCCCACAGTTCAGAAACATGCAATTAGGTAAAAATACCCAATCACTGGGGCATACCTGTCAACTTTGAGGTTTGAAAAAAAAGGGATATTTCCCAGATTTTTAACTCAAAATAAGGGAAAATTTCAGAAAGTCATACCCTTCACCAAAAGTGAGTGTGTAGTTGAATGGGGGGCAATTTTCTATCTAGTATTTGTGATTTCCTGTACTCTAGTGCATGTTGGTGATAGCCAAGACCCAAACTCAATATGCTTATGGTTTATAGAGTGCATTTGTGAATAAACTATACATTTATTTTTATTTGCTTTCAGTGGTACCAGTTATTTCCCAAATTAAGGGCTAAAATACGTATCTTATGTTAAAATAAGAAAGGTCATTATATAACCAGTCAATAAATTCAATTCCATTGCAATTTATTATGGTTTTACCATAGTCATGGCCTCAGAACACTAGATAGATAGATAGATAGATAGATAGATAGATAGATAGATAGATAGATAGATAGATAGATAGATAGATAGATAGATAGATAGATAGATAGATAGATAGATACTGTAGATAGATAGATGTAATAAAGAGAAACTAGATGTAATAAAGAGAGAGTAATATAAGATATTAAACCAAGAGTGATTTAAAATGGGTAAGTTTCAGATAGAAAATAAAATAGACAATGAGTGGATAAAACAGTTAATACACCAATTAGTTTACACTAGGCTATTTATGAGGTCTTAGCCAGGACATACTTAATGTAAACATGTGTAGCTTACCTTTGATTATTTGGGAGGCTTTCGTTTTCCCTATGGAAAATTTCTTTGCGATGGAAGAGTCTGGGAACATTCCAGCCACGCACTTGTCGAAATCATCAAAGAAAGAGAGGCTAATGTTTTTCTTAGCTATTAGCATCGCCATCTTCACCTCAGACCTAATCAGTGTTGCCAGATACTGCTGACATTTTCCAGCCCAAAATATGTTCAAAACCCGCCAAAATGCACTTGAAACCGCCCAACTTGGGCGGGAAACCACCCAATCTGGCAACACTGGACCTAATCACTTGCTCAGCCTCACCTCCGGACGTAGTTATGTAATTACTGATGCCTGAGAGGGCGGGGACGTGAATTCATGGCCCGACTTCCTGCTGTAAACTCCTGTCAGAGGCGCATCATGAATTCTGGACCTACCGACTTTTTTATATTGTGAAAATACGGGACTTTTATATAATGTGAAAATACGGGATATTTTCGTGAAAATAAAAAAAACGGGAAGACAGCGGGAAATAAGTCAAAATAAGGGATTTCCCAGGAAAAACGGGAGGGTTGACAGGTATGCACTGGGGTTGTACAAGACAGTGCGTACTTAGCACCGGTCCCAAGCCCAGATAGATCAGGGAGGGTTGTGTCAGGAAGGGCTTCCAGTATAAAAACCTATGCTAAATCAAATATGCAGAACAGATCTGCTGTGGCGCCCCCTAACGGGAAGAAGATGACACTTCAAAAACTTCAATTTCTTCATACACTTTATAATGTCAAGTCAAGTTTATTTGTATAGCGCTTTTAAGAATAAACATTGTTGCTATTTTGAATTGCAGTGGGAACAGAAAAACAAACAAAAAGTCGTGCAGAGCATGATACTTATGAAAATCACAAAGAAACGGAAGTTATGGCCGATTAGGTGTTTTTAGAAGATTTGACCTTGGTGACCTTGACCCACCAAAAATGTCTTTGTGTGACCCTAATGAGTTGTCCTGTGCATTTTGGTGAAGATTGGTCAAGAAATAACAATGCTAGAGCACCAAAAAATCTCCAATTTTTGCAAGTAACAAACAACCTGAGGTGAAAACATAACCTCTTCCAACAAAGTTGGCAGAGCTAAATATTGCAGCAAATGGCAATTCGCTGGTTCTAACCTTTTCATGCTCAACAAAAGGAAGTAGCTCAAATCACCCAAAACTAAAGCCGCAAGCAGCAGCAAGTGGGTTTCAGGCTTGAAAAAGCTGAGTAAAGTCACTTCAGCCAGTTTAATTCTGTTTAATCCTCTGGGGTCAAGAGCTTCTCCAGCGAAGCTCGGCAGGTTTAGAATGAGTAGGTCATGTATTGAGAAATATATTTGCAAGTTTTTTATCATACAAGTATGATAAACATATTGACAGAAATTTGATACTTTCCTATGTGCCCACTGCCAAATATTATTATAAATTACCTAAATTAGATGAAACCTAAAACTTGTCACCTCACACCAGAGTCGGAGCACTGAGCACGCACTTACACATTCATAAAAGACTATTCAGATGGTAATGGAATGATAATCACTTACACTCTTTTGGTTTCATTGGTTTCTCTTTCGCGGTGAGAACGCCCACTGTAAACAGGATAAAATCTGTCAGACATAGTTTAGGTTGTTTGGAGGTAAAACTTGTTTCAAGATGACACATGGATTTTATGCACTTCGGATGATTCAGGGCAGCAATTCAATTTAATCTTGAGAACTGTGACACTGATGATGAGCGGTGCCTTTTTTTTTTCACTTCAACTCAATCCAGCTAAAGATCAACTCGAGTAAGTGTAAATATTTATTGTATTTATTATGAGCTGATCGGTTGATCTGTGAGAGCTGTAGTGCATACACAGGAAAACTGACTGAGCAATTTTTCTAGAGTTAAAAGTGTTTTCCTCAAAAATCGTTAATTTTGCTCTACTTTGATTTTAGAGAGTAAAATTAAGAGAGTTGGAGTGGGAGCAAAATTACAGAGTAATTGTGTAACAGTGTTGGTTGTGGCTCTGAACTGAGTAAAATAGTACAAGAGTTCATTGCAAGACACACTGAATAGAGCCAAATACGAAAATAAAGTCAAATACAAGATAAATGAAGCTGTTGTAAAAAGCAATTTTAGAACTGTGTTGGAATGTGTGGGAAAACATGACCTTACCCATTGGGACTTGATCTGATGGGATTAAGAGTTGGCAGTGGGAGGGATTTTCACTCTTCTTATTGAATGGAATGGAAATTTTTACCCTTCTCATTGAATACCCCTCCCACTGCCAACCTTTCATCCCAAAACAATAGCACATACATTTTTGATGGCCAGTTAATTGTCCAAATCAATGGAGCAGATTTAGATTTTTTTGCTCAATACATTCCTAAGACTGAACAGAATCACTTCAAGTGGCCAAAACAGTTTGACACAATGGGTAAGGTCATGTTTTTTTCACACATTCCAACACAGTTCATAAACTGCTTTTTACAACATCTTCATTTTTCTGTTATTTTTTTAAAGTACAATCATGACATACATACTACAGAGATATTATTGTCGCTGAACTTGTGCTGAATACAAAAAAATCCATGTGACTTTGAAAATACTACTTAGATTTGTTGAAATTGATCAAATCAGAACATGCCAAAATCATTAGAGTGCCAGAAAATACCTTCAGGCCCCAGAGGGGTTAAAGAAAGTGCAAGACCGATCACACATTGATTTCATCACAATAATGTATGCAGAAAAAAAAAATCAAAACTCACCAACATGTCCATCTCGTAAATAATATCTTGTCTACAATATTGGGAGCTTATTGACAAAAACTGTTGATTAATATTTTCCTCTAATAGGGTCTGAGGCTTTTTTGTCAAGCACACTGAGCTGGACATGTGCGTCAATTTTCAAGTCAATCAGCATGAGGAGTGTGGCCTTCCCAAAATTCTGTTTTGTGGCGTTAATTACAGCGCTATCATCTGGTTGATTGGGGTCATGTTTCTTCGGAAGGACATGCACATCATTTCCAGTTATTAGGTCAAGTTTCACATTTCTAGTTCATTCCAGTACACAGCAATTTGAGCAGCAGTGACAGACAGACGACAAATAATAACGAACTGGCACAAACACAATAGGGTTCTACCCCTTTGGGTTTCGAACAACAACAACTGTAATAATCCATAAAAAAATTTTACCCTCAATATTTTTGGTTTATTGATTTTTTCAATGTCAACAAATATTAGGGCAAATACAATAATTTTCAATTAAAGCTGAAGATTTAAGATCACATTTTTTTATTTCATGGTTCTATCTCCTGTAGAGGCTGAGAAATAAAGGTTTTTAATGAATGTTGATAATTCTGTCAAGTCTTTAAGAAAATCCTCAGGGTTTAGAAGGTTGTTTCATATAACGCCGTTGGTCTTGTTTTTTAGGGTTTTAAGGTTTTTTTTTTTTAAGAGGACACCTTTGGTCATATTGGGTTAAAACAGCTATTTTATGAACCTTTATGTGTGAAGCCTACTGCGGTCGCTTTGCAGAAAATGTCAATAATAGACATTCTGACTGATACACACTCAGATTCTGGTTGCTGCAGTTACTGAGCACAATAATCAACACAAGATACAAAGGAAGATATTGAACTACATATATCTCAGTTTGAATGAGTCATATAAGTAGTGCACTGGTGCAGCTGCTAGCATTGCTGGCTCACTCATAATTTGATGTGTTGTAGGTGTAACTTGGATATGTGACTGACTGACATTTTGACACATTTTGACAGTTCCCAGGCTTTCAGAAGCAATTAAACAGGAAACCTGTGTGAAGAAACTCGGACGGGTTCAAACAAATCTAAGACGTACAACACAGACCGAGAAGAAAAAAAGAACAAGGAACTGTTTTTCTTCACTGTCCATTTCTCTTTTTCTTAATAGATCGTACTTCCTGCTATCCCAGGTCTGAAGATGCTGCTCCCCGATACAAGAGAATTTAATGATCAATTAGGTCTCATATACACACACACTAGGCTTGTAGTACTCGAGTCCGACTCATGCCCCAGTTTTAAGGACTCGTGACTCGACTTGGACTTGAGCACCAATGACTCGGACTTGGACTCAGACTCGTACATTAACTGCATTCAGACTCGTAAATTGGAGATGAGGACTCGGATTTTTTCTTTATTTTTTGTAACATGCCATAATAATTTGGCATAAGATATTTTTTATATCTACAATAATTTTGTACTAATTTTGTGCAAGTGTGTCACACCTGCGCGCCTTGGCGCGTGAATCAGATAGACTCTCGGGTGCGCTCCGGACAGCGCGTGTGCCAAGCAGACTCTTACGCACACCGTAAATGACTTGCACCTGCACAGGATTAAGGTGCAGTCAGCACGCCTATATAAAAACTGTGAAAACACACTTACTTTGTGAAGTATTGAGTTGCTGACACATTACTGAGCCTTATTTCCTTGTTTGGTTTCCTGTTTTTGATTCTGCCGAGTCTATGATAGCCTGTTTGTGCCTCGATCGACCTATTGCCTGTTTCACTGTTTTATGATTTTGCCTGCCATTCTGGATTATTTATCTGTCTTCACTTCTATTAATAAACGCACCTTCTGCATTTACATCCATCTCCCAACCATCTCTGACAGAATACTTCACACTCCCTGATAAAGAGAAGCACATTCACCTGTTCATACATCATGTTCAGGAACAAACTAATGTTAATGGTGCTAAAACAGCCACCATCAAATGGTGCCATTGGAGTCTTGTTCTTGGACTCGAATCGGATCAACAGTGGACTTGACTCGAAATGTTTTTAATGACTTGGACTTGAACACTGGGGACTCGGACTCAGGTTTAGTGACTTGACTACAACTGAATTAAATACAGTACATGGCAAGCAAAAACACTGATATATCTCAGTTGGGTGATTTTGAATTCTTATACAGTATATATTGCTTGATAATGGACTTAGATTAGACACAACCACCCAAGGCTCCCAACCCTGTCCTTATGAACACCAGTATTATCACAGTCACCTGGAAGTAAGAAGGTTCTAGGATCGAACCTCATCTACTGGGGCCTTTCTGTGTGGATTTTGCTTCACACTCCCTGATAAAGAGAAGCACATTCACCTGTTCATACATCATGTTCAGGAACAAACTAATGTTAATGGCGCTAAAGCAGCCACCATCAAATGGTGCCGTTGGAGTCTTGTTCTCGGACTCAACTCGGATCAATAGTGGACTCAACTCAATTTTTTTTATGACTTGGACTTGACTCAGACTTGAACACTGGGGACTTGAGACTAGACTCGGACTCAAGGTTTAGTGACACAAGTAGAGAGGCAGAGAGAAAACTGGGTAAGTGATGGTATGAAGCACCCATCCAACTACTGAGCTTGCATGCACAAGTTATGTGAATTATTCATACTGAATTTGCTTACATGATGAGCATGTAGATTTTAATATACAACCTCAATTCCAAAAACGTTCAAAATGTTGAAACTGAGAAATTTTATTGTTTTTTGAAAAACATATGCTCATTTCGAATTTGATGTCAGCAACACATTTCAGAAAAGTTGGGACGGGGCAATAAAAGACTAAAAAAAAGTTGTGTAATGCTAAAAAACCCTAATTTGGTTAATTGGCAACAGGTCAGTGACATGATTGGGTATAAAAAGAGCATTCCAGAGAGGCGGAGTCTCTCAGAAGTAAAGATGTGGAGGGGTTCACTGCTCTGTGAAAGACTGCATGGGCAAACAGTGCAACAATTTAAGAATAACGTTCCTCAATGTAAAGTTGCAAAGAATCTGGGGATCACATCATCTATGGTACATAATATCATTAAAAGATTCAGAGAATCTGGAGAAATCTCTGTATGCAAGAGACAAGGCTGAAAACTGACATTGGATGTCTGTGATCTTCAGGCCCTCAGGAGACACTGCATTAAAAGCAGACATGTGTCTGGGGTAGAAATCACTGTATGGGCTTAGGAACACTTCAGATAACCATCATCTGTGAAAACACTTCATTACTGCATCCACAAATGCAAGTTAAAACCAGATATAAACAATATCCAGAAACACCGCCACCTTCTCTGGGCCCGAACTCTCTTACGATGGACTGAGGCGAAGTGGAAAATTGTCCCAAGATCTGATGAATCAAAAATAGAAATTCTTTTTAGAAAGGCCGAGAGGGAACCAACGCCCAAAACTGGGTCTGGAGCTACACCACAACCAGCGGACAAAACACTCAAACAAAAACAAACATCAAACTATACAAACACAAAAAAGAAAAACAAAAGAGAGAATAAAATAAAATAAGAATAAAAAGCTCCAGTGAGAAGCGGCAGCCAGAACGCGCATGGCGTACTCTCAACCCGTGATAAAACGTAAAAGGCTAATTAAATAATCAGATGAACTGAGACAATCACATTCTGAAGCAAATTAAATAATCTTATACCGGTAACTTAAACACACAATACAAGTTACATGTATTAATCTAAATGCAGGTAAACAACGAGTGTTGTTTTTGTTGTTTTGTATCCAAATGAGAGCCGCATCTTACCCATCTGTGTTCTCACTCCCTTGAAGGCCAACCTTGTGGCTGATTGTTTTGAAAGAATCTGACTTTCAGTTGTTCGTTCAGTTCTCCATTCATTCGCTTCTTCCACGTAAGGGCGAGATATTGCTGCTGAGGCAAGCATATCCAATGGAGAAATCAGATGGCTGGTCCACTCATTCTCCATTTTCTCCATACGGAGTACTCCGCCATTACTGCTTGGCTCAGGCAATTACTAAAACTGCGGGGAGGTCACTGCCTGAGCGATATGTCACATCCCATCCTGTTCTGTCCCGGGTTTTAGTAACAACCCTCGGCTCACACTCCAGGAGAACTGATGCAACTGAACAACTTACTGTCCTTTTCTTGTAGTTTTCTTTTCCTTTAATTGTTGATACTGCACCGTCTTTCAATACGGGCTTATAGCCAATGCTCCTCAACAGCTCAGAGGTCTCGTACGAGTCTTCAGTAAAATGTGCAGAGCAGAGGAGAGACCACGTCATAGGCGCCCGATGTGCCCATGAACTTCTCGCAAAACGCGTCGAAATCTTTGCAGTTTGAACATTCTTGGGCCATGAATGCAACATAAATCCACCTTCTGTCATGTTGCTGCACCCGCCAGCAACACATCTACGTAGCATGGTGATAAATTAGCTCAAAATGGAAGCTTGAAGTTGCAGTCAGCTCTGTGTTTTAGTACAGCAGAAATGGCGATAAGACCGATAGCCTTCCTGCTGTGACGTCACAGATGTCAAGGTCATTCACTCAGACCACTACCTATATGAATCATTTCATTAAAATTACTATATTAGATTTATTGTTCACGTTTAAAACTATTCATATGCCATTCTTGAGGTCTCAAGGCATTTATAAACAAAAAGTGAGGCCATGGTTCTGCGTATCTCCTTTAAAAGGCTTAGGTGGCTGGCATAGGATCCTGACTTTATGGTGGCATTGCAAGATTGTAGAAATAGACAATGGTTCTATTCTGGCATTACTTCATTATGTAAGATATTTAAAATATGGGAACTTAATAGTATTGACAATCTGTGTCAGATGTATGGGTTGGACAGGCAGGACTTTTATAGGTATCTACAGCTTAGTAATTGTTTTTGTAAAGAGGTAAAAGGTCCAAATGCAAGAGAGCTACCAATTGTCATCCATATATTTAGTGATGCTTATAACTCCAAGTAATAAAGGCCTTATAAGCAAGTTAGCAAGTTACAGTGGCAGCCATTGAATTTGTTCCACGTTTCCATGACTGGCCCTCAGCAGGCCCTTGGCCGTCCCCTGACTGGTTCGTGACTGTCTGCCGATTGGTCCGTGCAGATAATTTATCCCCCACAATGACGTAGTCAATGCAGTCCTGACTGGTGACGCCCCTAAGCAGCTTGTGTGAAAACCAGCTGCTATCCCTCATTTTTCCATGGGGAGGAGCAGTGATTGTCCATTTCACGAAGCAGGTTTATCAAACGCTGAGAACAGCTGATTTCAGTTAGTTAATTCAACCCGGAGGACTTTCACCGGGAGTTAAAAAGCCATAAGATTTTAATGCGCTCATACAGCGAGTTTGAATATGTTTATATATAATTGAAATAAAAGATAGATTGATTGATTGAAGTGCGCATGCTCTCTACATAAACACTGTCTAGTGCAGCATAGGCATAAATAAATAAATAAATAAATAAATAAATAAAGCCTCCGCTACTGTCTAGTCCCAGGGAGGCTCTGCGTAGGCCACTGATGAAACTATTTGGCTGTCCTACTACTAGGCAACTACTTGTCTACTACTAATACTAGGCCTTTTGTAGTAGTAGTAATAATGATATTTGCCTACTGAAAGGTGATCAGGTGAAAAGTTGAAGCCGCAGCAAGACCTTTGCTATTAAGCCTTTTGTAGGTTAAACAGGCTTCGGCAGACAACGTTCTGGAAAGGCTGTGTTTTTCTTTGTTTTGATTAGCCTACAATTTAATCTTTAAACATTATGGTTTCAGCAGTTCGCTTAAACATTGGAGGCTGCAGAGTCGGGCTGCAAGATTTCCCGACACTTGTTTAAGATGACAAACTTCATAGTAAGGAGAAAATAATTCCACAGTATTTACTGCCTCGCCAGTCTCAAAAATTAATAGTGAAGGAGCAACGCGAATTAAGTCCCAAAAAAACATCTCGTAGACCTATATTTTACATTTTCAAAAAAGTCCGGAATTGGAAGTCGGTCAGTGGAGTGTAATGAAGTGTCTCATTCACTCAGCACAAAAGGTCGGAAAACAGTGGAGAAAACAGTGATTGCTTAAATAGGCTACTAATGTTTTACATTAGTAATTTAATGTATGTGACAAATAAGTTCATTGATTAAATAGATAAAGAATCCAATACTCCGAAGCTCAAAATTCAGGAAAGTGGCTCCGGTGTCACAAGTGCACAAGAACAGTAATTTGAAAGTTAACCTAATGAATTTGTGTGTGCGCGTGCGATTTCATGAAGAACCGGGACAATTGGCATTCGGTGAAAGATTCACACCTATGACTCATTATATTCGCGCGCGCTCTCTCGCCCACTGTTGCTTCGTTTTCCCGATTTACACGAGTGTCTGAAGATGGAGTTTTCAGAAATCTCCACTCTGCCCAGAGTTTGCAAAAGTAGCTGTTTTCAGTGACTGAAACCTCCGTATAGGTGTGAATGAGAGGTGCAACCGAATAAATAAATATGTGTCTTTTTTATCCGGCTACATGTAGGCTATCACTGCGCAAAGCCTCTAATGTTGAAATGGTAGTAATACTTGTTAAAATAATAGTAGGCTAATTTCCACATTAATCGGTAAAATGGCACAAGGGATGTGATGGGGGGATGGCCGTTTTATAAGGGGAATGATTTGAGATTTTTATTTCAGAAGGGGGATGCCTCCCCCCCCCAAACTCGAGTACTGCGTATAAGGCCACCGGACACAGGCCCTTCGATTTCCATCACTAGAGCGCGTCAAATTACTTTCGGTTTTGCCAGCATGGACGCGCTTCTTTTAAATGAAAGCACAGATGTGTCAGACATCGACAAAACAGTAAAGAATAAGTGGAGATGGGCTTGGCTAAATGAAATGGGCGATAATGGCAAGCCATTTAGTTCATGGTGCAAAAAGATGAAAATGGCAGGTGTGCGCTTTTGTGTAGTTTGCCATAAAAAAAAGTCTATGGAAGCAATGGCAAAAAACTAGATGCCTTTGGCTTCACTGCGAAGAAGCAGAAAAAGTGAACTTTCACTTTACTTTTCTTGCAAGTTCTTTCTGTTCCACTCTTTTGAAAGCATGGTTCAAGTTCAACTGCACTTGCACTTTTCTCTTAACCACTGTTGTGCATTACTAAAGTATTGTTGAAATAAATTTGCACTTTGCGCTGAAAACTTGATGTTTCATCATTTATAGCCAGTAATGACAATGGTAAAGTCTTGCCTTAACTTTAGTCATTGTTAAAATTATGTAAATGTACTATAAGTAGGGGCCGAGGGGATAATGGACAACACGGCATTTAAAATTTGACGCATCGCTGATGTGGTAGGGGCCAACGACATGGAGCTTTTTTTTCAGTCAGATGATTTTTTTTTTTTTGCTTTAATCCATGAGTGCAGACATCCCAAGTCTCCCGGACGTTCCGGGAGTCTCCCGCATATTGATAGTGGCTCCCTGATACCGGCAAATTGGAGAATATCTCCCGGAATCTAGAGCAAGTGAGCAAGAGCGCGCACGTGAAACATTAATGTCTGCATCGCGCATATGACGGAGTGTGCGAGGGAGCCTGTGTGTGTGCCTGTTCATGTAGCTCATGCTCGACAAAAAACATCCTGATTGGTTTACAGACATCCAAACTCATTTAGAACAGTGTAGAAATGAGCAGGAGAAAAACAGGGAGGGCTCGGAAAATGACTGCAGGCCGGAATCAAACCCAGGTCCCTGGATTTATGGTGTGGCACCTTATCCACCTGAGCCACAAAGTCCTGCTGACATTGCTTTTAAATAGCCTACTCAAATCCTTAAAATGAGTCATGTAACGCATGTCTTGTGTGATCTGATCTCCAATGGTGAAATAAACCAGTTGTGATATGAGTACAGTCTGTTGTTTTAGAAGATAAATTTAATATATAATTTAATATATAGCCTAATGAAAAATAATATTTTATAATATCACGACATATTACTGTCTGTAACTGTTCGTCACTAAAGCGTTTTCTAAGATCATAATGTCTGATATCTCATCTCATTATCTCTAGCTGCTTTTATCCTGTCCTACAGGGTCACAGGCAAGCTGGAGCCTATCCCAGCTGACTACGGGCGAAAGGCGGGATACACCCTGGACAAGTCACCAGGTCATCACAGGGCTGACACATAGACACAGACAACCATTCACACTCACGGTCAATTTAGAGTCACCAGTTAACCTAACCTGCATGTCTTTGGAGTGTGGGGGAAACCGGAGCACCCAGAGGAAACCCACGCGGACACAGGGAGAACAGGCAAACTCCACACAGAAAGGCCCTTGTCGGCCGCTGGGCTCGAACCCAGGACCTTCTTGCTGTGAGGTGACAGTGCTAACCACTACACCACTGTGCCACCATGTCTGATATTATTATTTTTTTATTACATATTAATACTACAACATCACTTTTAGCAATTTTAACAAAAGGTCTGCAAACGTTTTTTTTTCTCAAGACCACATTTACACCGTAATGTAATCATACGAAAAATACAATTACAGACTGGTGGAGCAGCGTGCCGAAAATAATATGTATTTGGTCCAAGGTGTGGGGTTTTTTTCATACGTCGCTGGCTCTTTTGCCAGTAGTGCATCACTTGCGCAGGTCTGGGGTTACCCTGCAATTTTCGGGTTGTTCTATTATTATTAGGCTACCACATAAAAGTGGTCACATTGTGTGCTCAATACCTGTATACAGCGCTGAAATAAATGTTTTCCAATGAATAAGAAGTGTTTTGAGTTAACAGCATATTTTTAACACTAGAAGGCCCAAAGTGCAGACTTTAGTCTGCAATGAAATCCCCCCCAATTTGTGAATAAGTCTAACGTACCATTACCTGCCTCCCATTGTTGTGTAAAGAAGCCTAATTATTGTGTTACCTGAGAAATAGCCTCTTTGTTTCTAACCCTAACCAGACTTCGTCACAACCAAGAAGGATCAGTTCTAACCCTAACCCCAAATCCTGGCTCTAACCCCAACCTGAGCTCACCCCTAACCCAACCCCTAGCCTTAGCCCCTAGCCCAAAACCTAGCCTCAAATAATAATGGAATAATAACCCAAATATAACATGGGGGTGCTGACCAGGCACTTGTGGAGCATTGAGGATGGGGCTTGGGAAGGACAGTGCACCCTGCAATAATAACAGAAGCACTGAACTTTGTGTACGCTGCCACAAATACATCTGTGGCAAATGTACCGTAGGAAAGACTCACCATGGGAATGTGGAAACTACTAGATGGGACAACTCTATGCTACATTTCTGTGCTTTGTATAGCCTCCATGTGTAGTGAGTCTGCTTTTCTTAGTGTGAAATAAATGTTTATTTTCTTCCTGAAGTTATACCGTCTGTAGTTTTTCCAAGCTGAAATTGTGTTTTTTGGGGCACTAATTCCAGTCCTCTGTCCTCTGACATTGTATAAGCTTGGCAGAGTAAATTGTCACTGAAATTAGGGTGTAACCTAAAACCAAATTACCATTCATGATTAGCAACCTCAGTGGGGGGGGGGTGGAGTGGCTGTTCACAATACAATGGAGACAGTTAGCTCCTTGAGAGGAATACACAATTTTTGCAGAGAGGAGGGGGCATGCAGCAGAAGTGAAAATCTCTGGGCCTTTTTAATGAACCATGTTTATCACATACGGTAACACATTATCAACAAAGAAAGAAAAAAAAAACAATGCCAAGGATCAGGAAAAGAACCACAGCGCTGTGATTAGTTGGGCTATCAATGACTGACAGGGCCCCGGCACGTAACTAAGCATTATAAAGTTAAAAAAATATTATTCTTATTGAAAAAACAAGAATGTAATGATTTCTAAAATTTCTAAAATGATTTTACCTAACGAAATTTTCTGCTTTAATCCACATTTGCTGGTGTTGAGCGTTTTTTTTTTTTTTGCTTCTCAAAATCATCTCATCACAGATCACTCGCTGCTGTGTGCAAGCTTCCCTGCCCCCTATTTGTTGAAAATCTTCTGTAGATGTCGGGGTTTTATATTGATTTATTATTATTATAATTGTTAATAATTAAACGTGATAAATCTGGTTATTAGGAACAAAGGAGGGCATAGTGGGAAATGATACGGTAACTGTCTCTTGTCAGTTCAAATACGATACTGTTTTGTGATTACACTGTACCGGTTAATAAAAATAGACAAATGGCATGAACCTCTCTACTGTCTCTTATTACACTAAAGAAAGGGCCTGGCCGAGTCATTGCGTATTACTGAAAAAAAGAAAGAATGAATGATACACGGATTGTGTATCATTCGTTCTTTCCATTTTTAATTGGCAATCAAAAAATGAAAAAAATAATTGCTTTTCATTTCAATTTTAGGCTCATATAAAAAAATGAAAAACCAGTCATTTTTTTTGTGTTAAAATAAAAACAAATAAAATAACCAGTCACTTTTTCATTTTTTGATTGCCATTTGAAAATAGAAAGAACGAATGATACACTGATTCATGTCCTCTAATAAAAAGCAAAGTTGGTCTGACACAATATGTTGAAAGCGACAAAATGAATGCCATGTTATCATTATTTATTATTACTATCAGTGGTTGAGTTGTAAAATCAAACCGGGGGGATGGTGAAATTTTTAGTCGCATGTCGACCCATCGGTCCGTCGGTGGGAAACTGGTTTGCTTTTAGGAGGGTTTGCATACAACGTAGGTCTGTGGACCTTGTTCATTTACCAGACATACAGTATTTTGTGCTGATAAAGTGTGTAGTACACACTGTGTACCCTTTTTATTGTTGTAAAAAAAAACATAATACACTGGTATTTTACTGTAAAACATGCACAGTGTGGATGTCGTGTCATATTTAGTCAGTCTCCTGGCTGACATACCTACCACATTCTCCATATTCGGGTGAAATGCAGATGACAAATTTGAAGTGCAACTTCATAGTCATGGTAGGCTCCTTTTAAATTATTTGGTAAATAATTTATTAAAACCTCAGCAGGCAATGTAAATGAACAACTGAATCTTTTCATATCAAGTCAATAGAATTTTTATTCAAAGCTGAACATTGGGAACATTGAATTAAATACAGAGGTAGGTAGGGAACCAATAAGCTAAAACAAGCAACAGTAAATTGTAAATCTTCAGCTCTTCAGCTGTTGGTTCTCCTGCTTGCTCGTCTCACACTCCGGGTCCTCCAGCTCCTGTCGCACTGTGTTGCAGTTGCTGCTGACTGTCATCTGGAATAAAGAGCAGTGGATAAGATAATTTAATTAAATATAATTATAATGTTATTTCTGATTTATTTATTATCTGAACAAGGATTTGAGCTTTGAAAAATGACCGGATTCTTTCTGTAACGTTGATTCCCGCTGTTATCTAGGTCACATGACACCTTAACATTGACGGTTACCAAGGAGCTGCCTTGGATACTTTGATACTTTGCTTCGATACATACCAGCACTTTGATACATACTGGATACAAGCTAGCAAAATGAGTTAAAAGCAGGCATCTTTGGAAAGTTTCTTTGGAAAGGGGAAAAGGCCCATTGAGGAGACAGAAGAAGAAGAGCCTATGACGAAGAAAAAGAAAGCTGCATTTTAGCAGACACTGTCGAGTCCGACACCAATCCTGCTCTGCCTTACATGTTGTGACCGGCTCTCTAATGAGGCAATGAAGCCTTCAAAACTGCTAGTGTGATTTATTTTAGCCTTCCTGTCTTGAATAACACTTTGTTGCCTGAAGAATAACAAACGAACATCCAGGCTGATTAAATTAATGGCCTTATACAAGAAATCAAAGCTAACATGAACCTGAGTAAGCTATCGATAGCTGGATAGACTCCAAACATTCATTATGATAGCTGTGTTGTTATCTGCCGCCCACAAATTAGGCTCCATATCGGTAACTTTACAGCATGATAGTGGGCTCACAGAAAGTGGGACTGATATTCATAACTCTTGACTTACCTCCTGAAATGTTTTTTTCTTGCGATCTTAAATCCGAACTTGCTTAGGTCTTGCTGTCCACTCCGCTTGGCCATGATGCTGCAATCCGCTGCTATCACTGACACCGAATGAAATAAAAAATAACGGAACTCCAACTGAATGTCACCTCCTCAAACACTTCGCTTGCGCGTGCCCTCTCTCGCGGTAGCTTACTGTATGCTCAGTTTCAGCAAAGCTACGTGGAATGGCATTTCTAATTCCAATGTTAAATAGAAGTAATGTCCACATTTATTGATAAAATTGCTCAAGGGAAGGGAGGGGGGATGCCCATTTTAGAGGGGGGATGATTTTGACCATTTTTTATTCCAGGGGGGATGGCATCCCCCCCATCCCCCCTCAACTCGAGTACAGATTACTATTATATTGAGATAATAATAATTAAGAGATCATCAGCTTAACATTAACAGCTTAATATATTAAATGAATAGGATGTATGAATAAGTTACTTGATATATACATGCACATGCAATTTTTCTGTTTCATAGACGCAGAGATGATGATGGACTGTCGCTGAGGATCATGGGAAGGCTAATGTAGCGTGGGGAATAGAGAAAATCAATAATCGTAAATTAGAGTTATTATTTCGTTTTGGTTTCCCTGTTTATTATTTGTTCTGTTTTGAGTTGGAAAAAGGAAAACAAACACCAATCCCTCATTTTTTGGTCATACAGAAAAACAGGAAAACGAAATATTGAGTGTTTTTTTTTGTTTTTCAGATTGAATGGAATACTTGAATGATCGAATGATACAAGGACCTACATGTAACACTAAAAAGTGCACAGTGCTTCATTGCAAGAGTCTTTTTTTTAAATATTTATTTTTGAGCGAGTAAACCCAAGGCAAGAATCGAACCATATTTCAGGAGTTACCGGTACAGGACATGTGCAATAACCACCAGACTACCAAGACCCGCAGTTTCGTCTGCTCCTGCACTGAAAAAGTAACCTACCGTATAGAATTTACCCAATAAATCTGAGGTAACAATTTGCATTGACTTGTTTGGGGTAGATTTAATTCCATATATTGAGTATAAAATAACTGAAATAAAAAGCTATGAAATACTTAAATTGGGTAAAATTTACCTCACATTTATGTATCTATTCTACAGCTACTTTCTCATTGAAATCGGGAAGTGCAGGACAACAAGCTTCACACAACATTTCAAGATTTTTTATGAGAGAAACGCCATCTAATGGCGACACCGTGGAATTGAATGAATGGGCGTGTTTAGAATTAAAATAGGGGAGGAAGGGGGTCTGAGCCATTCATGGCAGCCCCCTGGCGTTCAGCTGAGAACTGCATGGCAGTCGCATGGCAGGCGGTTGGAACGGGAAAAATTCAATTGCTGCTACTGTATATGCGAGTTGGCCTGGTGGCTAGCATGTCCACCTCTCAACTGGGAGATCATGAGTTCTACTCATAGTCGGGTCACTCCAAAGACCATCATAAAAATGGTACCTAGTACCATCTGGCGAGCCATGCTGCAATACAGATATGAGTAGGGATTCAAACCAGAGGACTAGCCCCGCACTGTAACCCTAGCTATGGAACAGGCGAGAAGCCGAGGCCTACTGAAATGGAGATCAGCACCACCCAATGTGCCTTGCAGGGGCGGAGCTAAGGGGTGGCCGGGGGGGCGTGACCACCCCAGGGCACGCCTTGGCCCTGCCCTGGCCACCCCAGGGCCAGACAATAAAATTTATAAAACCGATATGTCCCACAAAATGTTAGTTCAGCCCGCTGGATTTTTGTTCCTCCTATTTGGTTTCTGCGGGGATGCATATTACCGTAGCACAAACATTTTGTGTGTTCAAGCAGCAGGTGGTATCAGATAGTCATGCTCTAGTCCGACAACACAACAACCTACGAACTATGTGAACATGCGATTAATTTGGGATGTAAGTTATTCATCTCTTATACTCTCTTCAAGTTTTCTCACTTTGTAGACATACAGTTACAATTCTGTCCTCAGACAATTCAGAGTTTCCAGAAATCTCCACTTTGCCCGTGGTTTTCGAAAGTATCCGTTTTCAGTGACTGAAACCTTTGTTTACATGTAAATGCAACCGTATAGATAAATATGCGTCTTTATAGATATCCGGCTACAGTGGGATTTGTGCTGTGTGCACACATAGACAGATACTAGATAGAAAGCAAAACGTCGGTGGTTTTCGATTGTACGACTCAAAAGAGAAAATTACGTCGGCAAGTTAGCTGTCTGTGAATCACTTTGCTCACTCTAACCGCAGAATACAACTTTTAATGTTTGTCTGTTACATGAAACTATAGAGATGTTGTGTGTTACTGGTGGGAGTACACATTGATTAATAATTGTCACACTCACACATTCTCTCAACACACACTCTCCCCCTACCCCTCTCATGCACCACATTTCTATATTTACATGTAACACACTCACTCATACACTCATTCATACACAACACTTATGCACTCTCTTAACACACTGTCTATCTCACGCTCACACACACACACGCACACAATTTGTGCACTACATTTCCATGGGTGCAAGTATAAAATTTTCAAAAACCTGAAAAGTCTGACAAGGTCAGACGTGCATGGCGCAGCCATGCAGGGGGGGTTACAAAGGGAGGTGAGCCCCCCTTAGGGCTCGAAAAAAAATTTAAATTACAAGTTAAAATGGTTGCCTCTCATGCAATCTCATGCAAACATTTATAATATTAATAGTTATATGATTTGCATATTCACATCAAATGTTTAATACAGTTCATCAATTCATCTGAAATAATATTTCAAGTACAAGGCTTGATATTTCAAAACATCTAGCAACTACTAATTTAAATGTTGAAACAACCATTTTTAATATGCTTTTGCTGTGATACCTTTTTTACAATATACTGTATACACTGGCATAGCTGTGTTGATTTGGTCGAACAATGTGCTACGTGCGTGAAACATATCATCACACATGTATAACACCATGAAACAATGGGCTAGTCAGGACCGCTCGTCGGTGAGCGGTGTATAAATTGAATGAGGTTTGTGGCAAAGACGAGATGAAAAGATTTGTCTCGTGCAGAGACTGTACCGTGGTAACCTGGTAATACGCTGAGAGTAGAGCCAATGATTTTCCGTTTCAAAATCTGGCTTTTTCCGTTTTGGACAATGAAAAATTCCGTTTCAATTCTGTTTCACAATTTCAGTTCAAAATTGTTCTGTTTGGCTCCAATTTAGTAATTCTGGCTGGCATAATTTTACTTGGGTTTCAAAGTATTGCATCTCTAGACACAAATGGTCCTTTGCATGATGAAGTCATTCATGAAAAAAAAAATATAATAAAACAATTACACTGACAGCAAGCTGATAAATTGCATTAATAAAAAAAATTAAAGTGGGATCATAGATTGAGACAACTCAAAATATTTTACTTGACATACTGATAACAGATAAATCAAGAAACTAGGATCACGGTTAACTAAAAACCCATCTCATATATAATATATGCAATATAATAGCATATATAATATCTCAATATAATAGAGTACTGATAAATTAATAGGGAAAATTAATATTCAGTAATACTTATTGAGCCTGTAATGACAATACTCATAACTGACTGTTTAAAAATATTACTCTATTTCCAGCTTTTTAGTACACCACAAACTCGTGAAACAGTGTTTCCTAACAAAACACAGAACGCACTCTCAAACAGACTAGAATAGTTTGACTTTGACTGTAATGACAGTCCTGAATGTTCCTTGCAGATCAATCGTTGAGCGCTCTCAGAGTTCCGAGAAACGCTGCTCGATATTGCCATTATGATAGAGCATCATAAGTTGTTTAGTGTTGGTCTCCGTGAGACTGAATCTTCTGTCATTTAGAAGATGTTTATACATGGAAAAGGAGCGCTCAACGTCCACACTCGCCACTGGCAACCACATGGCATCCTTGGCCACCAGAGCATTCGTTTCTTTTTCCCGGTCGCCATTCTGGTTGCGACGCGGAGAGTGAATCTGTAAACAAGCAGCTCATTGGGTGACTGGGTGTGCCACAAGCCAATCAATCACCGACAAAGCTGCCTTGACCGGAAAGGCATGTCTGCTTGGGCGTTAGCGGCAGATACGCAGAAGCCTTCTGCGGCAGTTACACTTTGACACGCGAGCAATGTTTCACGATAAAAATTCCATAATTTCTTGGCCCTATGAGAGTGAGACAGTGAGAGGGCTACCCCTATACCCCCCAAAAAAAATCTTAACGGATTTACACGATTTGGAAAAATGACTTTTTCAGAACCGAAAAAAACAGAGCTTCCGGCACATGCCGGAAAACTTGCACCCATGCATTTCTATATTTACATGTAGCATTCATACACTCTCAACACAGACACACAATTCATGAACTAAATTTGTATATTTAAATGTAACACTCATGCACTGTCTTAACACTCTCTCTCTCATATATGAACACATACTTCACTCTCTTAATACACACTATGTCTTTCTCTCACTCACTATAAGATACAACTCATGCACTCTCAACACACCCCCTCTCTTTTACACACACACACACACACACACACACACACACACACACACACACACACACACACACACACCACTCATGCATGATGCACTACATTTCTATATTTACATGTAACACACTCACTGGTATACACAACACTCGTGCACTCTCAACACACACAACACTCGTGCACTCTCAACACACACACCACTCATGCGCTCTGAACACACACTCTCACACACACCACCCATGCACTACATGTCTATATTCACATATAACACACACAACACTCATGTACTCTGAACATACACTCTCTCTCTCACACACACACACACAACTTATGCACTTCATTTTTGTATTTACATGTACAGTAACATATCTTCACACACACACACACACACACACACACACACACACACACACACACACACACACACATTTTGTAACTCAACACATTTAGTTTGTACAGTACTTGCAATGGACAATATCACAACATGTTGTAAGTGTTTACATATGTTGTACAGTATGTATGAGTTAAGTATGCAAGTATTTTCCTTTTCCTGAGCAAAGCACTCTTTATTCAAGCCTGACTAATATCCTTACTACTTCCCAGGTGCCTGGGGCAGGTGATCTTTTAGTTTTTACTTTTGCATTTTAGTAGTGATCGTTAAAATCCTGATGCTTAACTAGAGTAAACAAGTTGGATGGTTTCTTTGTTTTGCAGATGCTTTATGTTACATAAATAAATTAATACATTCATTTCTGACCTCTTGGCTCACATGGGTTTTGTTCATGAGTTAGGCACCAGATATGCCACCAGATACATCAGAATACAGGAAATCAAATCTAGCTAATTCAAAATTTCCCGGGGGAGGACCCCCGGAACCCCCCCCCCCCCTTATTTAGTCACAGCATGGCCACTCCTTGTATATCCTTGGCCCCCTTTTGGCCACCCCATGTAAAAAATCCTGGCTACGCCACTGGTGCCTTGTGGCATGGGAAGGACTTTGATTTGAAGCAAGTTATACCATGGCATCACATCACTGAATAAGGACTCCAAGAGCTATGTGAAATAATTATGGGGAAAAGAACTGGACATTGAAATAATTGAGGACATGTGGCTGAATCCCTGGGAAATAGAGTCTTCCACCATCAATTCCTTGGCCCAGAGAGACTTCTGCAGGAAAAACTTGATTTGCTTTTTTATTACTCCGAAACAGAAGTCTAAACAAATGGGCACTTTTACAGTGATGCTGCTGGAGGGAATGTGGAGAAATGATGGCTGATTTTGCTCATGTTTTCTGGTCTTATGCCAATATTCAGCCTTTCTGGAAGGAAATGGTAGCAATCATTTCAAAGTTTATGGGTTTTAATATCAGTACAACCTTCACATCCATCTCTCTTGGACATATCCCTGATGTACAAAGTAAAGATGATCCTTCCTTCTGAAAGATCCTTTTAGCTGCAAGTAAAAAAGCCATTATAAAACAGAGGCTTCAGAAAAATTGCCCTATTGTTGGCTTTTTTGTCAATATTCAACAATTACACCTTCTCGAACAGATGACTTGGTCCATATGGTACTAAAAAGAGCTGGGAGAAAAAGTGGGGGAGAAAAATGTGGTTTTCAAACTGACAAGACAAACCTTCCATAATTATTCTATTTACGGATATTTTCTTTTGTTAAACATAGAGTGAACCCTCCTATTTGAGACTACAACCCCAAATCAGAAAAAATCAGGACAATATGTTGAAATTGAAATTAAAACTGAAGACAATGATTTGTCTTTGACCTGTATCACACTCAAAACTAGAAAAGCACTCGGAGAGCGCAGACCTCCACCAAGAACCCTTTAAAAAAATCCGGGATCCAGAAGGTGAACCGGATCACCGCCAAAATTTAATGTATTGTTACTTGTGCCCAGTCACACCTCTGGAAAAAATTTCAGAGCAATCCGTTCATAACATTATTTGGTGTTTAGCCTCATGAATTTTATTGTTTTTTCAAAATTTTGATTCTTGCAACGCATTTCAAAAAAAGTTGAGACGGTAAAGTATTTATCACTTTATAATGTTGCCATTCCTTCTCACAACACTTAAAAGATGTTTAGGGACTGAAGACACCAAGTGATGGAGTGTTTCAGGTGTTATTTTGTGCCATTCTTCCTGCAAACAGGTCTTAAGGTGTGCAACACTACGGGATCGTTGTTGTCATATTTCTTGTTTTGAAATTCACCACACATTCTCTATTGGGGACAGAAGGGACACACCCTCTTCTTCCACAGCCCTGCCTTTGTAATGTGTACAGAATGCGGTTTTTCATTGTCTTGTTGAACTCTCCCTGGAAAAGATGTTGTCTTGAAGGCAGCATACTGCATGCTGCTCCAAAATCTCAATGTACTTTTCTCCATTAATGCTCCATCGCAGAAGTGTAAATTTCCTTTACCAAGCGCACTTACACAACCCCATACCATAACAGACCCTGGCTTTTGGACTTGTTGCTGGTAACAATCTGGATGGTCCGTTTCTTTTTTGGTCCGGAGCACGGTGTCCATTTCTTCCAAAAATGACCTGTAATACTGATTCACATCTGATCACACTATACATTTCCACTGTATGATGGTCCACACCAGATACTTCTGCGACCAGAGAAGTTGATGGTGCTTCTGGACACAGTTAACATAAGGCTTCCTTTTTGCACAGTAAAGTTTTAACTGGAATTTGTGGATGTAAAGCCGTACTGTAGTGCTTGACAAAGGTTTGCCAAAATAATCCTGAGCCTATTTGGTTATATCAGCTATAGATGAATGAGGTTCCTGATGCAGTGCTCTCTGAGGGACCAGAGATTACATGTGTTCAGATTAGGCTTGAGCCCTTGCCCTTTACACACCAAAATCCCTCCAGATTCTTTGAGTCCTTTAATGATATGTCTCATAGAGGGTGAAGTATCCAAACCCCTTCATATCTTTCTTTGAGAAACATTGTTTTTGAACATTTCAATAATGTCCTCATGCATTTGTTGACAAACTGGAGCTCCTTGGCCCATCTTTGCTTCTCAAAGACTAGGCCTTTCCTGGATACTGATTTTGTACCAGCTCATGATTATAATCACTTGCTGACATCACCCATTTCAAATCACATCATTATTTAATTGTTTTCTCATTACTACCTCTAAATTGCCCCCGTACCAACTTTTTTTGGAATGTGTTACAGACCTGAAATGCAGGAATGGATGTATATTAGCAAATAAAATGAAGTTGACCAGACAAAACATGAAATACAAGTTAGAGTAAATTTCAAAATAAATGATTTATTTTTTATTTGCATTTTCCATAATGTGATTTCTGATTTGAGGTTGGATATAATGAGTGGAGCCAATGTCATTGTCAACTCTATGTGATGGTAGTTGTTTTTGTAGCTTTGCAGATGAACTCCTACACTAATATGGAATACTTAGGAACTATATGACTGCCTTTTCTCTTCCCACTGTGGTCACAAAAAAAGGGGATGCTAATATAGAACAGAGTATGGGGGCGGGCATGTTGATCACATGTGGGCCAAGCCCTTGACCTCAGTACATTCTAGACATGTCCATGGAAGAGGGTAGACAGTGTTTTCCAGCAAGAGCAGTGGTTGGAGTATTGGCAGGTGATGAAATTGGGAGATGTTGTCTGTAAATTGTAGACATTACATTATCAAGTACATGAAGTGGAAAAAAACTGTCTCAGGAGCAACAGGATGGAGAAAAGTCTCACAGCAAAAATAATAAAAAGTGTCTCTGAGGGCATAACAGTATTCTATCCACATTCACTGGACATGAGCAATCGTGCACTCTGATTGGCTACTCTACTACTAGGATATCAGCTTATATACTGTGAGTAGAGAAAAACAAAATGGCAGAGCGTGTTGCTGAACCAACCAAGGACGAAATAAAAACTCTACTCGAAAACAAAACTCCAAAAATCATCAAGTATTTAAAAGAAACAGAAATAGCTAAAAGAACATAGTTTTTCATTTGTTTGGTTCCCCCCCCCCCATATCTGTTTCACCCTCCAGCCCAGTTGGTGGCAGTGATGCACCTTTAAGTTGATTTGCCAACCACCAAAAAACCCTGAAGATGAAGAACCCCCCCCCAAAAAAAAAAATACAAAAACAAGCACCATAATATGGAATAAAAGTATTTGACGATAGGAACGCATCTTTTTTTTATTTTTCAAGAATTATTATTATTATTATTATTATTATTATTATTATTATAGCATTGTTCACAAATTACTACTGTCATTTCACCAGTTTGTTTACATTCTAAGTGAAAATTATTTTGTCGAATGTTTTGGATAAAGCTTTTATTTCTTGAATTTAAGCCAACTCGGTGCTACGCCCCTCATCGACCAACAGCTCACGTACCACTCGATTTCGTGGAATAACAGTCAAGTGGTTTTTTTTCATTTATATTTGTTTTAAGCTATTGATATCAAATATACAGTAAATGTTGCAATTAAAAAGAATGCAATTTTTGCCCTCCCTCAGAAGAGTCCATCCAAAAGCAATATCATAAGAGAAAAAGAAAAAAAAACCTGAGTGGCAACACCATGCACACAAAGTGGGAGCTTTTGGAGAAGAGTTTTCTTATACATGACTTCATTCATTATCAAACATGATTCCATGCTGCTTGAGACATACAAACCACCCTGTTTGCCCCCAGAGGGAGAGAAACCATCACACACAGCAAGCGCCTGTCTGTGCAAGCTCATACACAGGGGTGTGTGTGTGTGTGTGTGTGTGTGTGTGTGTGTGTGTGTGTGTGTGTGTGTGTGTGTGTGTGTGTTGTTTATGGGGCTTTAAATAGACAAGACTTTAAGTGGTTTTATGAAGTATGTGCTCACTGGACAGTGTTTTACAACATCAATGGAACATTACACACTGTCCCTAGAAATTATTTTGACATTAAATAAAATCAAAACCGAGAATCAATTGAGTAACTTCTCTCAAGCTAAATAAAGTCAATTTTCCCCTGAGTGTGTGTGCGCTTCTGTCTGGATGCGCCTTTTCCCTGACTTGTCAAGGTAATTTATGCCCCTTGCCCTTGTGGTTACATGTTCAGTCTTTTTCATCTTGTACAATAGCATAATTTGGCATGTGACTGACTGCATTACAAAATTATACTATTCATTGGGTTGTATTGATGAACCTTACTAAAATGATGCAATATTATCACAGCAAATGTAGTCATATTTGAAATTCACAGCACCTTCATGCCCCTGTACCGTCACACAAATCTTATGAATAACACAAAAACTTTTTTTATTTTCAGCTAATTTTGTATTTTGAACAGTTTTTCCAAGTGTGGATCACAATATGGGATTGTGATTGTCTGGCAAGATTTAGTTTATGCTTTACATTTCTGAGGGTCTCTTAGAACACTCTGAGCTCATCACGCTATCAAAACTAGACAGCAGGTGGCAAAACCTCATTTTAGTCCCAAGTCCTAATTTTTCTCCCATAGTCCCATACACATTTCAAGCAATAGGCCATTTGCAGGAATTGGTCCCATGTCAATTTTCCCCATAGCAACAAGCCCATGGTGGGCAAGCTAACTTAACATTCCTTGACGACCATAAGAGTTTGACTGGCGATGCAAAGCAATCCATTTCTATAATAGCTGTTTTTACCTTTTCTACTGTCTTTTTTGACCTGAATTTTCATGTGTACTTGGAAAAAGTTTGTGGTTTTAACTTCTGTCGTAAGTTAAAGCGAATCACCGGCCGTAAAAGAGTGTTTTTTGGACTCAAGTTGGTCGCCGCCGAAAGAAATTCACGTGCAAAATGGCGAATTTCTCAGGTATGTTTTTAACTTATAATTTCTCCTTTTCTACCTTTATCATTCGCTCAAAACCCCTTTTGCACTGTTTCTTTTGCAAACATAGCATTGCTTCTTAAGTATTTGAATCAGTTTCTTACCTGTCGACACGTCGTACGATTTTTCTTCTTTGCTTTACAGTACCACTCCAGTTAAAAACAGAAGGTACAACACCAGATTTTAGATTTCTTTTTCCTTTGGTAATTGTTGTTCGATAATCAATTTCTTTCAGCAGCGACCAACTTGAGTCCAAAAAAAACCTCTCTTTTACGGCCAATGATTCGCTTTAACTTATGACAGAAGTTAAAACCACAAACTTTTTCCAAGTACACACGAAAATTCAGGTCAAAAAAGACAGTAGAAAAGGTAAAAACAGCTATTATAGAAATGGATTGCTTCACATCGCTAGTCAAACTCTTATGGTTGTCAAGGAATGTCAAGTTAGCTTGCCCACCACGGGCTTGTTGCTATGGGGAAAATTGACACATAACCAATTCCTGCAAATGGCCTATTATTCTTTGAAGGTACAACATGTCCAATATTTGCATCTACAACCCCGATTCCAAAAAAGTTGGGACAAAGTACAAATTGTAAATAAAAACGGAATCCAATAATTTACAAATCTCAAAAACTGATATTGTATTCACAGTAGAACATAGACAACATATCAAATGTTGAAAGTGAGACATTTTGAAATTTCATGCCAAATATTGGCTCATTTGAAATTTCATGACAGCAACACATCTCAAAAAAGTTGGGACAGGGGCAATAAGAGGCTGGAAAAGTTAAAGGTACAAAAAAGGAACAGCTGGAGGACCAAATTGCAACTCATTAGGTCAATTGCCAATAGGTCATTAACATGACTGGGTATAAAAAGAGCATCTTGGAGTGGCAGCGGCTCTCAGAAGTAAAGATGGGAAGAGGATCACCAATCCCCCTAATTCTGCACCGACAAATAGTGGAGCAATATCAGAAAGGAGTTCAACAGTGTAAAATTGCAAAGAGTTTGAACATATCATCTACAGTGCATAATATCATCAAAAGATTCAGAGAATCTGGAAGAATCTCTGTGCGTAAGGGTCAAGGCCGGAAAACCATACTGGGTGCCCGTGATCTTCGGGCCCTTAAACGGCACTGCATCACATACAGGCATGCTTCTGGATTGGAAATCACAAAATGGGCTCAGGAATATTTCCAGAGAACATTATCTGTGAACACAATTCACCGTGCCATCCGCCGTTGCCAGCTAAAACTCTATAGTTCAAAGAAGAAGCCGTATCTAAACATGATCCAGAAGCGCAGACGTCTTCTCTGGGCCAAGGCTCATTTAAAATGGACTGTGGCAAAGTGGAAAACTGTTCTGTGGTCAGACAAATCAAAATGTGAAGTTCTTTATGGAAATCAGGGACGCCGTGTCATTCGGATTAAAGAGGAGAAGGACGACCCAAGTTGTTATCAGCGCTCAGTTCAGAAGCCTGCATCTCTGATGGTATGGGGTTGCATTAGTGCGTGTGGCATGGGCAGCTTACACATCTGGAAAGACACCATCAATGCTGAAAGGTATATCCAGGTTCTAGAGCAACATATGCTCCCATCCAGACGACGTCTCTTTCAGGGAAGACCTTGCATTTTCCAACATGACAATGCCAAACCACATACTGCATCAATTACAGCATCATGGCTGCGGAGAAGAAGGGTCCGGGTACTGAACTGGCCAGTCTGCAGTCCAGATCTTTCACCCATAGAAAACATTTGGCGCATCATAAAACGGAAGATACGACAAAAAAGACCTAAGACAGTTAAGCAACTAGAATCCTACATTAGACAAGAATGGGTTAACATTCCTATCCCTAAACTTGAGCAACTTGTCTCCTCAGTCCCCAGACGTTTACAGACTGTTGTAAAGAGAAAAGGGGATGTCTCACAGTGGTAAACATGGCCTTGTCCCAACTTTTTTGAGATGTGTTGTTTTCATGAAATTTGAAATCACCTAATATTTCTCTTTAAATGATACATTTTCTCAGTTTAAACATTTGATATGTCATCTATGTTCTATTCTGAATAAAATATGGAATTTTGAAACTTCCACATCCTTGCATTCCGTTTTTATTTACAATTTGTACTTTGTCCCAACTTTTTTGGAATCGGGGTTGTATAATTTTTCCCAATTCACACACAAATTAGCAGGCATGATTTGGTATTTTCATAAATCAGGGCTGAGGTGCATCATGGGTGCAGGGTAGCCGATATCTAGCCTTAGTCTAAGTTCGACATTTCCCCTCCCCACCAGCAGAGGTCACATCCTCCAGAATTGACGACGTCTTCCATATCTCACTTCTGAGTCATCTCCTGGTTTGACCTTATATAAAAGGATTATGAACATTCAGTTATTGCAAAGTCTTGCCAAGAGTTTCTACTGATTTACTTCTGAACTATGTCCTGTGTTTTGATCTTTGCCTTCTTGCCTTTTTTTGCCAAACATATTAAGTAACTATTAAACATAACCCTAATCACTGATTATTTTTTTAAAATTTGCTTCATACATAAGGTTTATGATATCCTAAAAGTATTCATGTAGACTATTCTGTATATCAATAATTTTAATGGAGTGGTTTTTTTTCTGTTTTATCAGGCAAGCTGCGTTAAAGGATTTCAGATACAGTGTCTTTGTGTTTGTCCTGTTTTTTCGTATTACAAGCTGGACTTAAAATGGATTGTTAGGGGGTTAGCATCATTTGATTTACACAACATGCCTACCACTTTAAAGGTGAAAATTGTTGTTTTATTGCGACACAAACAAGAAGATGAAAAAAAACCCAGAAATCTGGAGTGTGCATAGGTATTCACTCCCTTTCATATGAAACCCCTAAATAAGAGCTGGTCCAACCAATTCACTTCATAAGTCACATAATTGGTTGTTTAAGATCCACCTGTGTACAGTCAAAGTGTCACATGATGTCTGTACAAATCAACCTGTTCTGGAAGGACCCTGACTCTGCAACACTACTAAGCAAGCAACATGAAAACCAAGGAGCCTCCAAACAGGTCAGAGACAAAGTTGTGGAGAAGTATAGATCAGGGCTGGGTCATAAAAAATATCAAACTTTGAATATCCCAGGGAGCACCATTAAATCCATTATAGCAAAATGGAAAGAATATGGCAGCACTACAAACCTGACAAGACAAAGCCGCCCACCAAAACTCACAGACCAGGCAAGGAGGGCATTAATCAGAGATGCAAAAAAGACACCAAAGATAACACTGAAGGAGCTGCAAAGATCCACAGCGGAGATGGGAGTATCTGTCCATAGGACCAGTTTAAGCAGTTTAAGCTCCACAGAGCAGGGCTTTATGGAAGAGTGGCCAGAAAAAGTAAATTGTTGTAGAAAACACGTTTGGAGTTTGCCCAACAGCATGTGGCAGACTCCCCAAACACATGGAAGAAGATTCTCTGGTCAAATGAGACTAAAATTGATCTTTTCGGCCATCATGGGAAATGCCATATGTGGCACAAACCCAACACCTTGAGAACACCATTCCTACAGTGAAGCATGGTGGTGGCAGCATCATGCTGTGGGGATCTTTTTCATCTGCAGGGACAGGAAAGCTGGTCAGGACTGAAGGAAAGATGGATGGCACTAAATACAGGGCAATTCTGGAGGAAAACCTGTTTGAGTCAGCCAGAGGTTTGACATTCCAGCAGGACAATGACCCTAAACATACTGCTGAAGCTACACTGGAGGGGTTTAAAGGGAAACATTTAAATGTTTTGGAATGACCTAATCAAAACCCAGACCTCAATCCAATTGAGAATCTGTGGCATAATTTGAAGATTGCTGTCCAAGGAGTTGGAGCAGTTTTGCCTTGAGGAATGGGCAACCATCCCAGTGGCTAGATGTGTTAAGCTAATAGGGACATACCCCAAGAGACTTGCAGCTGTAATTGTAGCAAAAGGTGGCTCTACAAAGTATTGACTTTGGGGGGGGGGGGGGGGGGGGGTGAATACCTATGCACACTCCAGATTTCTGTTTTTTCATATTATTGTTTGTCACAATAAAACAGCAATTTTCACCTTGAATGTGGTAGGCATGTTGTGTAAACCAAATGGTGCTAACCTCCCAAAAATCCATTTTAATTCCAGCTGGTAATGCGACAAAACAGGACAAATGCCAAGGGGGATGAATACTTTTGCAAGACACTGTATAATAATAATAATAATAATAATAATATGGTGTAGTGGTTAGCGCTGTCGCCTCACAGCAAGAAGGTCCGGGTTCGAGCCCTGTGGCCAGCGAGGGCCTTTCTGTGCGGAGTTTGCATGTTCTCCCCGTGTCCGCGTGGGTTTCCTCCGGGTGCTCCGGTTTCCCCCACAGTCCAAAGACATGCAGGTTAGGTTAACTGGTGACTCTAAATTGACCGTAGGTGTGAGTGTGAATGGTTGTCTGTCTCTATGTGTCAGCCCTGCGATGACCTGGCGACTTGTCCAGGGTGTACCCCGCCTTTCGCCCGTAGTCAGCTGGGATAGACTCCAGCTTGCCTGCGACCCTGTAGAAGGATAAAGCGGCTAGAGATAATGAGATGAGATAATAATAATAATTCTATACAATAAATCATTATACTGTGGAATAATAATCTATATCTATACACTGTGGAAGATGCACAGTTTTCATTTTATTGCAGGGATGGATCCAGCCCAAGAGTCTGACAGATACATACTTGCAGAAATATTTTCACAAATTTACCAGATTGCTATGGATTTTCACCGAGGCATAGAGCACACTGAGCCCTTTCCGAAGAGGGCAGCCACAGCCCGCTACAACCACGGCTCGGTCTGCTATTCGCCCTCGAAACCCCGCGCAAGCGTTACTCGGTGAACACTTTAATATGAGCCCTGGCTCCAGCCGCACATGCATGTAGGGATTTAAAAATTCATAACTCTGCCACCGAAAGTCCTAGCCCCGCCAAACTTTACATGCACCTCCCTCTTCCTGTGCCCTTTTGAAACAGCCCAGGCATGGCCCACTACAACCGCAGCTCAGCCAGTTATTCGCAGCGAATTTCAACCTCTTTCTGGAGCATTTTATTGGTTTGACCTAGATTCTTTGTCTCAGGTCACTCAATACAAAGCATCATGAGAATACAGGTAATTAGGTCAGGTAAGCATCACCACTTACCACATGTGGTTGGATCCAGAACCATTGGTTTTTTGGTTGAGCGTGGCTATAGCCCATGTAGCCGGCTAGCGGTAAAGTAAACAAACGCCCTGTGACCAATGCCAAATGGTGCACATATATTTCTGCCCGATGCATGTGCATCAGTTGCATCAGTCTGGATCCATCCATGTTATTGTGCACTATAATTACGATACTCAAGAAAAAAAAATACAACCCCTAATCAGAAAAAGTTTGGATGGTATGGAAAATGCAAATAAAAAAAGAAAGCAGTGATTTCTAAATGGAATTTGACTTGTATTTCATTGCAGACAGAATGAACATAAGATATTTCATGTTTTGTCTGGTCAACTTCATTTTATTTGTTAATATACATCCATTCCTACATTTCAGGCCTTCAGACATTCCAAAAAAAAGTTGGGATGGGGGCAATTTAGGGCTAGTAATGAGATAAAACAATTAAATAAGGATGTGATTTGAAACAGGTGATATGAACAGGTGACTGTAATCATAATTCAGTACAAAATCAGTATCTAGGTAAGGTCTAGTTTTGAGGAACAAAGATGGGCTGAGGATCTCCAGTTTGTCAACAAATGCATGAGGAAATTATTGATATGTTCAAGAACAATGTTCCTCAAAGAAAGATATGAAATGGTTTGGATATTTCACCCTCTATGGGGCATATCATTAAAGGATTCAAGCAATCTGGAGGAATTTTGGTGCATAAATGGCAAGGGCACAAGCCTAATCTGAACACCTGTGATCTCCAATCCCTCAGACAACACTGCATCAAGAACTGTTATTCATCTATAGCTGATATAAATCACATGGGCTTGGGATTACTTTGGCAAACCTTTGTCAAGCTCTACAACATGGGGTTACATCCACAAATGCCAGTTAAAGCTTTACCATGCAAAAAGGAAGCCTTATATTAAATGTGCCCTGAAGTGCCATTGACTTCTCTGGGCTCAAAGGCATCTGGGATGGACCATCACAAGTGGAAACGTGTACTGTGATCAGAATCAGTATTCCAGGGCTTTTTTGTAAGAAATGGATGCCATGTGCTCCGGACCAAAGATGAAAAGGACCATCCAGATTGTTACCAGCAACAAGTCCAAAATCCAGGGTCTGTCATGGTGTTGGGTTGTGTCAGTGCCCTTGCTAAAGGAAACTTACACTTCTGTGATGGAGCATTAATTCAGAAAAATAAACTGAGACTGTACACTTGTGGTGATGGGAGCCGTCAAGCTGCAGGAGGAGTCCTATCGGGCTTAGTTAGCCTGTGGGTCTCCAGAGGCAGCTGACAGATACCAACGGGCCAAGCAGAATGCGGCTCTGGCAGCCACTGAAGCAAAAACTCGGGTGTGGGAGGAGTTCAGAGAGGCCGTGGAAAGCGACTTTTGGTCAGCCTTGAAGAGATTCTGGCAAACCGTCCGGCAGCTCAGGAAAGGAAAACAGTGCTCCGTCCCTACTGTTTACAGCGAGGATGGAGTGCTGTTGACTTCAACTGGGGACATCATCCAACGGTGGAAGGAATACTTTGAGGATCTCCTCAATCCCACCTTCATATTGCCTGGGGAGGACGCAGAGTCTGAGGGTGCTTGGGAGGACTCGCCTATCACAGGGGCTGAGGTTGCCAAGGTGGTTAAAAAGCTCCTCGGTGGCCGGGATCCGGGGGTGGATGAGATTCGTCCTGAGTTCCTGAAGGCACTGGATGTTGTTGGGCTGTCTTGGCTGACACGCCTCTTCAACATTGCATGGAGGTCAGGGACAGTGCCTCTGGATTGGCAGACTAGGGTGGTGGTCCCCTTTTTTAAAAAGGGGGACCGGAGAGTGTGTTCCAACTATAGGGGGAATCACACTTCTCAGCCTCCCTGGGAAAGCCTATGCTGGGGTGCTGGAGAGGAGAGTCCGGTCGATAGTCGAACCTCGGATTCAGGAGAAACAATGTGGTTTTCATCCTGGTTGTGGAACACTGGACCAGCTCTTTACCCTTGCGAGGGTACATGGGAGTTTGCCCAATTGGTCTACATGTGTTTTGTGGACCTGGAGAAGGCTTACAACCGTGTCCCTCGTGGTGCCCTGTGGGGGGTACTTCGGGAGTATGGGGTTCAGGGCCCACTACTGCAGGCCATTCGGTCCCTGTATGACCGAAGCAGGAGTTTGGCTCGCATTGCCGGCAGTAAGTCAGACTCATTCCCGGTGCATGTTGGACTCCACCAGGGCTGTCCTTTGTCACCGGTTCTGTTCATAACTTTTATGGACAGAATTTCTAGACACAGCCAAGGGGCAGAGGGTGTTTGGTTTGGTGGCATCAGAATCACGTCTCTGCTTTTTGCGGATGATGTGGTCCTGTTGGCTTCATCACTGTGTGACTTACAGCATGCGCTGGGACGGTTTGCAGCCGAGTGCAAAGCGGCTGGGATGAGGATCAGCACCTCCAAGTCAGTGGCCATGGCGCTCAGCTGGAAACAGGTGGAGTGCCTACTCCAGGTAAGGGGGGAGTTGCTACCTAAAGTGGAGGAGTTTAAGTATCTTGGGTTTTTGTTCACGAGTGAGGGTAAGGGGGAGCGGGAGTTGGACAGAAGGATCGGGGCAGCATCAGCAGTGATGCGGACACTAAACCGGTCTGTTGTGGTAAAGAGAGAGCTGAGCCAAAAGGCAAAGCTCTCAATTTACTGGTTCATCTACGTTCCCACTCTCACCTATGGTCACGAGCTATGGGTAGTGACCGAAAGAATGAGATCACGGATACAAGCGGTAGAAATGAGTTTTCTCCGCAGGGTGGCTGGGCTCTCCCTTAGAGACAGGGTGAGAAGCTTGGTAATTTGGGAGAGACTCAGAGTAGAACTGCTGCTCCTCTACATCGAAAGGAGTCAGTTGAAGTGGTTTGGGCACCTTGTTAGGATGCCCCCTGGATGCCTCCCAAGGAAGATTTTCTGGGCATGCCCCACCAGGAGGAGGCCCCGGGGCAGACCCAGGACACGCTGGAGAGATTATATCTTTCAGCTGGCCTGGGAACGCCTCGGTATTCCCCCAGAAGAGCTGGTGGAGGTGGCCAGGGAGAGGGAAGTCTGGGCTGCTCTGCTTAGGCTGCTACCCCGTGACCCGGATCCGGATAAGCAGTAGATGATGGATGGATGGATGGATGGATGGATGGATGGATGGATGGATGGATGGATGGATGGATGGATGGATGGATGGATGGATGGATGGACACTGAGATTTTGGAGCAACATATGCTGCCTTCAAGACGACATCTTGTCTAGGGAGATTTCAACAAGACAATGTAAAACCACATTCTGCACACATTACAAAGGCATGGCTGTGGAAGAAGAGGGTGTGTCCCCTCTGTCCCCAGTAGAGAATGTCTGGTGAATTTTGAAACAAGAAATATGACAAAGATGATCCTGTACTGTTGCACACCCTAAAACCTGTTTGCAGGAAGAATGGGACAAAATAACAGCTGAAACATTTCATCACTTGGTGTCTTCAGTCCCAAAACTTCATGTAAGTGTTGTGAGAATGAATGGCAACATTATAAAGTGATAAATGCTTTACTGTCCCAACTTTAATTTGAAATGTTGTCAGAAGAAACAAAATAAGTGTTTTTTTTTTTTTTTTTGGGGGGGGGGGGGGGGGGGGATACAATTAATGAGGTAAAATTTCATATAATATGCAGTTGTATTGTTTTGACTGCAGTACAGACTAAATATTATTTACAAATAACTGTTTTCAGTTTAAATTTCAACATACAGTCCCAACTTTTTCTGATTTGGGGTTGTAGTCTTAAAAGGAGGCATCACCCAATGTTTAAAGACAGAATGAGGAATGTGTAAAGGACATTAGACACTGGATGCTTATTAACTTCCTTCTGCTTAACTCTGACAAGAGAGAAGTACTTGTACTAGGACCACATGCAGCTAGAAGTAAGTTTTCTGATTACACAGTAACTCTGGATGGCCTTTCTGTTTCCTCATGTGCAGCAGTAAAAGACCTCAGTGTGATTATTGACCCCAGTCTTCATTTGAAACTCCTATTGATAACATCACCCGGATAGTTTTCTTTCATCTCAGAAATATTGCTAAGATAAGAAATTTAATGTCACTACATGACTCAGAAAAACTAGTTCATGCTTTCGTTACCTCCAGGTTGGATTATTGTAATGCCTTACTGTCTGGATGTTCCAATAAGTGCATAAACAAGCTCCAGTTAGTTCAAAATGCAGCAGCAAGAGTTCTTACTAGAACTAGAAAATATGACCACATCACCCCTGTCTTATTCACACTGCATTGGCTCCCAATCAAATTTCGTATTGGTTATAAAATACTACTATTGACCTTTAAAGCACTAAATGGTCTAGCACCATAGTACCTGAGTGAACTTCTGCTCCTCTATGACCTGCCACGCCTACTTAGATCAAAAGGTGCAGGCTATCTGCTGATACCTCGTATAGTGAAGGCTACATCAGGGGGCAGAGCCTTTTCTTACAAAGCTCCACAGTTATGGAACAGCCTTCCAAGTAGTGTTCGGGAATCAGACACCATCTCAGCATTTAAGTCTAGGCTGAAAACATATCTGTTTCGTCAAGCTTTTTGTTAATGGTGTTTATGAGGTAAAGGAGTAGATCTGGAGGGTCCTCAGACAGAGTGTTTTGGTAAACTGGGAAGTATGGATGCTGTCAGTCCCCACTCGCTTGCTCACTCGAGTTTGTTGACGGTGTAGTGGCTGGCTGCTTTATGTCCCGGGGCTCCCTCATGCCTGTGTTACCTTATGTCTCTCCCCTTTTAGTTATGCTGTCATAGTTAGTTTTGCCAGAGTCCCTGCTTGTACTCAGCGCAAAATGTATAGTTCCTACTCATCGGGTGACATTGGACATACCCAATAACCTGTGTTCTCCCCCATCTGTCCCTCTGAGTTACATGTCAATCCTGAGATGGAGATGCTGACCTCTTCTGCTCCTCAGACCTGTCTGATCCATCCTGATGCCCTACGTCTGGTTGGAGTCTCATCACATCGCTTATGTAGAGGACGGCCCCATATGGACAGTTGAAAGTCACACTTGGAAGATGCTCTGGACACTTACAGTAATGCTTTTATGGCTGAGGACTACAGTTGACTTGCTAACTTTAGGACTGCAGTTGTCATGAACAGTTTTGCACTCAAGCTTCCATCAATGAAGAGTTATAACATCAACGAAAACAGTTAAAACTGTTAATGTTATAATCATGTTGTCTGTTGTTGCCCAAATTAGGATGGGTTCCCTTTTGAGTCTGGTTCCTCTCAAGGTTTCTTCCTCATGTCGTCTGAGGGAGTTTTTCCTTGCCACCGTCACCACAGGCTTGCTCATTGGGGATAGATTAGGGATAAAATTAGCTCATGTTTAAAGGAACAGTCCACTGTACTTCCATAATGAAATATGCTCTTATCTGAATTGAGACGAGCTGCTCCGTACCTCTCCGAGCTTTGCGCGACCTCCCAGTCAGTCAGACGCAGTCAGACGCGCTGTCACTCCTGTTAGCAATGTAGCTAGGCTCAGCATGGCCAATGGTATTTTTTGGGGCTGTAGTTAGATGCAACCAAACTCTTCTGCGTTTTTCCTGTTTACATAGGTTTATATGACCAGTGATATGAAACAAGTTCAGTTACACAAATTGAAACATAGCGATTTTCTATGCTATGGAAAGTCCGCACTATAATGACAGGCGTACTAACACCTTCTGCGCGCTTCGGCAGCGCATTGATATCTGAGCTCCGTACCAATGCGCTGCCGAAGCGCGCAGAAGGTGTTAGTACGCCTGTCATTATAGTGCGGACTTTCCATAGCATAGAAAATCGCTACGTTTCAATTTGTGTAACTGAACTTGTTTCATATCACTGGTCATATAAATCTATGTAAACAGGAAAAACGCAGAAGAGTTTGGTTGCATCTAACTACAGCCCCAAAAAATACCATTGGCCATACTGAGCCTAGCTACATTGCTAACAGGAGTGACAGCGCGTCTGACTGCGTCTGACTGACTGGGAGGTCGCACAAAGCTCGGAGAGGTACGGAGCAGCTCGTCTCAATTCAGATAAAAGCATATTTCATTATGGAAGTACGGTGGACTGTTCCTTTAAAGTCATTTAAATTCTGTAAAGCTGCTTTGGGACAATGTCTATTGTTATAAGCGCTATAAAAATAAACTTGACTTGACTAGAATCTTAGTTTGGCAGGTATTTAGATGATACTAATTCCAGTTTAATTTCACACAGAATTATTGTGCGATTTTGTGAATACAAAATAGGTTCCAGTCTTTGTTGACTTTTGCATGTTCTCATGTGTACATTTCATTTGCTCTTTTTTTCCTCTTGATTAGCTGCTTTTTCCAGTGGGTGAGTCATTATGAGCAACTGCCAAGTGAATCTTACATGGTGAATAAAAATCAATATAAATCATGTGGTTTATTCCGACAGAACCTCTCATTGTGAAAAAGTGAGCAATGAAAAGACATTTGTTTACCTTGCTTGTAAGTACGGCCTGAAGCAATTATTCCGAAGTGCAGGTTTAACCATCAGCCATTAAATGAACGTTTGTCTTGGTGTGGTTTTTCCTCTGCTGCTGTTATCTTCACAGAAGGCAAACAAAGTTTATCAGTGCATCAAGTGCTTTTTATGTACAACAAAGATCCAAGTGTCAGAATTATGTTAGCATACTTTTACACACAGTCTTTTGTTGCTGGCATGCGTGTATGTGTGTATGAAAAGCTTGTAAGGTTTTGGTATGCACCCATATAGGTTCCCATGAAGGAAGGGTGTGCGTGTGTGTCCTATTATTCTTTTACTATGGTTAAGTTATCCTTTGCTCATTCGTTGAGCAGATGCTTTTTCCTGAAATGATCTGCCAAGTGGGTTCAAATCCAATTCAAGCAAAGAGCTGATGACACTTCCTTTTTAGATTATGATGGTATGTTGTGTATGCATGTTTCTAAAGCAGCTTTGAAATCATTGGATTGTTGACCATTCAGCTTTAAGGTTCAACATCAAATCCGAAAAGCTGAAGTCATCACTGTGATCTCTGTGATTGCGCTCCTCTTTCAGTTAGAAGATAGAGACATTGGAGTATTGTGTATAAAAAGACGCACGAAAAAATGACAAACAATTTACATTCTTAAAAATGCATTCAATTTGATGTTCCACTGGTGAGATCGGAAAATCCAAGATCTGACTACTTTTGGTCATCGTCACAGAAATAAATTTTTAAACTGCTTATAAGGGAAATGTTTCAGAATTATCGTGCTTGGTTTTTTATTGTTATACAGCAGTGTTGTAGTCGAGTCCCTAAACCTCAAGTCCGAGTCCAGTCTCGAGTCCCCAGTGTACAAGTCCGAGTCAAGTCCAAGTCATTAAAGAAAATTTTGAGTCAAGTCCACTACTGATCCAAGTCAAGTCTGACACAAGTCCCGCCATTGACAGGACAAATAACATGAGAGAGGGTTAACACTAGCAAGTTCATCAGTCAGCAAGCCCCGCCCACTATCAACAGAGCATTGAACATACAGTAGCATGTCACTTCCTTCTCTGAGTGGAGTCTTGCCAAATGATGATTGAAGTTCGAGGTTGTCCCCATTGTCTCCTCGATAGTTCTTCTACATATGGAACACATAGCAGTGTATTTTTTTTTCCCACTGCACGAGAAGTCTGAATAAGCAAAGCGGACAATCCCAGGGCGTTCTCTCCAGGCATTTTAGCGCCGTTAACGTTAGTTTGTTCCTGAACATGACATGAACAGGTGAATGTGCATTCTCTTGCATGAAATTAGGACAAAAATTAATGTACACTACCGTTCAAAAGTTTGGGGTCACCCAGACAATGTTGTGTTTTCCATGAAAAGTCACACTTTTATTTCCCACCACAAGTTGTAAAATGAATAGAAAATATAGTCAAGACATTTTTCTGGCCATTTTGAGCATTTAATCGACCCCACAAATGCGATGCTCCAGAAACTCAATCTGCTCAAAGGAAGGTCAGTTTTATAGCTTCTCTAAAGAGCTCAACTGTTTTCAGCTGTGCTAACATGATTGTACAAGGGTTTTCTAATCATCCATTAGCCTTCTGAGGCAATGAGCAAACACATTGTACCATTAGAACACTGGAGTGAGAGTTGCTGGAAATGGGCCTCTATACACCTATGGAGATATTGCACCAAAAACCAGACATTTGCAGCTAGAATAGTCATTTACCACATTAGCAATGTATAGAGTGTATTTCTGATTAGTTTAAAGTGATCTTCATTGAAAAGAACAGTGCTTTTCTTTCAAAAATAAGGACATTTCAAAGTGACCCCAAACTTTTGAACGGTAGTGTAGATATAAATATCTTATGCCAAATTCTCATCCCCATTCTCATTATCTCTAGCCGCTTTATCCTTCTACAGGGTCGCAGGCAAGCTGGAGCCTATCCCAGCTGACTATGGGCGAAAGGCGGGGTACACCCTGGACAAGTCGCCAGGTCATCACAGGGCTGACACATAGACACAGACAACCATTCACACCTACGGTCAATTTAGAGTCACCAGTTAACCTAACCTGCATGTCTTTGGACTGTGGGGGAAACCGGAGCACCCGGAGGAAACCCACGCAGTCACGGGGAGAACATGCAAACTCCACACAGAAAGGCCCTCGCCGGCCCCGGGGCTCGAACCCGGACCTTCTTGCTGTGAGGCGACAGCGCTAACCACTACACCACCGTGCCACCCCTTATGCCAAATTATTATGGCATATTACAAACAATAAGGAAAAAAATATCAGAGTCCTTGTCTCCAATTTACAAGTCTGAATGCATTTAATGTACTGTTTGAATCCAAGTTCAAGTCCAAGTCGAGTCACGAGTCCTTAAAATTAGGGCATGAGTCGGACTCAAGTCCGAGTCCTGGAATCGAGTACTACAAGCCTGTTATGCAGTGCTCTTATAGCAATAAGCCATGAGAGAGTGTGCATTACAGTGATTTCATGATGGGTAAAGGTGTGTTCTTAAAACTTCCTAACCTGAAATAAAGTTACTGTAATATACTCTAAAGTGTTTTATTGCTTTTATAAAATGGGGGAAAAGATAATATCCAGTGTTCAATCTATAATTGCATGAATAATATTCACAATATATGATTACTCTGCTATAGAATATAGTTTGTTACCAGTAAGCTTTGTTTGTTAAGCAACACAAAGATTAGAGCATTCAATGGCCAGAACAAATATACTGTATTTTGATATATTCAAGCTTCTTTGGTATTCATTGCAATGAATCTTGTACTCAACATCAAGTTGGAAGAACAGCATTGAGAAACAGCCAATGAGCGTCTGCTGTCATGCGCAGCAGATCTCTGAATCCAGTTCACATCCATCTAATTGGGTGAAAGAGTAAGAGTAAAACATATGAACAATAATATTTAAATAATATTGGCTGGCGTTGACTGGTGTATCAGATATATGCCATTCAGCAAGCATGACATTGAACTCATCTTCGACTCATTCAGTGCCATGCTAGCTGAATGAAATGTATCTGATATATCACAAAAAAAAGCCAGTCAATATTATTAAACATACACATTCCTTTTAGGTGTTCAACGCATCTTTCTCTTTCAAAATTCTCTCAAAATTTTCCATATTTAACGAAGCAAACCTGGCAGCCATGTTTGTTTCCAAATTGTCACAGTCACTCGCTAGCACAGAAGTTTTACGTCTCCGACGTGTCTCTTTTCCAGTTTTTCGATGTCCGTTTGTATGTTTTTCTCTTGTAAATATGTGTGAAGAATATCTAATGAAGTTTTGGTAGCCTTTCAGATGTTCAGCGTGTCTTTCTCTTTCCCAGCGAATACAGAAATGCACAGCAAAAAACTCTCTCATTGGATATTCACATCAGCTCCACCATATTACATCATGTTGCCTTGACAACCATGCAATAACGTAAACCATGTTCAATGCTCATTCTCCATTGGGTAGAGTGGCGTACAGTAATACATGTAAGATGAGCGATACGCTAACAATATTGCATGCTATCAAACCAAATGAATGAAACCTGCTAGAAGGGAATAGAACATTTTTATTCCATTGAAAAAGTGCCGTGTGTGTATAATAATTACTTTTATGTCCCTTATTAAAAAAATCCTGTGCAGGGATTGGCTCAGGGTGGTTCATGTGACATAAAATAGTTTCACCATCCATTAAGCAGTGTCTCTCATGACATCAAAAATAAAAAAAAATTTAAAAAAATGGATATGGTAGGAGGGTGGCACGGTGGTGTAGTGGTTAGCACTGTCGCCTCACAACAAGAAGGTTCTGGGTTCGAGCCCAGCAGCTGGCGAGGGCCTTTCTGTGCGGAGTTTGCATGTTCTCCCTGTATCTGCGTGGGTTTCCTCCGGGTGCTCCGGTTTCCCCACAGTCCAAAGACATGCAGGTTAGGTTAACTGGTGACTCTAAATTGACCGTAGGTGTGAATGTGAGTGTGAATGGTTGTTTGTCTCTGTGTGTCAGCCCTGCGATGACCTGGCGACTTGTCCAGGGTGTACCCCGCCTTTCGCCTGTAGTCAGCTGGGATAGGCTCCAGCTTGCCTGCGACTATGTCGAACAGGATAAATGGCTACAGATAATGGATGGATGGATGGATATGGTGGGAGTCAGTTATGATATATCTTGGATATACCATTAATTGAGGTCACAATTTCAAGCTATACAGCCAACTCGAGTCACAACTGTGGCTCCACAAGCATTTCATGTTGGAGAGGAACAAAGATGGTTGAGTTAGATCTCTTTTTTTTTCCTCAGATTTATTTCTAATTCTTTGTCGTTAACACTTTGCTTGGAATTTTTTGATGAAGGATATAAATCTAATATACCATGCAATGAAAGACACCGGTAATTATGGCATCTCTTCGGTGACTAGTATAGTACTATTTTCTTCAGGGCTGCGCCCCTCAGTCACCTCAGAGAATCCATCATTTCAACCACAGTCTCTCAGTGCATGGTATATTTGATGACTATCAGAAAGTATTTGGCATGGTCATTAGAGACGACAAAAATAACAAACATGACCGCTATAAAATAGCTATATTTCTTTTCACTATACTGTACCTCCAGTTCTCTTTGCAGAACAGACGATCCACACTTTGCCTGGGATCCCTCCAGGTGCACTTGTGTCATGGGTGAGAATTGTCTCTGAACACTTATGTAGTGTGTGCACCGTTACATCCACAAAACACAGTTTGCAAGTGATAAATGTCATGTAGTGTGAGCAGTACCGCAATTCTGAGATTTTGAAAATCACGTCGTGACTGCTAAAGGTTAGGGTTATGGTTGTATTGGTTTAAAATTTGGGGCATCAAAAGAGAAGTCAATTATTGTAATGTGGTCACTGGTGCGTGCGTGTGTGTGTGTGTGTATATATATATAAACTTTACAACAGCTTGTTGAACTGAACTGATCTGTTTTATCAGTGTTCTTTTTTATGCTGTGTGTCTGAACGCTGTTTGCGGTAACTGCTCTGCTGTCGTCTTGGCCATGTCTTGCTTGGAAACGATATTTTTCTCTCAATGTGACTATCCTGATTAAATAACAGTTTAACTGAATAAATAAATAAATAAACAAACAAACAAACAAACAAGATCAACTGTGAGCTACTGCTCACTTACGTCTCCCCCGCTCTTGCTTATATCAGAACGCAAGCAATCGAAGGAACAAGACACTTATTATGAATGTTGACTTCAACAAATAATTCACCCTGAAACGAGTAAGTAAAGAGCAGTGTCTCTCCCCAGGGATTTCAAACAGCATCCTGGTACACTGTCATTTTGAAACAGCATTTTGCTTCTTGAAATAGCATCAAAATCCACCCTATATGTTTCGTAAATACATTCAGTCGGTAAACAGGAAGTCAATGTACAACAGACCTGAAAATGGTACACACAGTATAGAACCCCAAGCTGAAGCTTGCTACCAAATATCAAGCAGTTGTGATTTGTAGTTGCTGAGAAAAACGTTACAAAATTTTGTAAATCCACGCTATATGTTTTGTAAATACATTCAGTCGGTAAACAGGAAGTCGATGTACGACAGACCTGAAAACGGTACACACGGTATAGAACCCCAAGCTGAAGCTCGCTACCAAATATCAAGCAGAACCCCAAGCTGAAGTTCGGTACCACGTGACTATGATTTGTGGTTGCTGAGAAAAAGGGTGTTTTGGACAGACGGAGATACAGATGGACAGAGGTAAATAAACCAGTATAGCCCCCTCCTTTGGAGCAGGGGTATAATCTCATCTCATTATCTCTAGCCGCTTTATCCTGTTCTACAGGGTCGCAGGCAAGCTGGAGCCTATCCCAGCTGACTACGGGCGAGAGGCGGGGTACACCCTGGACAAGTCGCCAGGTCATCACAGGGCTGACACACAGACACAGACAACCATTCACACCCACATTCACACCCACGGTCAATTTAGAGTCACCAGTTAACCTAACCTGCATGTCTTTGGACTGTGGGGGAAACCGGAGCACCCGGAGGAAACCCACGCGGACACGGGGAGAACATGCAAACTCCACACAGAAAGGCCCTCGCCAGCCCTGGGGCTCGAACCTGGATCTTCTTGCTGTGAGGCGACAGCGCTAACCACTACACCACCGTGCCGCCCCGGGGGTATAATAAATAAATTAATTTCTGGCATGGAAACTGTACTTTATTTTGCTATAAGAAAAAAGACAGGTCATAATAAGCGAGTGAGTGTTTTCGCTGCGCTAACACACCTGATTCACCTCATCAGGTAATTCCTGATCCCTCCGTGACCCGAGTCAGGTGTGTTACTGCAGAGAAAACATCAAACATGGAGAGCGTATGCGACCAGAGAGCCTGTAGACTAAACAGAGACACTGTGGGTTGAGCAGACTGATAAGCTGTTTTCAGTACAGTGTGACAGTCAGTAGAAATTATAGGGGTCTGACAGGATACAGTGATCACTAAATCAGAAATATCTGCACTGTTTACATTATGCTATACTGGTATAGTGTTGCAATTCTGCAACTTTTTTCTGTCTCAATGTCCCTCGTTCACAATGTGGGGCTTGGAAGATCAGGAATGATATCTCTTTAGAGGAATATAAAAGGAGACTGCTGATGACAATGGTGGCATGTTTGAGCCCATCATATCAGTCCTGTTAACAACCGACGCCCACAGTTGTATTCTCCAGCTTTGTGTTAGCTTCACAATTTTCTTTGCGCCATGCTAGTATTTGTGTAATACAGCATTATTCTACACTAAAGAAACGCTTCAAGGACAATCTCAAAGTGTCCCTCAAAACCCTAGAAATTGAGCTTAACTCCTGGAAGTCGTTTGCTCAGGATCGTCCAGCACCGCGAGCAAAGCAAAGTGACGCACACGCAGCGGAGATGAAACACATCACCGAGGCCCAGAAGAAACGAATTGCGTGGAAAACTTGAACCATCGCCACCCCCATGTGCCTGACATGTGGGCATACCTTCAAAGCCCGGATTGGCCTCATCGGTCACCTGGAGGTATAGTGAAAAGAATTGGAACAGTCATCATTGTCTGTCCACAATTTACAAAAATCGCTACTCCTGCTACAGGATTGATCGGATTTTGATCAAACTTACGTCCAGTGTTCCCCAGGTGGGTGCGTATAAAAGTTGACAAGATAGGTGCACCACCTGTCATATTTGCGTCTGAAATTTTTGGGTGACTAGTCACATTAAACACTATTCTTCGTAAACTGCTGGAACGTTTTCACTGAAACTCACCCAGAAGACTCTAAAGACATATTCCAACAAGAGTTGTTCACCAGGTGGCGCCACCTACGATGGATGAGGCTGCACGGGGGCTATGTGCAATTTCACAAAAATTGCTACTCCTCCTTCAGGAGTGATCAGATTTTGATCAAACTCATATGGAATGTTCTCCAGGTTGGTGTGTATAAAAGTTGTCAAGACGGTAGTACCACCTGTCATATTTAACATTTTATGGGCGTCTGAAAATTTTGGGTCACTCGTCACACCAAACACTACTCTTCGTAAACTGCTGGGACATTTTCACTGAAACTCACCCAGAAGACTCTAAAGACACATTCCAACAGGAATTCTTCACCAGGTGGCGCCACTTGCCATGGATGCAGCTACACAGGGGTCACAAAAATCACGACTCCTCCCACAGGATTGATCAGATTTCAAACTCGCACACAATAACAGTGACCGGTATGAGCTATAGCGTCATTGAGGCTATTTTTTTAAATATATGTACACTCATTCTGAATCTGATGCCTGCAACATGTCAAAACGCTTAGAAAAGTTGGGACGGGGCGTTTACCAATGTGTTACATCACCTTTTCTTTTAACTTTGTTGTATGCATTTGGGAACTGAGGACACCAATTGCTGCAGTTCTGAACGTGAAATTCCTGGAAATCATAGCTGCACTCTGTAAATATTGGATAACAATGGACTGGTGCCTTTGATTGCTGCCAGGAAACAGATTTTCTCCTCTGATTTGTGTTTGGAGAAAAGGAAGAGATTGTACATTTCGTTCATTTTTATTTGGAAGAGAGACGTCACATGGAACATTGCAGTTCGCAATGGTTTTCTGTTACTATTATGACTTTACTCACTCTGATGTTAATTTTCCAGCAGCAAGCTTCTTTTCCCATATTTCAGTCATAATGATGAATCTGGTGTCTGGTCTCCCAAACACGGCAAGCCTGATGTTAATTTATTTCTAGAGATGAGCAAAGTGAGTTATAAATAAGAAGCATGTTAAATAATTGAAATAAATGTACATGATTGGATAAACAGACTTAGCAGTTTTGCCAAATGTTGATCAACTCTGCTACGACATTTTACCAAACGTCTTTGTAGTTGAACTGGTTGCATTGGGATGGATGAATGTAGCACTCCTGACTACTAACATTTGTGCTTAGTTGCAACTCTCGCTCATCGTCATTCCCTAACACCGGTTTTTGATAAACAGGAGAAATTTACTTAGTTTTTTTTTTTTTCTTTTTTATCAGACATCTAATTTTTGGGTTTGTTTACCTGACATGTTTCGACGTGCAACTGTCGTCTTCCTCAGAGTGTCACCGGATGTTATTGGTGACGCATCTTTTATCAGCTGATGTTTCCGAAGGCGTGGCCTTCCTGTCTGGATTGACAGGTCGGTCACGCCTTCTACTGTCAGTTCGTCCCCTGCAAGATGGCACTCCAGGTATGGGAGAGCATATATGCTCCCTCATCTCGGTTGATGGTCCTCGGGCTTCGCTTACGGATCTCCATGGCCTCCCTGATCCAGCGCTGATGTTTATTATCTTCTGTGCAGATGACTCTGGCATTCCCCCAGTCCATAATATGATTTTCCCTTTTGCAATGATCTGTTATAGCTGACTTATAATTTTCCTGTTGTGCCTTTTCTTTTATTGTTCGGGTTTGTCTTGTAGCTGTCTCCTTTTCGCACTCTTTCTTATGTTCATTTTTTCTTGTGTTGAAACTCCTTCCTGTTTCCCCAGTGTAAGTTTTATTGCATAATTGACATGGAATCTCATATATGGTGTTGCATCTGTTGTCCGGATGTATTCTGTCTTTGGGATGAACCAGGATCTGACGGAGTGTTGTGTGTGGTTTGACAGGTGTGTTAATGTTGTATTTCCTCATTGCTCTTTGAATGCGTTCCGTTATTCCTCTGATGTATGGTAATGTCACTACTCCCCTGTGTTCTTGTTTGTTGGATTGTTTTTTCTCTTTCTTCTGTGTTTTGTTGTTTTTGACCTGTTCCGCCCCTTTGGATATTGCCCAAAAGGAGAAATTTACACTCATTGATCAATTCTGTCAAATCATACAGGTTAACATGTTTGTTTACAGTGACATTATGGCTTTTAACAGGTGAACTGCAGTCTCTTCTTCACCACCATAGGAACACTTCTATCCACATATTATTTGGACAGAGGATTCTCTTCAGTGCAGACACGATAGTGGCGTATGTGTCTGGCGCAGCACAGGTATGAGTGCATCAAGTGCAGGGGCATCACTGCTGGGTTGAGTAACAGTCTAATAGCCAAAAATATCCAGCCAGCTGCAGGGCAGAGGAAGATTAAACACACACTATACTGTATGTCTACAAGGTGGACCAACAGGGTAGATGTGTCCCAAAACATCAGTGTTCATATCATGTCTGTCTGTACTGCCATCTTGTGGCTAAATGCACACAGTGCAGGTTTTGCTCTAGCCTTAGACATGCATAACATCCCATCCTTCATCTTAGATCAGACTTAACAGAAAGGATCCAAACTATGGCAACAACGCGTACTTGTATTCTCGACACAAACGGCTGAGAGCTCTTCTTTTAAAAAATCATTTACTTTATCAGTATATTTTATATTATTCTATTCACATTCACTGGATATGAGCAATCACATGCTCTGATTGGCTGATTGGCTACTCTACTACTAGGATATCAGATCATATACTGTGAGTAGAGGAAAAACAAAGTTGCAGCTTTGTTATCAAGTATTTAAAAGGAGCAGAAATGGCTAAAAGAATATAGCCCCCCATATCGCCTGCTCCACGCTCCAGCCCGGTCGGTGGCGGTAATGCACCTTTAAGGCCAAGTTTACATTAGACCGTATCTGTCTCATTTTCTTCACGGATGCACTGTCCGTTTACATTAAAACGCCTGGAAACGCCGGGAAATGGGAATCCGCCAGGGTCCACGTATTCAATCCAGATCGTGTCAGCTCTGGTGCTGTGTAAACATTGAGATACGCGGATACGCTGTGCTGAGCTCTAGCTGGCGTCGTCATTAGACAACGTCACTGTGACATCCACCTTCCTGATTCGCTGGCGTTGGTCATGTGACGCGACTGCTGAAAAACGGCGCGGACTTCCGCCTTGTATCACCTTTCATTAAAGAGTATAAAAGTATGAAAATACTGCAAATACTGATGCAAATACTGCCCATTGTGTAGTTATGATTGTCTTTAGGCTTGCCATCCTTCCACTTGCAAGTAGTAAGTGATATGCGCTGGGATCACACACACAGCGGCTCAGTCCCGAATCGTGGCTTGTGCACTTCACTCGTGCGCTATGTGAGCTGCGCAGGGCCGGAGTGCGCACCCTCCAGAGGGCACTCGCTGTTCAGGGCGGAGTGATTTGGAGCGCAGGATGCCTGCGGAGCTGAGCGTATCCGTGTATTGGTGTTGCTGTGTGCACGCAAATCGTGTATTGGTGTTGCTGTGTGCACACTAATCGTTTTAAAAACGTTAATCTGATGATCCGCTGATACGGTCTAATGTAAACATGGGCTTAGTTGGTTTGCCAACCGCCAAAACAAACAAACAAACAAACAAACAAACAAACACCTAAAGACAATGACAAAAAAAATGGCGGAGCGTGTTACTGAACCCACCGAAGATGAAATAAAAACTCTACTCTAAAACAAAACTCCAAAAAAATGCAACAAAATGTGGAATAAAAATATTTGATGGGAAGAACATCTTTTTTTATTTTTCAAGAATTATCATCACATTTTTCACAAATTGCTCCTGTCATTTTGCCGGTTTGTTTACATTTTAAATGGAAATGATTGTGTTAGACATTTTGTATAAAGTTTTTATTTGTCAAATTTGCAAAAAAAAAAGAAAATTAAAATGCTCTGTTTCTCAAAATCCAGTGAACGTGGATAGAATAAAACAGTTATTCCACTCAATCTCATCATACATGGTTTATAGCCGACTCGGTGCTACGCTCCTCGTCAGCTATCAGCTCATGTACGACTTGATTTTGTGGAATAACTGTTAATTATCTATATTTTAATCAGTTTAATATTGCCTTTAAAACGGTTTAATATAAAATTGCATTTATCTTTTTTGTCTTTATATTATAAGGTTTTAAACATTCTACAAATTAAAATAACATGTATTTTTATTACCATATGTTTCCAAAATGCCCCGTCTTCCAACAAGTCTAGACAAGAAATATTTGAGATTTGCAGTCACTAATGCTGTGTCTTTATGTTTTATAAAACATAAATACAACCAACACGTGACATGATGTCAGCTCACATACTTGGGGTGGCACGGTGGTGTAGTGGTTAGCACAGTCGCCTCACAGCAAGAAGGTTCCGGGTTCGAATCCAGCGGCCGGCGAGGGCCTTTCTGTGTGGAGTTTGCATGTTCTCCTCGTGTCTGCGTGGGTTTCCTCCGGGTGCTCAGGTTTCCCCCAGAGTCCAAAGACATGCCGTTAGGTTGACATGGGGTGGCCTTGGGCTGAGGTGCCCTTGAGCGAGGTACTTAACCCCTGACTGCTCCCCAGGCGCTCTAGTGTGGCTGCCCACTGCTCTGGGTATGTGTGTGTGTGCGCACGTGTTCACTGCTTCAGATGGGTTAAATGCAGAGGATGAATCTCACTGTGCTTGAAGTGTACATGTGACAAATAAAGGTTTCTTCTTCTTAAGTAATCTATCATTTTGTGTGTAACATATTCCAGAAGAAACTTTGCTAATTCCACACTGACAATTTTTCCGAGTTATTTCACTGCCCACTGTCACATTTCCAATGTGGGAATAAAATAATGAGAGTATTGCTGGGGGTGGCACAGTGGTGTAGTGGTTAGCGCTGTCGCCTCACAGCAAGAAGGTCCGGGTTCGAGCCCCGTGGCCGGCGAGGGCCTTTCTGTGTGGAGTTTGCATGTTCTCCCCGTGTCCGCGTGGGTTTCCTCCGGGTGCTCCGGTTTCCCCCACAGTCCAAAGACATGCAGGTTAGGTTAACTGGTGACTCTAAATTGACCGTAGGTGTGAATGTGAGTGTGAATGGTTGTCTGTGTCTATGTGTCAGCCCTGTGATGACCTGGTGACTTGTCCAGGGTGTACCCCGCCTTTCGCCCATAGTCAGCTGGGATAGGCTCCAGCTTGCCTGCGACCCTGTAGAACAGGATAAAGCAGCTACAGATAATGAGATGAGAGTATTGCTGGAGTTGTAGTGTGCTACATTTGGTATAAGGTGGTCAGAATAGCTGGCTCAAGTCAGTCTTTTTCTCGTCTTGATGTTCTGATAAAATCAAACATGTTTAATATTATCTTTAGTCTTGGCTTGTGCAAATAGTGGCACTGCAAGATCCTCAGTCATCTGGTGTAAGACTTGCATAACTCTATGACTGATGACACATTGTCTTTAGATGTGAGAAGGTGCCGGACTTTAGTCTTTTAGAAGTATTTTCATAAACTTTTCAAAAGCTTCTAGTGCAGTGTTTCTCAACCACCGGGCCGTGATGTGCCATCTAGTGGGCTGCACATTTTTTTTCAAAGTTGAAGCTAATTTTTACTCGCAGTAGGGTATAATTGCTGAGTTGCATCCGACGTCACATCCGCCTCATTAAGCTATGTTCACACTCCAGCTCATGATGCTTTGCGAAGGGTTATCGATTAAAATGAGGCATTTTGGTGGCGATGCATGGCGATATACACGTGAGCTAAAAGTTGTGGTCACACAGTAGGTGAACACTTGACTGTCACAGCTTCACGCATTTGAGCCGCGCTCGCTCACAGAGCACTTTTTCTGCACTCTTGGGACCCAGTCGTTATGGGAAACACCTGATACTGATTTAAGTGCAATCAACACGTGCAGACACGGACGCTGTTTTCACAGAGGCTTTATGAAGTATTCTCATTATCACGGTCACGTTTGTTTCTAGCCATGTGTATAACTCTGTTTAAATACTCTGCTTTGCTTTCATTTTTGTAAACATCATGCCTAAACACGCTTCCTGCACTTAAATCCGTCTACCACCATCTATCTGGTAGTATCCTGATCCCCAGGTCTTTAACCCAGCCACATATAAAAAGTTGTACTCCTCCATGCTCTTCAAGGTTTTCATCTGTATGTCTGTGTAGAACGATGTCTGCAGCAGGTAGTTTGAGATGTCGGGGAACTCAACGGATGGATAATTTCCCAGCTCATCGGAAAAATCCTTCTTTGTTAGTGTAAGGATCTAATCCCATTGAGTGGTTTCTATATCCACTTCTTTTGAGTGTACTTCTGGGTTTTAATCACTTGCTTGTTTTCTGAACACAAACATGGCAATAAGTTCTTGTGTTAATGGACCAGACTCCACTTTTGGATCATTAATCCCTTTTGACTGAGAATGCCCTGCATGCATGGTTTTGTTGGCTTCTGGCACATCCATACAGTTTTAAATACAATACCTGCAATTAAAAACAGTGTGTTTTTGTTGTATTTAATTCCTGGGCTCCCATCTATAACAGAGAGTGATGTTGCATCTCATTAATACATGTTACAATAGATTATTAGACTCTAAAGAATAGATGAGACAAAATAATTGGGATTTTTTTTTTAATGGGCCCTGACTGGTTACAAGTATGAATAGGTGGGCCTTAAAGCAGAAAAGGTTGAGAACCCCTGTTCTAGTGTATGGTTAGAATAATTTTGGGGCATGGCCATTGATTGTGGGTGGAGTTAAGTTCAATTAAGTGCTTCTGAAATTTGATATGCTGCATCTATACGCTAATACATATATAATGGTAATATTTCTCAATCATCACCTGTCAGATTATAGTCCTATGAAAATCCATGACCTTGAGTTTGACATTTCAAAGTCATTCAAGGTCAAAAGTCATGGCAGCAACGGAAAGCCCATATGGCACTTCCTACAAGTTCATCTCATCTCATTATCTGTAGCCGCTTTATCCTGTTCTACAGGGTCGCAGGCAAGCTGGAGCCTATCCCAGCTGACTACGGGCGAAAGGCGGGGTACACCCTGGACAAGTCACCAGGTCATCACAGGGCTGACACATAGACACAGACAACCATTCACACTCACACCTACGGTCAATTTAGAGTCACCAGTTAACCTAACCTGCATGTCTTTGGACTGTGGGGGAAACCGGAGCACCCGTAGAAAACCCACGCGGACACGGGGAGAACATGCAAACTCCGCACAGAAAGGCCCTTGCCGGTCACGGGGCTCGAATCCAGACCTTCTTGCTGTGAGGCGACAGCGCTAACCACTACACCACCGTGCCGCCTTCCTACAAGTTGATAATGGTAAATATCTGTCTACCATCACCCGTTTTCAAGTTACAGCCCTCTGAAAATCCGTGACCTTGAGTTTGACTTTTCAAGGTCACTCAAGGTCAAAGATCATGGTGCCAAATGAAAGGCCATATGGGAGTTCCTACATGCTCATAATAGTAAACATCTGTCTATGACAACCGTTTTTGAGTTATAATGGAAAATGTTATTTTGAGCAAAAGATTGACCTTTCCGGTGACCTTGACCTGATTACCCCCAAAATTTAAATCAGGTGATTTATGGACTGTTGCCTACCTACCCTGAAAACTTTAAGTCAGTTGGTGCAACCATCTAGATGGTAGATTGTTAACAGGCACACACACAAACAGCACTGATTACAATACTTCGCTCTGCTTACTCCGTTGCAGGTGAGATAAAAACTCCAACGGCTAACCCCAGGCTAGACGGGACACAGCCTGGGTTGGTCTAGACCGATACGAGCTTACACAGTGGGCAAGGAAGCAGGGGAGAGGTGTAGTCTGAAGAGATGAGTCTTCAGTCTGCGCTTGAAGGTGGTCTGGAAGTCAGCAGTTCTGACCTCAATGAGAAGGTCATTCCACCAATGGGGAACCAGGACAGATAACAGTCTTGAGCGGGCTGGGCAGGAGAGGAGAGGAGGAGGGGCCAGGCGAACAGTTGTAGCGGAGCGTAGGGATCTGGCTGGCACATAGGGTCGGATCAGACTCTGGAGGTATGCATTTGAAAGGATTAACATTGAACTACCTTCATTACACTTGAGTGGTATGTTCCTCGAGGCACCATTGTTCCCATATGCAACCTCATACAAGCCATAAAATGTGCCTTTTGGCACATTTAGCACCACCCACCAAGACTAAAGATCATTTGCATAATGTGTGAAACTGATTTTTGACTGTCACCCATTGACAGCCTGGTAAGCTAGCATTGAGCAGGATGTTCATCAACCATCTCTTTAGTGTTCTATGGTGAGAATTGAGGTATTTCACCTGACGTCACAGGGTCACGTGACGCCCCGGTGTCCGCCATTTTGAACGTCAAGCTACATACTAACGCTGCAGACTGAGAGGGAGAACCAGCTTGAAAAAAAAACGTGTTACAGACACCTGGAATAGATTAATTTGTCAGTAAGCACTCTATAAATAACCATGGTGTTTGCTTGTTGTGCTGTGGGCTGCCACAACAGACAGGGACAGCGTGCAGGACGCTCCTTTTACCGGTTTCCGACTGACCCAGACAAGAGGGCCAAATGGATTGCAGCTGTGAAGAGACAGGATTGGGAGCCAACAGAGTACTCCAGACTTTGCAGTGATCATTTCATTTCAGGTTAGTTTATCAGTTAACGCAATTTTGATAAAATATATAGCAAAAAGTAAATGGGTCAGTGTTTGTTAACCCATCTGAGCAGTGAAACAAGGCAGTGTTAATTTGTCTAGGGTTGCATGTAGCAGGCATCAGAAATAAAACGCAATAACAGAGGCTAGAAAGAAACGGGACACAGAAATAAATAAACAGGGCTCCATACCAAGGCTGGGTACAGTGTTTGTGATAAAAGACAGATCCAATTTAACACGAATCACAGCTTACTTTCTTGTTAAAATGTGCAAAGGTCTCCACCATCTCATACCGCCTTGCACTGAAGGACTTAAGCGTACCGTCCAAAATGGCTGCGTCACGCGACTTGGTCACGTGGGTGAAATACCTCAATTGGCCTTCGAGTGGCGACACTTGGGAAGAGTGCTTGGACCCATCACAATCATCATCACACCAAGACAACATGATTTGAATGATGAACCCCCTGGAGGGTTTCTTTTATTAGACAAAATTATTTTTTGATCAAGTTGCACTTAGTAGTTTAAACAAAACGAAAAAAAAAATCCTCCTGTTTGAATAATCACAACAGAAACTCTGTATCAAAATGCACTATTCTTTAACAGTGTACACACACACACACACACACTCAGGCCTAAAGTAGCACTAACGATACGAGTGGATGGGAATACACGGGTCAGCCTGAGAGTTGTGCTTAGTAGATTCCACATGACGTGTATATATAGATATAACAGCATGAATATTATGCCTTTTTAGTGTTTAAGTTTGTGAAATGTCGATTTCATATAAAATGGAAAATGTGATGTACATTGTATAAAAAGTGTTCTAGTAGTCTGTTTGGTGAGGTGCTGAAATACTGAGAGTGCAACAGATACGAGACACTTCAAAATAAGTTAATATCCAGTGAGAAGGCTAGATGGAGAATACAGCATGGGTCATGTTCCATTCAAACTGGACCCGTTCTTACTTCTAAACACTTTGATCTGGTCAATCCCCGTAGTACTCGATGATCATTGGAAACAGGAAAAAAAAAACAACAACAAAAAAAACAAAAACTATGTAGTGCAGTAAATACAGTGATGACAGAGAAGTTAAGGAGTGTTAGCAGGAGGAATATCGGGACCAGCTGAAGTGTGTATACAGGTCAGTACACACACACATTTACAATCTCTCTATACTGTACTTTTTTATAGATTGTATAAAAGCCAAAATAATTGTTAGCAGTTCCAGACTGTAGGTCATTAGCATCCAGGCTAATGCAGAAGAATGGGTCAATTTGAATGTAGTGTTTACTGAATGAAAACATTTTTAATATCTCCTCTCATCTCATTATCTGTAGCTGCTTTATCCTGTTCTACAGGGTCGCAGGCAAGCTGGAGCCTATCCCAGCTGACTACGGGCGAAAGGCGGGGTACACCCTGGACAAGTCGCCAGGTCATCACAGGGCTGACACATAGACACAGACAACCATTCACACTCACATTCACACCTACGCTCAATTTAGAGTCACCAGTTAACCTAACCTGCATGTCTTTGGACTGTGGGGGAAACCGGAGCACCCGGAGGAAACCCACGCGGACACGGGGAGAACATGCAAACTCCGCACAGAAAGGCCCTCGCCGGCCACGGGCTCGAACCCAGACCTTCTTGCTGTGAGGCGACAGCGCTAACCACTACACCACCGTGCCGCCCCTATATATATGAGTGATTCCACGCTTATGGGTACTGAAATGGGGACATGAACTTATTCACCTAAAACCATTTCTTTTTTTTACCATCAGGTCACAAAACATGTAATCTTTAATGAATGATATGTTAAAAGATAACTTTAATTTTCTGAGATGTAATAAAAACATATTTATATGCCAAAGTCAAGCCTATGAGTTCCAAAATGATGTCTGTTACATTACTTCTGTTACGATTGTCCATCTCGCGTCTGTTACAAATTAATTACAATCTAGCTATATACCATGTTAATCTTATTGAAAGAATGTGTATGTTTATTCTACTACACATGTTTATTAATTATATTTGCTAAAACATCACCTTCCTATGTTTCAAAAAGTAATTCTACATTGTTAAAATTGAGAATATATATGTCCACAACACTTCTGTTACGTTCTGACTTTGGCATATAAATATATTTTTATTACATCTCAGAAAATTAAAGTTATCTTTTAACATATCAATCATTAAAGATTACATGTTTTGTGACCTGATTGTAAAAAAAGAAATGGTTTTAGGTGAATTTTTAAAAATAAGTTCATGTCCCCATTTCAGTACCCATAAGCGTGGAATCACTCATATATTTTTTTTCCCATCCCACTGCACAAAAAAGAGCAAGCCCACAAATAAAACGAAGCCATCTGCATGATTATGTAATACATGGATCTTAAAAACTGCAGACTTGTACACAAATTGTCTAGAACTGTCCTCCCTCCATCACAGTTTCTGTAATACTCTGCAACTTTCATCATCTCGACATTTATTCCTGAAGTAAACTGCAGTTACTGCATTTTCTGGAATGAAAGATAAGGCGCGCGGGACAGAAGGTGCTCTTTCTGCTTCAGGTGGAGCGAAAAAACATTTTTTAAACAAGTTTTGTTTTTCAGCGTTTGTGTTTTGAAATCTAATTTATTTACACAAGGCGATAATGTTCGCCTGAACTAATTTCAAAGATATTTTTCAAACGTGTTTTGTCCTCCACTTTTCTAACGCAGGAGAAAAATAGATCTTCCCTTCCAAGATCAAGCTCTCTCCTATACTTCTTGCATGTTAAAAAAAAATCATAGCAAATATAAACTGACAAAACACTGCTACTCTGTTAGATTTTTTTTTATTTTTTGTTGCTATCTGATTGCTTACTAACATTGACTTAAAAACAGGATTCACATCTTTCCCATGTTGCCAGTTTATTAGGTATGACTAAAAAAAAAAAAAGTTTCCATCTAGCATCTTAAAGGTTAGAGAAGCAGCTCTGGAATCAAAAGGTCACTGGATCTATTCCCTGGACCAGCAGGAATGGCTGAAGTGCCCTTGAGCAAGGCATCTAACCCCCAACTGCTCTGGGCATGTTTTATGTCACTCTGGATAAGAGTGTCTACTAAATCCCTGCAATGTAATGTAAAGTGTTCTTTAGTGCATGTCCTTGAAAGATTCTCCATAAAACGGTGCACCAGAGGTTTTCGCTTTCAGAGCGAAAGATATGAACTTAGGTTCCAAGATATGAACTTGGAGGTAGGGGTAACTGTATTTTTCTAAAGGTGTATGTAGTTGCATTGTGTAGCTTTATGAACGCACACTGAACACGTCAGTCTCTCTCTCTCTCTCTCTCTCTGCCCCGTCTATGAAAAAAAAGGAAGAACCCATGATAAACAGAAAGTAAGAATAAGTAGAAGTCGAGGTTTTCATCGCGAGTGGGATCCTCCAGGACCCTGAGGCCCAAGAAAACTGATGGAGGAACGGAAAATCTTGACGTTCTTGCATGCTGTTCGATATAAAGTTTGCAGGGCAAAGAAACACCACGTTCATTATTAACATGTTCTAGTACTCATGAGGCGCTGCATGATGGACTGTTTTCTTAAATTACGTACTGTAAATGTCTAATTCTGGTTGTTTTGACTAATTTTGCTTACATTTTGAGTAACAAAATTCATCAGAATGATGAAGAGAGTAATAATTGCGGAAATGGGTGGAACTGGGATTTAAAAAAAAAAAAAGTCTCAACACACCTCTAGTTACAAGTACCTAATAAACTGGCAGCTCATGTTCAGTATACTGACTAAATAAAGCTAAAGAATAAGTTATATATATATATATATATATATATATATATATATATATATATATATATATATAAATATGGCATGCCGTTCAGGAAATTAATCTTTGAATATATTGAATGAATCCCCAAATATATTGAATGAAACTTTGAATATATGGAATGAATCCCTGAATATATGGAATGAAACTTTGAATATATTGAATGAATCCCCGAATATATTGAATGAATCCCTGAATATATGGAATGAAACTTTGAATATATGGAATGAAACTTTGTATTTTGCCCCCGCTCCCACAGCTCGGCAGACAGACAACAGGTCCCAAGAAAAACTCTGACTCAGAGGAGAGTATTAGAGTATATTGAGAAACGCTGTAAAACTCGACAAACAAAATTTACAAATTAGTTTTATATACAGAAAACACTGTTATACAAATATGATCCACAAGGGAAATGACTTTGTCACCGTAGCTTCGTTGCACATAAAAGAAGTAAACACTAATAAAACCACAAGCATTCGCCAGAGTGTTAACAATGTCTTCATTGTTTAAAATAGCCGCAACCAAATCCCGAGCCGGCTGACTCATTTTTGCTGCAGGACGGCAGCAGTGCCTTCATGACGTCAGCCAAGTTTCATTCCATATATTCAGAGTTTCATTCAATATATTCGGGGATTCATTCCATATATTCAGAGTTTCATTCCATATATTCAGAGTTTCATTCCATATATTCAAAGTTTCATTCAATATATTCGGGGATTCATTCAATATATTCAAAGTTTCATTCCATATATTCAGAGTTTCATTCCATATATTCAAAGTTTCATTCAATATATTCGGGGATTCATTCAATATATTCAGTTTCATTCAATATATTCGGGGATTCATTCCATATATTCAGAGTTTCATTCAATATATTCAAAGTTTCATTCAATATATTCGGGGATTCATTCAATATATTCAGTTTCATTCAATATATTCAGGGATTCATTCAATATATTCAGTTTCATTCAATATATTCGGGGATTCATTCAATATATTCAGTTTCATTCAATATATTCGGGGATTCATTCCATATATTCAGTTTCATTCAATATATTCGGGGATTCATTCCATATATTCAGGGATTCATTCCATATATTCAGAGATTCATTCCATATATTCAAAGTTTCATTCAATATATTCGGGGATTCATTCAATATATTCAGTTTCATTCAATATATTCGGGGATTCATTCCATATATTCAGAGTTTCATTCAATAAATTTGGGGATTCATTCAATATATTCAATGTTTCATTCAATACATTTGGGGATTCATTCAATATATTCAAAGATTAATTTCCTGAACGGCATGCCATAATATATATGAAAGAGAGAGAGAGAGACTGCTTTTTGTGTAGCTGATGACAGTATTTTGATGCTGTTCTCTTAATAAAAAAAAAAGCAGCTTTTGTTACAAAACCTTCCCTACCCTGAGCGTGTGCCATGATTAGATCAGTGTACAGACATTTCTTCTTTTCTAATCCTGATCTGATCTCGCGATAGAAAGACTCCTGCAGAATGTGATAAGTTGGATGTTCGGTTTGCGCTGATGCTCGTGACTCATTACAGGGTTTTACTGTGTGGCAGAAGGATGACGGCAGAATTCAGGATCCACCCGGTGATCAAACTCTCTATAGACTTGCACAGTAATCACATACAGGTTTCTTTCACTGCATAAACCCTTGAGAGAGAGAGAGAGAGAGAGAGAGAGAGAGAGAAATCTCCATACTGAGGAAAAAAATGTGGTTCATGCAAAAAAAAAAAAAAGATATAATTTGGGATTTTTTTTCTAATCTTAGCTCATTTTTAAAAAAATATTTACAACCCCAATATAATAAACTGAGCTCAAAAATATGTATGCAGTATATACATATAAAATTGTTATGCTTGTGAAAAACTAAATTATTAAAAATGATATTGGAAAAAAAAATTATTTTCTCTCCAATTCATGCTATTAACAAGCATGGTTAAATACATGGGAAAAAAAAAACTTTCTGTACAATTTTAAATGTAAAAATTTGGAAATTAAAAAGTGTTGCTGTGAAGGATTAAACTATTTAAGTTGAGAAAACAAACAAACAAAATCTTTAAACAGTCAGCCAGTCATACGGTTGATCGGTATAAAGATCTGGAGCTGGTGGGACCTGCCGTGTCGGTTCGGAGGGCAGAGTGAGTCATGACGAGGAAACACACTAAACAAACCAAAGAGATCCCTCTCACACACACACACACACACACACTCTAGATGACCAGCAATTCTACTTTCTATCCATCATTATTCTCTCCAACACTCACTTTTTCACTTCATATTTCTCTCACACTCTGACGTATCTTTATCTCCCTCACTCACTCTAACCACAGTCTCTCGCTCTTTTGGTCCATGTCTTGACTTCAGTCCCCATCTCACATCCTCCCTCTCTTTCTCTCAGAGCAGCATCGACTCCTGCATGGCGAAGGCCTCTTGTCGGTAATGAACTCCTCCGAACACCGTAGGCATCTGTGTCCTGCCAGTCGCGGCTCTGTAGTGCATCACGCTGTCTGAGACGGGCACTGGTGGGAAGCTGAACTCCTGCCCGAGGTGTACAGGTGAGAGCTGGGCTTTCTGAAAGCTGGATGACCGGGGTAACCTACCCGGAGTGTGCAGGAACGCCACGTCCACATCCGTCTCACCGTGCCAGCCCTGGTCTTGCCACTGCCTCTCATATCGCTGATCTACGTGACGAGTAGGCTGCCTCAGGAAATGCCCGCTTTCAACAAGGTTGTCCATCTGGCCTACAAAATCGGGATTGCTTGGCTGGCGCCGGTATGTGGTGTAGCTGTTATTCATCAGCACTCTTTCTGGTGAGCGATTTGGGGGTGTGGAGCGTGTTGGAGTACCGTATGCCCTCTCGTCATATGCCATTCCATACGCTCGGTTTTCCGGCTGCATTTTGGGTGGATATTGGGAATAAACAGGCATCACGCCTGGTGTGTGGTGTGAAGGTTGGCGAGGGTCAGACATCAAGTGTACGGGTGGATTTTTAGGAATTCGGAAAGTTGGAGCAGCGATACCACCACTAGGGGGCCTTGTAGGGCTGCCGTGTCTAACAGACGGTGCGACGTGCTGATGAGAAGGTTCCGAAACTTGCGTAAAACCCATAACGTCTACAACATCTCCATCGGTCACTGGGACATTGTCATACTGTGATGCGTTAGAGCCACGGTTGGAGCCGGGCACGAAACCTCGCGAGCGAGGACGATGATGACGGCGCTGTTCGTTGGCCACTGACATGGCAGGAGAAGACGGCACCGTACCACTGAGGATCATGTGCCCCTCCATCATGGCCGCCAGTCTGCCCTCGGATGGTTTTACCCACCGTGGCCCGATGTCTCTCCGCCCACTGGGACCCAAGTTCAAGTTCTGACTCAATGACCCTTGTGGTTTTCCGCTCTCAGTGGGCGTGGCTTCTTTGGTCCCATCCTTTTTCTCTGCCTTTTGTGGTGTTTTAGTCACCGAGTCTTTTTTCTCTCCGTTTGCTGAAACGGTTATTTCCGTGGCTGTGCTTGGAGAGGGCAGAGCCTCCATACGCCCATTAGCGATGTGATTGGCTTTCTCTGGTGCCAATCGCTCAGGCTCTGGTGGAAGCTGGCCGAGTGGCTTTGTAGGAAACTCCTCGTCTTTACCTGTACAGGCGAACACACAAATCTAATCAGAGCACGAAAAATGACAAATATCACATGGACTTCAACCTCTGAATGAATTATCCTCGCGTTTTTCAACCTAGTCTCTATTCAGCGTGTGTGAGATTACACCTGACAAAAATTTCAACACGTTTTTCTGACCTGACAAAAAAAAAACCCTGTTTAGTCGAATACAGCTCTCGACAACAACGGATTCATAATAAGACAAACAAGAACGAATGTCTGATTTTGAAAACCAAAGCTGCTTTTGTCTTGTTTTTACGTAGACCAATACAAAATCAAGTAATTTTGCTCTCCATACAGTTCCATCAGACCGTTCAATTCAGAAAATTTGTCACATCTTGAAAACAGCGAATTTTAAAAATTACACCTCAATTTACAAGTACCTTTGACTGAAGAATTTATGAACGCATCTAATAAAAAAATGTTGTTTCACATGAACATTTATTGATTCCCAAATAACTGCCTGTAGATCAGCGTTAAAAGTGAGTTCTGAACAAACAGGTTTTAGAAGACGTACAGTACCAGTCAAAAGTTTGGACACACCTTCTAATTCCATGTTTTTTCTTTATTTTTATGAATTAAAAAAAGTCACTTCATGTCTTAAAGTGATGATGGATGTCGTTTCTCTTTACTTAATTGAGCGGTTCTTGACATAATATGGATTACTACAGTTGTGGAATCGGGCTATTTACTGTATTATTATTATTTACTATTTGATCCCAAACCCATTAAGGCAGCAAGAAATTGCACTAATTAACTTTTGACGAGGCACCTGTTAATTGAAAAGCATTCCAGGTGACGACCTCATGAAGCTGGTTAAGATGACGCCAGTAGTGCGTAAAGCGTCATCAAGGTAAACGGGAGCTACTCTGAAGACTAAAATACACTACCGTTCAAAAGTTTGGGGTCACTTTGAAATGTCCTTATTTTTGAAAGAAAAGCACTGTTCTTTTCAATGAAGATCACTTTAAACTAATCAGAAATCCACTCTATACATTGCTAATGTGGTAAATGACTATTCTAGCTGCAAATGTCTGGTTTTTGGTGCAATATCTCCATAGGTGTATAGAGGCCCATTTCCAGCAACTCTCACTCCAGTGTTCTAATGGTACAATGTGTTTGCTCATTGCCTCAGAAAGCTAATGGATGATTAGAAAACCCTTGTACAATCATGTTAGCACAGCTGAAAACAGTTGAGCTCTTTAGAGAAGCTATAAAACTGACCTTCCTTTGAGCAGATTGAGTTTCTGAAGCATCACATTTGTGGGGTCGATTAAATGCTCAAAATGGCCAGAAAAATGTCTTGACTATATTTTCTATTCATTTTACAACTTATGGTGGGAAATAAAAGTGTGACTTTTCATGGAAAACACAAAATTGTCTGGGTGACCCCAAACTTTTGAACGGTAGTGTGTGTGTATATATATGTGTATATATATATATATATATATATATATATATATATATATATATATATATATATATATATACACACACACACACACACTAGCAGGTTACCCAGCGTTGCCTGGGTTTTGCAAAATTCTGGGTTGCCCCCAGACTTCCATGTCAAATTTGGTGAAGATCCATAGAGAAATGGTGATGTTAACCCAAGACAAACAAAAATCCAAACATCCAACACCCAGGGACCCCCTGGGGCCCGAATATGGAATTTCTGAGTTCTGCCAAATTGTGGCTATCTCCTGTACCTACGTACCAAGTTTAGTGAAGATCTTTCAAGAGTTTGTGTTGATAAATGTAATGTAAAAGGCATTTGGGGCGGGTGGATGTTGTGCCCCCCAGGGACTTCCCTGGGGCCCGTACATCAATTTTGTTTATATCTGCAAAATTCCAGGTCATCCCCGGACCTACTTGCCAAATTTGGTGAAAATCCGTCGAGAACAGCGATGTTAGCTCAAGACAAACAAACAAACTTTGCCGCTTATTTTCTATTCATTTTACAACTTATGGTGGTAAATAAAAGTGTGACTTTTCATGGAAAACACAAAATTGTCTGGGTGACCCCAAACTTTTGAACGGTAGTGTATGAACCATTATTTGTTGAACACTTTTTTTTTTTTACACTACATAATTCAATTTATGCTCCATGTGTGATTTCACAGTTTTGATGTCTTCAGTATTGTTCGACAGTGTAGAAAATATTCAAAATACAAAAAATCGTCAAACGAGTAGGGGTGTACAAACTTTTGACTGGTACTGTGTATCAGCTTTTACATTAATCACACTACAGATGCCGTACACTGACTTTCAAGATTAGGTTGAAAAACACTAGAGTATCTGAAGAGTTTCATTCCAAAAAAGTTGTTTATCCATTTTTAGAGATTATTGTCGTGAAACGTAGGAAACCTGGGCAAGCATTTTATTCTTTCATTTCAGCACAGGTGTGTGTAAGAACATATAAATGTATTCAAATATATTAATGACACACTTTTTAAATTTATTAAAAAAAACCTATCAATTTATTTCCATCAGAACCAACAAAATTCCACGAGCTTGAACATTGAACACAACTAATATTAAAAATAAATTATTAATAGTCATGGATAGCAACACCAGAATGAGCAAAAGTATCATGCATAAAAATATTAAAATAATAGAATTCCACAAATTAATCAAATTATATTAATGCTTTTAAAATACCAAGTGTATAAAAAAAGCAATATCATTATCTGTTATTATTATTATTATTATTACTACTACTACTATTGCTGCTTTCTGAGGGAAATAAATTAACATTTTAAATGAACGATTTAAGTTTTAAATTAAATATTGACGTAACGTTGATGTGCTTGCCTTTTCACTGTGCCTCGTGTGAGCACGTCTTAAAATTATCCTCCTCCATAAAATAAAACTACAATCGATAAAACACATTTTTGCAAAGAAACTCCTCCTCGTTCAACTGCGTAAATGACCATATTTGCTTCTAATGTGATCACATAATTACTACATATGACTCATGAGCATTCAGCTTCACCGATATAAACATGAAGTGAAGATTTGGTGCATAACGCATTTTGGAAAACAACCTCATTTCAGAAAATCACACACAGCTCTGCAAAAAAAAAAAAAAAAACTATTAAACTAATAAATAAACAAACAGTGAAGTGTAAGCAGTCATGCAGCAGGACATCCTTCAGAGAATCAAAAATAAAATAAAAAGTTAGTATCCACATTCACTGTGAGGGAGAAAAAAAACGTCAAGCGACAGTGATCTCACCACATCAAATACAAACACTGATCACAAAGTCGTCGAAAACCACGTGAGGCCCAATTAAAACACAGCAGGATGTGTTGGGAGGTGCGACTCGTGACCATACAGGTGGCACACAGAAGGGAGACGGTGTTCAAGTGTGAAACAGAAACAGATAAAACAGACAGACACGTACACGGATGGTCATGTTGACACTGAGGCCTGTGTTAACGGGACTGGATCTGATTACAAAGTAGGATCCTTTCTCACGGACGAAGAGCACTCTTTCCTCGGTTGACACTTTATATTTCTAAAAGCATTTAACCCTTGGCTTTGAGAAATTCTCAGAAATTCCCTCCAAGCAGTCACGCATGTACAACCCCGATTCCAAAAAAGTTGGGACAAAGTACAAATTGTAGATAAAAACGGAATGCAATGATGTGGAAGTTTCAAAATTCCATATTTTATTCAGAATAGAACATAGATGACATATCAAATGTTTAAACTGAGAAAATGTATCATTTAAAGAGAAAAATTAGGTGATTTTAAATTTCATGACAACAACACATCTCAAAAAAGTTGGGACAAGGCCATGTTTCCCACTGTGAGACATCCCCTTTTCTCTTTACAACAGTCTGTAAACGTCTGGGGACTGAGGAGACAAGTTGCTCAAGTTTAGGGATAGGAATGTTAACCCATTCTTGTCTAATATAGGATTCTAGTTGCTCAACTGTCTTAGGTCTTTTTTGTCGTATCTTCCGTTTTATGATGCGCCAAATGTTTTCTATGGGTGAAAGATCTGGACTGCAGGCTGGCCAGTTCAGTACCCGGACCCTTCTTCTACGCAGCCATGATGCTGTAATTGATGCAGTATGTGGTTTGGCATTGTCATGTTGGAAAATGCAAGGTCTTCCCTGAAAGAGACGTCGTCTGGATGGGAGCATATGTTGCTCTAGAACCTGGATATACCTTTCAGCATTGATGGTGTCTTTCCAGATGTGTAAGCTGCCCATGCCACACGCACTAATGCAACCCCATACCATCAGAGATGCAGGCTTCTGAACTGAGCGCTGATAACAACTTGGGTCGTCCGTCTCCTCTTTAGTCCGAATGACACGGCATCCCTGATTTCCATAAAGAACTTCAAATTTTGATTTGTCTGACCACAGAACAGTTTTCCACTTTGCCACAGTCCATTTTAAATGAGCCTTGGCCCAGAGAAGACGTCTGCGCTTCTGGATCATGTTTAGATACGGCTTCTTCTTTGAACTATAGAGTTTTAGCTGGCAACGGTGGATGGTACGGTGAATTGTGTTCACAGATAATGTTCTCTGGAAATATTCCTGAGCCCATTTTGTGATTTCCAATACAGAAGCATGCCTGTATGTGATGCAGTGCCGTCTAAGGGCCCGAAGATCACGGGCACCCAGTATGGTTTTCCGGCCTTGACCCTTACACACAGAGATTCTTCCAGATTCTCTGAATCTTTTGATGATATTATGCACTGTAGATGATGATATGTTCAAACTCTTTGCAATTTTACACTGTCGAACTCCTTTCTGATATTGCTCCACTATTTTTCGGTGCAGAATTAGGGGGATTGGTGATCCTCTTCCCATCTTTACTTCTGAGAGCCGCTGCCACTCCAAGATGCTCTTTTTATACCCAGTCATGTTAATGACCTATTGCCAATTGACCTAATGAGTTGCAATTTGCTCCTCCAGCTGTTCCTTTTTTGTACCTTTAACTTTTCCAGCCTCTTATTGCCCCTGTCCCAACTTTTTTGAGATGCGTTGCTTTCATGAAATTTCAAATGAGCCAATATTTGGCATGAAATTTCAAAATGTCTCACTTTCGACATTTGATATGTTGTCTATGTTCTATTGTGAATACAATATCAGTTTTTGAGATTTGTAATTTATTGCATTCTGTTTTTATTTACAATTTGTACTTTGTCCCAACTTTTTTGGAATCGGGGTTGTACATGTCTAACAGAGCTCGGATATCTGAACTCTGATCCTGACTCAGTTAGAGAGTCTCCTGCAATGCTTTCAGCTTCCTCACAGAATGACTGCCACGCCGTTCTTGAGTTGTTCGAGAGCTATGTGCCATGTCGAAAGGGATAGACAGTGAGGGGGGAATAAATATTTAGACACTTTTTGTTATTTAATATAATCCCATTGCATATATCCACTTCAGACTTATATGTGAGGTCAGAAGTTTACTCATCATGGATGTACCGTGGCTATTTTGGGTTTTCAATTATTTCTTTGAATTGTTCTTTTTCTGTGGCAGAATGATTGTCCAACACGTATTAATGGGGGGGGGGGGGGGGGGGGAATTCGGTGCTTAAGTTTTAATTTGTGTTCTCTGAAATCAATACAGGGTCAAAAATATACATGCAGCACACCTAGTATTTGTTAAAATGTCCCTTAGAAAATTTTACCTTGAAAGGGTTCTCCAGAAAATCTGATGTAGCCGGCTAAAAAAAACAAAAAAACGCAATATCCCCCTGCTGGCAACTATGCCATAACTCTGGTAAAATGCGACTGAATTGAATGAAATTGCAATCTGCGTCTCTTGGGCAGCACGGTGGTGTAGTAGTTAGCACTGTCACCTAGATTAGATTAGATTAGATAGAACTTTATTGATCCCTTTGGGAGGGTTCCCTCAGGGAAATTAAAATTCCACCAGCATCATGACAGGATAAACAGAGAATAGAAAATAGAGAAAACTTCTAGATAAATTAAAATTATTTACATATACAAATATAAAAAGGAATAAGATATGGGAAAAGAAGAAAGAAAAAGTCCAGCAGGAGAGGTATTGCACATTTATACTGCACGTTGTCCAGTATTGCTTTTTGTCAGGCTAGGCCACTGCTCCTTCCTGTCCTCTGTCTTCCTGTTACCCCCCCCCCAGACAGGAGTTGTACAGTCTGATGGCGTGAGGGACAAAGGAGTTTTTAAGTCTGTTCGTCCTGCACTTGGGAAGGAGCATTTTGTCACTGAACAGGCTCCTCTGGTTGCTGATGACGGTGTGCAGAGGGTGACTGGCATCGTCCATGATGTTCAGTAGTTAACCTCACAGCAAGAAGGTTCTGGGTTCAAGCCCAGTGGCTGACGGGGGCCTTTCTGTGTGGAGTCTGCATGTTCTCCCCGTGTCTGCTCCGGTTTCCCCCACAGTCCAAAGACATGCAGGTTAGGTTAACATGGGGCAGCCATGGCCTGAGTTTGGGCTGAAGTGCCCTTGAGCAAGGCACCAAACCCCCAACTGGTCCCCGGGTGCTGTAGCATAGCTGCCCACTGCTCTGGGTATGTGTATGTGCTCATTGCTCACTTGAGTGTGCATGTGTGTGTTCACTGCTTCAGATGGGTTAAATGCAGAGGAGGAATTTCATTGTGTGCTTAAGTCTGTGCTTGAGTGTACGTGTGACGAATAAAGGCTTCTTGGCTTGGTATTACTGACATATAACAAAGAATCCTGCCAAGTTTCGTGAAATTCCTCCAAAAATTGTGAGAGGAGTTGATTTCAGAAGCTTCCCGGGACGGACTGACGAACATCGCCACGACATAATCCCCCTTCGGGCCTTTCAGCCAGCGGGGGATAATAATAAATAGTAGTAGGTGGCTCTGGAATTTGAAATTTACATGCCTTCTGGTGGCTGCAGGTGCATTCTTAGCTAATAAATTACTAACCATTTCCATGTAAAATACTTGCAAAATATGTATGAAATTTCCCACCAGATGTGTGCACGCTTGGCTTTCTTAGTTCCCCTCTGTAGTATGCTGCCTGGCTCTGTAACATAACTACATATGCTACGACGCGGTAACGTGGTTCGGCTCAGCCAATCAGAGAGTGAGAATCGATCTACAAATATGGTGTCGCTTCCGGTCATGTTAGACCCGAATTGAAGACAATTTCGTGGTGGAATAATTGGATCTGCAGTAAATTAAGCCTCGGTCACAACCGGCCGTACGTGCTCCTACGGCCGGTCTACGTGCAAAAAACGCAAGAAACGCACGGAGGGCGAGCGTGTGACGTGCTGATTTTCGAGCCGTAGACTGACCGCAGAGGTTCTTTGTCATGTCAAACAAACTCTACAGGCGCTTATGTTTTTTTTCAGGTTGCAAGACAAACTTACGGCCAACGTGCGTCTTTCTCCATGAACAAAAAAAAAACGCAGCGATTTGGGAAACGCCAAAAATCGCACGGCCAAAAAACCGTACGTCCGGTTGTGACCTAGGCTTTATGGGCAGCGGAGAGGATATAAACCGTTTGAACATTGAAAGGCAATTTTTTTTTTTCTGGGATCGAGTAGCCGGCGCAGACCGTCTGTGTAGCTGGAGAAAACCGCCGGTCGCTGGCGCTTGGGGACATCTCCGTCTTAACCAGATGCTTTTAGCAGCCGTTAACAAGCTTCTTACAAAATTCTGGTTGGATATTTGCCCACTCTTCTTGGCAGAATTAGCAAAATTCAATTACATTTTTTGGTTTTCTGGCATGGACCTGACTTTAAAGCATGGTCCAGATTTTTTCCACAGGGTTGAGGGTCAGGACTTTGGGAAGGCCATTCCTAGAGCTAAACATCAGCCTGCTTTATCCATTCCATAACCAGCTCTGATGAGTTTTTGGGGTCATTGTCCTGTGAGAAGACACAGTTTCAGCAGTCTAGCTGATGGTTTGAGGTCACGTTGAAGAATTCTGAGGTAGTCCTCCTTCTTCGTGATTCCGTCCACTTTGTTTATGCATGCTTAACAGTTGGTACAGTGTTCTTGAGTTGAATGCCTCACCTTTACTCCACCAAAAACATACTCCTGGTCACTGTGGCCAAACAACTTAATCTCTGCCTTATCTGACCATAAAAAATTCCTTCAGGCTTTTTCTTTGTCTATATGTGATCAGCTTCAGACTTTAGCCAAGCTTGAAGGTGTCGACTTTGGAGCAGGGGTTTCTTTCTTGGACGGTAGCCTCTCAGTCCATGCTGATGTAAAACTGGCTTTACCGTAGACCGTGACACTAGTGTTCCAGCAGCTTCCAGGTCATGGCAGGTCGATGCCTTGGAGGTTCTTGGGTTGTTCCTGACCATCCAAACCAATTTTCTCTCTGCTGAGGGTGACAGCTCGGGTCTTCTTCCAGACCTTGGCAAAGTGGCTACACGTCCCAAAAACTTGTACTTTCCAAACAAACCCTTTTTATGCTTTACAGAGAAGCTACCTGCTGTAGTCAACCATGATCACGGACAGGAAGTTAAGAAGCATTGGCCTTGACAGGTTCAGACGTTTTGGAACTTTCACCACGACTGGGTGTGTGAATATTTTTGACCCTGTATGTAGAATTTTAACTTTGTGTTGATTTCAGAAAACCTCAAATAAACTAAAACTAGGAGCAATTTATTGGTTTTTCTATTTAAGCTCTACGTTCTAAAATCATTCTTCGCCAGAAAAACAACAGTTCAAAGAAATCACTGAAAGCCCAATATTGCCTCGACATTCACGTCCATGATGAGTGTACCGTATGTAAACCTCTGGCCTCAGCTGTACACACATAACGTCTCTTGACTTTGTACTTACAAATGTGAACGAAGAAGTATGTATCCACAAGATTAAACAAAGATATGCTATATGGCCAAAAGCATTTGAACACATGACCATCACACCTATGAGCTTGTTGGACATCCTATTCCAAATATCACGGGCATTAATATGTAGTCAGTCCCGCTTTTGTGGTTGTAACAGCCTTCAGGCTTCGAGAAAGACTTCTGTACAAAGTGTGGAGTGTGTCTGTGGGAAATTGTTCCCATGGAATACGCACTGCAAGTACAGTATATCAAATAACAAAAACAAATATGTCTGAATCCTTACTCCTTACTTCCCTTCACTGTCATCTTCGAACTCTTTCTCTCTAAATTTTAGGTTTCACTGTCTCTCTTGTAATATTGTATATTATTCTATCCCCGTTCACTGGATATGAGCAATCACGCGCTCTGATTAGCAACTCTCCTATAAGGCTATCAGATCATATACCGTGAGTAGAGAAAACAAAATGGCGGCGCGTGCTGCGGAACCAACTGAGGATGAAATAAAAACTCTACGTGAAAACAAACCCCCAAAAAATACCAAAAAAAAAAAGCAACAAAATATGGAATGAAAGTATTTATTGGTAAGGGCGTATCTTTTTTTTTTCCCCCCAAGAATTATTATTATCGCATTTTTCACAAATTGCTCCTGTCATTTCACCGGCTTGTTTACATTCTTCATCTTTAAGCATTAAAATTTGTTGAATTTTTTTTTTTTAGACTGGTTCGAAAGCTCAAAGAAGTTTGAAAATTACAGAACTGAAATGTCTGAGGAAGAATTAAATAAATGTCTAAATCTATTCTATACCTCGGCACGACAGCAAGACGGCATTTTCTACAAAAAACAAACAAACAACAACAAAAAAACCCCACTAAAGTCAATTCATGCACCCATCGATAGGTTTTTAAGAAGTCTGCCTAAGCGGAAATGATTTTGTCCGATGTTTTGTACAAAGTTTTTATTTACTGAATTTGCAAAAAAAATAAAAATGCTCCGTTTCTCAAAATCAAGTGAATGTGGATAGAATAAAACAGTTATTCCACTCAATCTCATCGTACGTGGCTTATAGCCGACTCAGAGCTACGCGCCTCATTGGCTACCAGCTCATGTACGACTTGATTTCGTGGAATAACTGTTAATTATGTTTTAAGAAAGACATCCAGAAATACCCTCATATTATTATTATCCGCCTCTAGTAGTGATGATTTTGGATATTACCGTCCTGGTAAGTCTTTGAATAGATTTTATTTTTAGTACACAACAGATTGAGCGCCTCCCCATGGAGCTACCCAGGAGACAGGCCATTATACTGTCAGGCAGTAATATGTGGTCTAAAATAGTGAGCACACGCTCACTAATTACCTACCCTCAACTGCCCTCGCCTCATCAAATATGCTAATTCTAATGATTTTATCCTGCTCTGAAAACTTCTGCTTTAAAAACGCTTATTATGAAACATTTCTGGGGCTTTCAGTGGTCACAGTTGTTACAAGAAAAAAAAAATGAACAACACATACCGAGGCTTTGTTACTGACAAAAAGGACAGACGGAAGGATGTGTACGAGCATGAGTGTGTGTTCATTTTGAAGGGTGCAGAGGGCAAGGCGTGGGACACACAGGAGGATGACTGAAAGACAAACACCGTTGCCCACCGGTTGTGTTTGATGGAGGGGGTTTTGTCCCCTTTCCCAACTGCACTATTGTTGACTGGAGCCGAGTTCAGTTCGGAGGGAGAGAACGAGAAGATTAAGAGTCAGACAGATTAGATAAGATTGAGAAATTTAGACAAGTAGATCAGACGAGAGGAACGAGAGAGAGAGAGAGAAGCATCCAAGAGAAGATCAGATAAGGGGAAGAAAAAAAAATGAGAACAAGGTGGTTCTGTGAGAAGATCAGATGAGAAGAAAAACAGATAAGAAGAACAAAAAAAAAAGTCAGTGAGATGATAAGACAAGGGGAAAAAGTAGATAAGACAAGAATGAGATTAGACCAGATGAGGAAAATTAAATTAGAGACACCCAGAAGATTAGACACAAATAATGCACTGTATGGTAGCAGTCATATATATTTACTCTATGTGTGTGTGAATACAATTATATATGAAGAATATGAGACTTGATCACTATTACAGAATATATTAATATCACTCCAAAGTATTATTTGTTGGTGTGTGTGTTTAATGCCAATGACTGCTAATATCTCAGAACGGTTACTGAAAACTCATGAAGCACTCTTCTCACCACCACACATGAGCGTGTGGGCGTTACCTGGAGGAGGAAGCTCTAGTTTGTGGCGTCTGAGTTCAGACATCGACATATGGAGCTGCTCGATGACATAATCATCAGTGAAGAGGAAATCCTTCGAGAGAGCAACTTGGAGGAACTCCACCAGGTCCTCCATGGAGTGCTTCATCAGGGTCTCTGGACACACACACACACACACACAGACACACTCTTGTATCGCTGGAACCACATGTTCTCATCAGGTCAGTTTCACACATACACAAAGGTGCCATTACTTTTGTGGAGCTTGAGGATGGTGTAGGACATCGCAGGCAGAACTTTCTCTCCCTCGAGTATGTAGATGTCCCATATCCTGAGGGTTAATGTGAAAGGGGTCTGTCAAACAGGATGGAAAACACACACACACACACACACATACATTAAACAAGGGCAAAGAGAGAGTAAATGTGTAGGGGGTGATTTCATCTGTTAAAAATCACTGGGCTCCTTCTCCATTCAAGGTCCTTATTAATTATTCATAAGCAATAGGTGCTGTGAGGAAGCCCTGTCTCTACAAGGTGTTCCAGGGGGCGGAGCCACATTAATTAACCTCCACCTTAAAGGAGAACTGAAGGGAAATTTTTTATTATCAAAATTCTCTCATTTTATTAAATATCGGAACGCATTTTTGATCGCTATTTTGTCGCTGCTATAGTGAGTTATGGGTGTTTGAAATATGCTCTGTAATATATCAGTCCATATGTCAAAGCAACGGCCGTAAACGAGATTCGTTGAGACCTGTGCGAGACATCGTAGAACGGAAGTAAAACGTACAGCGGAAATCAAAGCGACCGACATCTGCCAACGTTGTCAAAAGACGCGCGCGCCCTCTTTCGAATGCTGATGTAATCAAGCCGGAAGTTTTGTTTGCTTTGATCACAATCAGGAAAGTTTGTAAAAAGTAGGCAGTAATTGTCATTTAGACTCATTTTTGTGCAATACTTCGTTTGGAAAACAGTTTTCAAAATGGCGACACTGACACCTGGCTGACACTTCACGTTTCGAAGTCTCGCACAAGTCTCGTGAAGATCGCGCGGATAAGCGACGCCTGCCGTGGACCAAACGAACTAAATTCAACATGACTAAAAACCGAATAGGCCGATAAGTATAATATTTAATTGCAATTAGTTGCCAATACGAGTCACGATAAAAGGTTACTAAAACCGAAAACATAACTGAATAACACGTTAAGAAATAAAGCAAATTTAAAAATGACTTCAGTTCTTCTTTAAATTATACTCTCGAAATCTTCCCAACTTCCCACCGCTGCAGTCTCAGGTGGCATTTAATGGCATCCTGTACAGACAGGAAGTTGGGGGGAAAAAACCCTTATATTTATGATATGTTAAACATTTCCAGCCCTAATGTCAAGTCATCCCAATTTCTGATTGGACTGAGGATGCAGTGTGTGAGAGTCTCTTACACGATCCAGAAAGCACTGAAAGAACCACTTCATGGTATAGAGACTGGTGAAAACCTCCTGACTGTCCTGTGGAGGGAAACGGAAACACACACAGTTATTAAAGAGTACGCTAAAGAAACATTTCTCCACTCCGTACCCTGTGACAATACACCGGCCGACTTTTCGTTTTCTGATACTAAGCTGTAACTCCAGTCGCAGACAGGTTTGTTGATGAAATGATCTAATCACTTAATCACTACTAATCACTTATTAACTGAGCTTTACAGGAAAATATCAGACTGAGGTCGACAGTACGGACTGAACTATACGCGAGGTCCGTACAAAAATATCTCGGTCTGATGTTTTCCCGTAAAGACCGAGCAAGCGAGGTTAATAAGGAGTTTATTACATGGCTTTTTTATTTCTAAGATTAAAATAGACGCTCATTACAATGAGGCGTGACGCTGCTTTCAGTCACGTTATATTTATAACAGTTGAGTCACGCATGCAGAATAAACAGCTAGCGGTTTCAAAACTGAATTTCTGCTAGCGGTTTCTGAACGCTCTTCGTTGCTCATTTCTTGAATAATTCTGACACTTTCTTTGTCTTTCGGCCGGTTTCGATTCGATTTTGAGTTCCAATTCTTTTTTTTTTTTTGTCATTTTGGTTTTTTGCATCATTGAAAGCCGGCGCCTTGGAAAGAAAGTCCGTAAGAAAGTCGCCCACGGGCATTATGAGAAAATACTGCCCGCCAAGGAACCAATCAGAGCGCACGATTTTACCGGAAGTAGCTCGTGCCTTATCATAAAATGTTATAATTATCATGTTAATAAATTCCACAATACATGGTAAATGTTTTTACTACAATAGCAGTTACTGTGCAATAACATGAAGCAGTATTGACAGTTTGTTACATGCTATTGTACATGCAAGGCTCACAAGAGGCTTGATAATTAGCGTGCGCGCGCACACACCTCCTGCCTAATGAGTTCCAATTCATTATAAACGTCTCCTTTCACCACACGTATTAATTAATCATTCACTGACATTTAGCTCAGTGAGATGTGCTTTCCAGATATATGCACGAAAATTATTAAACTAGTGAAAAAATGATAACTGAAATAATTAGGAATAAAAGTAATTCCTCATTATCTTCAGCAGTAACTGTAGCGAGGTAACAATCAGGAATGTCTGCTGTATTCAGTGACTGCAGGTTATTTTCATTCATCTGCTTTATTCTGCCTTATGTACTAATATTATCATCTTGTCTGTAATATCATATGTAAATACCTTTGGGATTTCAGACATCTCATCTCATCTCATTATCTCTAGCCGCTTTATCCTTCTACAGGGTCGCAGGCAAGCTGGAGCCTATCCCAGCTGACTACGGGCAAAAGGCGGGGTACACCCTGGACAAGTCGCCAGGTCATCACAGGGCTGTCACATAGACACAGACAACCATTCACACTCACATTCACACCTACGGTCAATTTAGAGTCACCAGTTAACCTAACCTGCATGTCTTTGGACTGTGGGGGAAACCGGAGCACCCGGAGGAAACCCACGCGGACACGGGGAGAACATGCAAACTCCGCACAGAAAGGCCCTCGCCGGCCACGGGGCTCGAACCCAGGACCTTCTTGCTGTGAGGCGACAGCGCTAACCACTACACCACCATGCCGCCCGATTTCAGACATAAAATTAAAAAGTGCTATAAATTAAGAATTACTCTGGCCATGTTGAATTTTCCGTTCTGATATTAATGCGCTTGTTCTCATTGTCATCATTTTCAGATTAACAGCTAATTCACAAAGACTCGGAGGGCAGGTGCTAAATTTTTCCGTGAGGAGATTTCACATTTTTGGAAGGAGTCTCCAGTGTCGACGCTTTGTAACATTCGGAGATAAAACTGTAACGTTTACCAGGCATGAAAACGGGTCGGGGTGAAAAAGGTGAGAAGGGTGCGCGAGTGGTGACATGGCCTCTGGTGTTGTTTTGTTTGGGGGGGGGGGTCCTCCCCCAGAATAAATATTATAGCCTCCTTACTAAGTATACTGTATTGACATTTGCACAAGGACATACAGTACAAATACATGTAGTTATAGTGAAATTATGCCCTGGAAAAAAATGCGAATAATAGAATGAAGAAAGTGGAGAACACGCAAGGAATAGTGATCATTTTTTCCTTTTATTTGCCTGGACCACCAGTGTCTCCATGGCCCGCTTTCGCCGAGTTGCCACATGTTTCAGCCTTGCCCGCTTCTCTCCTTCAGCAGTCGGTTTCATGGCCTGCTGAGCACTGCAAGTTGCTTGAGAGCCATACTTGCTCTGCTGCTTTCCCTCCTTGTTCACCCTCCGCTGGTGTTTGTATGTGGCTGCTGCAGAGTTAATGTCCTTGCACAATGTTCTGTCCACTTCCCCAAACTTCACGTCCTCCCTTCTAAAGAGCTGCATAGCTGTCTTCCCCCTGGACATCAGCGTGTACTTGACCGTCTGTATTGCATTAAATGTTTCCACATTCATGTTGCCACTCCTTTGATCAATTACATCATTCATCAGACTAAATGAGGACTCGACTCTAGGTCCATGAAAGATGGAGAGGCAACACTTAACCAGTGCACCCAGGGAGGGGTACTTGTCTGGTCTGTCGAAGACATGACCCCACCACTCCACGATGCTCTCTCCCTCCTTGAAGCTGGGGATGGTCAGGTCAACACTGAACCGCACAAGTTCCCTCTGGATATCCTGGTCTGCTGGCAAGAGGTGCCCCAGCATACCACTCAGCCTGCCAAGATATGGAAGTACCTGCAGCTTTCAGCTCTTTTTAAATCAAGGCTGAATACTTTCTTCTTTGCTGCTGTCTTTTATTAAATCAAATTTGAGACTTTTAATTTGATTTCTTTCAGCACGGACAGCACTACAAAATGGCGTCTCCACTATACAGTGCCCTATATAGTGAGTAGCGAGCAATTTCGGACACAGGGATTGTCAAAAGATGCGCGCACCCTCTTTCGAATGCTGACATAATCAAGCCGGAAGTTTTGTTTGTTTTGATAGCGATCAGGAAAGTTTGAAAAAAGTAGGAAATTCAGTCCGATGACTCAATCCAGCTTCCAGCGGTCTGGCCTGCACTCTGACTGATGTGTGCACGCTCTGGCCAGCAGGAGAAGAGGCACGAAATGATGCTGCTTGCCCTTCGCAGCGAGATGTACTCGTTGCTATGGCGTCAATATCAAAGCAGGAGGAAGAGGCGCAAACCGTCACGAACTGTCTATGGGTGCGAAGCGACCTCCTTGCCCTTTGGGTCAATATCAAACCCCCCCCCCCCCCCCAATTTTTTTTTCTCATCGGATCTACACGGTTCATGTAGGTCACCCATTTTGGTTTCAAAATGGCGAATTTCGCCGAAAGGTGAGGGATTTTCATGCATGGTTTACACAAGAAAGTGTTCAGGAAAGGGCACTTTACGATTTCTGCGTAACATCAAGTCGCTGTTTTTTGTTCGTTGTATTAACTTTAAGGCTGAGAAAAAAATAAAGAACAGCTTGGGAAAAATGACTGGTTTTCGCTGCAGTAACATAAGTGATAACAGGAACTAACTTGTCTTATGGACATCTCATCTCATTATCTCTAGCCGCTTTATCCTTCTACAGGGTCGCAGGCAAGCTGGAGCCTATCCCAGCTGACTACGGGCGAAAGGTGGGGTACACCCTGGACAAGTCGCCAGGTCATCGCAGGGCTGACACATAGACACAGACAACCATTCACACTCACATTCACACCTACGGTCAATTTAGAGTCACCAGTTAACCTAACCTGCATGTCTTTGGACTGTGGGGGAAACCGGAGCACCCGGAGGAAACCCACGCGGACACGGGAGAACATGCAAACTCCGCACAGAAAGGCCCTCGCCGGCCCCGGGGCTCGAACCCAGGACCTTCTTGCTGTGAGGCGACAGCGCTAACCACTACACCACCGTGCCGCCCCGTCTTATGGACATTTCACAACAATTCATGATTCGATTCAAGATATTGGGTTCACATGATTCAATTTTCCCCAAGATATTTTTTTGAAAACAAGACCAAAAAAAATTATTACCAAGAAAATGCAAAATTTATTTTCCTACTCTGTATCAACTTAAAAACACCTTTGTTAAATTAAAAAAAAAATTAAAAATCTTTCATTTAATTAATAACCAACAATAATTAATTACACACATTTGTAAAGGCGGGAGTGAAATATATATATATATATATATATATATATATATATATATATATATATATATATATACACAGGGAGTGCAGAATTATTAGGCAAGTTGTATTTTTGAGGATTAGTTTTATTATTGAAAAACAACTATGTTCTTGATGAACCCAAAAGACTCATAAATATCAAAGCTGAGTATTTTTGGAAGTTGGAGTAGGGCTTTCTTAGTTTTAGCTATCTTAGGAGGATATCTGTGTGTGCAGGTGACTATAACTGTGCATAATTATTAGGCAACTTAACAAAAAACAAACATATACCCATTTCACTCATTTATTTTCACCAGGGAAACCAATATAACAACTCAACATTCACTAATATACATAGCTGGCATTCAAAAACAAAAAAACAAAAACAAATCAGTGACTAATATAGCCGCCTTTCTTTACAAGGACACTCAAAAGCCTGCCATCCATGGATTCGGTCAGTGTTTTGATCTGTTTGCGATCAACATTGCGTGCAGCAGCAACCACAGCCTCCCAGACACTGTTCAGAGATGTGTACTGTTTCCCCTCCTTGTAGATCTCACATTTGATGAGGGACCACAGGTTTTCTATGGGGTTCAGATCAGGTGAACAAGGAGGCCACGTCATTAATCTTTCTTCCTTTAGACCCTTTCTGGCCACCAGCCATGCTGTGGAGTACTTGGATGCGTGTGATGGAGCATTGTCCTGCATGAAAATCATGTTTTTCTTGAAGGATGCTGACTTCTTCCTGTACCACTGCTTGAAGAAGGTGTCTTCCAAAAACTGACAATAGGACTGGGAGTTGAGCTTGACGCCGTCCTCAACCCGAAAAGGTCCCACAAGCTCATCTTTGATGATACCAGCCCATACCAGTACCCCACCTCCACCTTGCTGGCGTCTGAGTCGGACTGGAGCTCTCTGCCCTTTGCTGATCCAGCCACGAGCCCATCCATCTGGCCCATCAAGACTCACTCTCATTTCATCTGTCCATAAGACCTTAGAAAAATCAGTCTTGTGATACTTCTTGGCCCAGTCTTGACGTTTCATCTTGTGTGTCTTGTTCAGTGGTGGTCGTTTTTCAGCCTTTGTTACCTTGGCCGTGTCCCTGAGTATTGCACACCTTGTGCTTTTTGACACTCCAGTGATGTTGCAGCTCTGAAATATGGCAAAACTGGTGGCGAGTGGCATCTTGGCAGCTTCACGCTTGACTTTCCTCAGTTCACGGGCAGTTAGTTTGCGCCTTTTTTTTCAACGCGCTTCTTGCGACCCTGTTGACTATTTTGAATGAAGCGCTTGATTGTTCGATGGTCACGCTTCAAAAGCTGGGCAATTTTAAGAGTGCTCCATCCCTTTGCAATATATGTCACTATTTTTGACTTTTCTGAGTCCGTCAAATCCCTCTTCTGACCCATTTTGCCAAAGGAAAGGAAGTTGCCTAATAATTTTGCACACCTGATATAGGGTGTTGATGTCATTAGACCACACCCCTTTTCATTACAGAGATGCACATCACCTGGTATGCTTAATTGGTAGGAGGCTTTCAAGCCTATGCAGCTTGGAGTAGGCCAACATGCATAGAGAGGGTAATGTGGTCAACATACTCATTTGCCTAATAATTCTGCACTCCCTGTATATATATATATATATATATATATATATATATATATATATATATATATACACACACACACACACACACACACTAGTGCATCTCAAAAAATTAGAATATTGTGAAAAAGTTCAATATTTTCCATCAGTTATTTAAGAAAGTGAAAATGTTATATATTATAGACTCATTACACATAAACTAAAATGTTTCAAACATTTTTCTATTTTAATTTTAATCAGTATGGCATACAGTACAAAAACATAAAAAAAAAAACCATCTCAAAATATTAGAATATTTCATTTCGAGTTTGAGTAAAACAGTATGAACACAGTGTATCTCTCGGTCTAGGTCAGTACACACAACCACAATCATGGGGAAGACTGCTGACTTGACTGTTGTCCAGAAGATGATCACTGATGCTCTCCACAAGGAGGGTAAGCCACAAAAGGTCATTGCTGAAAAGGGTGGCTGGAAAAGGTGCACAAGCAACAGGGATGGCCGCAGTCTTGAGAGGATTGTCAAGAAAAGTTGATTCAAGAACTTGGGAGAGCTTCACAAGGAGTGGACTGAGGCTGGTGTCAGTGTATCAAGACCCATCACGAACAGACATCTTCAAGAAAGGGGATACAACTTTCGCATTCCTAATATCAAGCTACTCCTGAGCCAGAGACAATGTCAGAAGTGTCTTATCTGGGCTAAGGAGAGAAAGAAATGGACTGTTGCTCAGTGGTCCAAAGTCCTCTTTTCAGATGAAAGTACATTTTGCATTTAATTTGGAAATCACGGTTCTAGAGTCTGGAGGAAGAGTGGAGAGGCACAGAATCCAAGGTGTTTGAAGCCCAGTGTGAAGTTTCCACAGTCTGTGATGATTTGGGGTGCCATGTCATCTGCTGGTGTTGGTCCACTGTATTTTATCAAGTCCAAAGTCAACACAGCCATCTACCAGGAGATTTTAGAGCACTTCATGCTTCCATCTGCTGACGAGCTTTTTGGAGATGCCGATTTCCTTTTCCAGCAGGACTTAGCACCTACCCATAGTGCCAAAACTACTACCGAATGGTTTGCTGACCATGATAGTACTGTGTTTGATTGGCCAGCCAACTTGCTTGACCTGAACCCCATAGAGAATCTATGGGGTATTGTCAAGAGGAAGATGAGAAACACCCGACCCAAAAATATAGATACGCTGAAGGCCACTATCAAAGCAACCTGGGCTTCAATAACACCTCAGCAGTGCCACAAGACTGATCACCTCCATGCCACACCACATTGATACAGTAATTCATGGTAAAGGAGCCCCAACCAAGTATTGAGTGTATAAATGAATATACTTTTCAGAAGTTGGACATTTCTGTATTGTAAATCCTTTTTTTGATTGATCTTAGGGAATATTCTAATAATTTGAGATACTGGATTTCTGATTTTCATGAGCTATAAGCCATAATCATCAAAATTAAAACAAAAAAAGGCTTTAAATATTTCACTTTACATGTAATGAATATAGAATATATGAAAGTTTACCTTTTTGAATTAAATTATGAAAAAAGGAACTTTTTCATGGTATTCTAATTTTTTGAGATGCACTAGTGTGTATATACAGTGGGGCAAAAAAGTATTTAGTCAGCCACCAATTGTGCAAGTTCTCCCACTTAAAAAGATGAGAGAGGCCTGTAATTTTCATCATAGGTACACTTCAACTATGAGAGACAGAATGGGGGGAAAGAATCCAGGAAATCACATTGTAGGATTTTTAATGAATTAATTGGTAAATTCCTCAGTAAAATAAGTATTTGGTCACCTACAAACAAGCAAGATTTCTGGCTCTCACAGACCTGTAACTTCTTCTTTAAGAGGCTCCTCTGTCCTCCACTCGTTACCTGTATTAATGGCACCTGTTTGAACTCGTTATCAGTATAAAAGACACCTGTCCACAACCTCAAACAGTCACACTCCAAACTCCACTATGGCCAAGACCAAAGAGCTGTCAAAGGACACTAGAAACAAAATTGTAGACCTGCACCAGGCTGGGAAGACTGAATCTGCAATAGGTAAGCAGCTTGGTGTGAAGAAATCAACTGTGGGAGCAATTATTAGAAAATGGAAGACATACAAGACCACTGATAATCTCCCTCGATCTGGGACTCCACACAAGATCTCACCCCGTGGGGTCAAAATGATCACAAGAACGGTGAGCAAAAATCCCAGAACCACACGGGGAGACCTAGTGAATGACCTGCAGAGAGCTGTGACCAAATTAACAAAGGCTACCATCAGTAACACACTACGCCGCCAGGGACTCAAATCCTGCAGTGCCAGACGTGTCCCCCTGCTTAAGCCAGTACATGTCCAGGCCCGTCTGAAGTTTGCTTGAGAGCATTTGGATGATCCAGAAGAGGATTGGGAGAATGTCATATGGTCAGATGAAACCAAAATAGAACTTTTTGGTAAAAACTCAACTTGTCGTGTTTGGAGGAGAAAGAATGCTGAGTTGCATCCAAAGAACACCATACCAACTGTGAAGCATGGGGGTGGAAACATCATGCTTTGGGGCTGTTTTTCTGCAAAGGGACCAGGACGACTGATCCGTGTAAAGGAAAGAATGAACGGGGCCATGTATCGTGAGATTTTGAGTGAAAACCTCCTTCCATCAGTAAGGGCATTGAAGATGAAACATGGCTGGGTCTTTCAGTATGACAATGATCCCAAACACACCGCCTGGGCAACGAAGGAGTGGCTTCGTAAGAAGCATTTCAAGGTCCTGGAGTGGCCTAGCCAGCCTCCAGATCTCAACCCCATAGAAAAGCTTTGGAGGGAGTTGAAAGTCCGTGTTGCCCAGCGACAGCCCCAAAACATCACTGCTCTAGAGGAGATCTGCATGGAGGAATGGGCCAAAATACCAGCAACAGTGTGTGAAAACCTTGTGAAGACTTACAGAAAATGTTTGACCTCTGTCATTGCCAACAAAGGGTATTATAACAAAGTATTGAGATGAACTTTTGTTATTGACCAAATACTTATTTTCCACCATAATTTGCAAATAAATTCTTTAAAAATCCTACAATGTGATTTTCTGGATTTTTTTTTCTCATTCTGTCTCTCATAGTTGAAGTGTACCTATGATGAAAATTACAGGCCTCTCTCATCTTTTTAAGTGGGAGAACTTGCACAATTGGTGACTGACTAAATACTTTTTTGCCCCACTGTGTGTGTGTGTGTGTGTGTGTGTGTGTGTGTATGTATATATATATATATATATATATATATATATATATATATAGCTGGGATGTCTGTATCGTGAAATACTGTGACTGAGGAGGCCCTCTGGGCCGAGGTCAGTATTCAAGGCCGAGGTCACAGTATTTCACCATACGGACCGACCTTCAGCTGGTAAATAATATATTAATTTTTTTCTTTACCAAATTCTAACAGAAAACAAGAGCGCCCGAAAGGTAAACCATATTTAGAACAAACCTGCTACAAGCTCATAAAAAACCTGTTTGACAAGCTACGTCAGCTCGAAATTTTCCAAAAATAAAAAACTTGATCTCTGCGACACAAAACCAGGTGCTTTCGCGTTCGCTGTGAACACTGTCGTTATCGCTATCCATGCTGTAAAATTAATGCTATTATACTGAGAAATGCGAAAATAAATGTTGACAAAAAATTGCTACAATGTTTGTTGTTGTTGTGAACGAGCGAGTCGCCAAAGGTCCGTAACCAGGGTCCAGATCGTAGGATTCCGGGCCGCTCGTGATCCAATCAGAGGGCATGATTTGATGGAAACTGGACTGCGAAAAAAATATATACTTATTGACTGAGTGGGAGGGCTGGACGGAAAAATATTTGGCTCGAGGTCATACAGACAGAGTGCAACTAGGTCCGTACAAATGACCAAGAGCCAAATATTTTCCCATCTGGCCCAACCTAACACAGTCAACAAGCATTTTATCATATATATGACCTTTACGTCAGGTCCATCGTTTAAATTTCCTCTCTTCTCTGCTTGTATATAGAAACTACATAGCAAGCTGTCTAACTCCTTAGAGGGGATGACTTGTATCTCTTTCCTCCTTAACTTCATCAAGAAATCTTTTGAAAATGTTCACGTCGTACTTAGGTTTTTTTTTTCACTGCGTTTTCTTGTTGTCCTTGTATAAACAAGTGAATTTCTTTGCTTGAAAGTATCTTTTTTCCCCATTTTCTTTGACAATTTCAGCTTATTCAATTGGGTCTGTGTCTAATAAATAATCTAGATAATAAAATTCACTCTTGCTGTGCTCAGTTGTGTTGCTCATTTTTCAAAGTAACAATTCAGAGCAAAATGAAAACGGCGGAACCGACGGAAACGGGTCCTGGGCCACATATGGCTTTTTCCGAACTAGATTCAAAACACTGTATCTGCCCAGTCACGTGACTTTTTCCCAATGGTTTTATTAAGAGCACGCACACGGGTCCGTATGGATCATATGATAAAATAGCCTATTAACTAAAGTATTCCTTTCATTCCAAAGTGAAAAGTTAAGAACAAATAGGTCTTTTCTTAATAAACATTTATGAACATCTGCATTCCCTCCATCTGCTTCGCTTTATCTTTCAGCAGTCTGTAAAAACAGAGCTCTGATGTTTTGTTAAATCTATTTGTACAGTCAGTCAATCATACAACAGCTCTTTCACGGTTTAGATCTGGTTTTTGTGCGTTTTTGCGGCATTAGAGCTGTGTGACTTCCACTTACAGTGAAGTCACATGTATTCCCACTATTGTACGTTATTCTGCCCTCTGCTGTCTAAACAACACAATTACAGCTAAGAAAAAAAAACAATTACACAGCCTGATAATAATCGCAATTCATTTTTTTCTTTAATCGATTCAAATCATCATAAAATGGTATCATGATTTATCATCGCACAATATATTGTTACATGCCTGTTAAAAGGCACATTCTGTTCTTAATGTCTAAAAAAAAATTGCTCGCATCTCAAAACTGATGTGGTATAAAAGGAATAAAACACTCCGGGACACACTGCATCAACCTGATGAGTATTTTGCTCGTACTGCACGCCTCGCTGAGTTATCCCTTACACATATTACGATCAATGATTAAATTATGCATTTATGATGCACGAACACTATTCTAAATACATGTGATATTCTAAAGCAGATGATTTACACAGATAGATAAAATATTATAATACAAGGACATGAGTGTTTTACTGGGAAATACACCACTCGTATTTTTCATACGAGCGCCATCTGGGACATGGAGAACCAAAAGCGTGACATAAATCTCTATACGTCACTCATAAGGAAGTCGGTGAATTGTTCTGATATATTTTGGAACTTTTTAATTGTGAATATGTCTGTATAAGAAAAAGAAAATCACATGTTGGCTTGAAGATATGAACTTTATCTTCTCATGCTGAGAAACTTGCATTTTTCATACAAAATACATCGCGGATCTGAGTAACAAATTTCCAGATATCTCACGCCGATGACGTCACTCCCAGTGTTTTCTCACTGACTGGATGCGTGTTGTCAAAATGGTGAACCGGTTCAACATTAAAATTATTTTGAGTAACTTGCATATTTTTCGTGGATGTGTCCACATGACACGGTGGCGCGAAGACATGAAGTTGATCTTCTCATGTTGAAAAATATTTTCACTCGTTTGCTTCGCTCACTCATGATGCATACATTCTCCACTCGAAGATAAACTTCATATCTTCACACCACCGTGTAATATTCTCTCTCATTTATCTATATAATACGCGGCAAAGTTTGTTTGTTTGTCTTGAGCTAACGTCGCTGTTTCTCGACGGATTTTCACCAAATTTGGCAAGTAGGTCCGGGGATGACCCGGAATTTTGCAGATATAAACAAAATTGATGTACGGGCCCCAGGGAAGTCCCTGGGGGGCACAACATCCACCCGCCCCAAATGCCCTTCACGTTACATTTATCAACACAAACTCTTGAAAGATAAACTTGGTACATAGGTACAGGAGATAGCCACAATTTGGCAGAACTCAGAAATTCCATATTCGGGCCCCAGAGGGTCCCTGGGTGTTGGATGTTTGGATTTTTGTTTGTCTTGGGTTAACATCACCATTTCTCTATGGATCTTCACCAAATTTGACATGGAAGTCTGGGGGCAACCCAGAATTTTGCAAAACCCAGGCAACCCTGGGTAACCAGCTAGTGTGTGTGTATATATATATATATATATATTAGTGCTGTCAAGCGATTAAAATATTTAATCGCGATTAATGTCGCGACTGTCATAGTTAACTCACGATTAATCGCAATTTAATCGCACATTTTTGTCACATGAAAAAACATTGTAATTCTCTTATCAGCATAAAAAAGTGAATGGGCTTGCTCACCGTTCGAACTACGGGGGTACTCGGGGGATCTGAGATCCCCTGAAACAGACATGAGATCCCTTGAAAACATGATTTGGGAAATGTTGGGGGGTCTCTAAAATATTGGCAAAATGATGTTTACTGACATAGCAATCGTGTGTAACGGGAAGCATTTGCATATCCGAAGTGAGCGCGCGATGGAGATCAAGCGCAAGCACCCCCCCCAAGGGAAAAAAAAGGGACCCCCCGAAAATATCGGCATAGTTCGAACACTGGTTGTACCAATGTGTTTTTTTTTTTATTGCAGAGCATAACACGTCTTGTCACAGCCACTGCAAAGTGCGGCTGGAGCCGCCGATGGGAAAACGAAACTTAAGCCGAGCACCGTGGCTCTTCGGGGGAGGGCAGAGGACTCTGGCTGTGCGGGGTGTGGCATCATGTCACAGAGCGTTAATCTCGCGATAAAAAAATTATCGCCGTTAAAATTGAGTCAAGTTAACGCGTTAATAGCGCGACATTTTTGACAGCACTAATATATATATATATATATATATATATATATATATATATATATATATATACACACACACACACACACACACACACACACTCCCGTTCAAAAGTTTGGGGTCACCCAGACAATTTTGTGTTTTCCATGAAAAGTCACACTTTTATTTCCCACCATAAGTTGTAAAATGAATAGAAAATATAGTCGAGACATTTTTCTGGCCATTTTGAGCATTTAATCGACCCCACAAATGTGATGCTCCAGAAACTCAATCTGCTCAAAGGAAGGTCAGTTTTATAGCTTCTCTAAAGAGCTCAACTGTTTTCAGCTGTGCTAACATGATTGTACAAGGGTTTTCTAATCATCCATTAGCCTTCTGAGGCAATGAGCAAACACATTGTACCATTAGAACACTGGAGTGAGAGTTGCTGGAAATGGGCCTCTATACACCTATGGAGATATTGCACCAAAAACCAGACATTTGCAGCTAGAATAGTCATTTACCACATTAGCAATGTATAGAGTGGATTTCTGATTAGTTTAAAGTGATCTTCATTGAAAAGAACAGTGCTTTTCTTTCAAAAATAAGGACATTTCAAAGTGACCCCAAACTTTTGAACGGTAGTATATATAAAAGTCACTTCTTTGATGAAACACTTCAACCATATTTCCAGATTTAACACGTGTATGTCTTACTAGATGTTGTTTAAGCTTGGGGATCATCTTCTTCAAGATGCGGTCATGATGCTCTTGGAAGCGCAGCAGCTTTGGAAAACCTGGCACGAAAAATCCTGAACACACACACACACACACACACATACACACAGTTTAGCGTCACATCACTGAAGATCAGTTCAGCTGAAATGAAAAGTGTCGCTCACTAAACCCAAATGTAGCTGAACTGTCAGGACATGTTGTGATATTCGTTTCTTCTTTCTGCACCGGCGCTCGAAGGCTCATGTTGCTAATTATGAAAAGAAGTCTGTTTGACCTGGAACATTTTCATTTCTAACCATTTATACATCATAGCTCCAGGGATACAAGGATTTTTGCGTATTTACAATGCTTTGCAGAAGTATTCACCCCCTTGGACTTTTTTTTTTCCCACGTATTGTACTGCTCCAAGCTGGAAATCAAATCGAGGTAATTAGGACTATACCAACGCTACACAATAATATCGCACTGGATGAGAGGAGGGGAAAAAAACAAAACAAAACTATCTAGTTTTATAGTTTACAAAGCTATAAAAATAACATAGGAGCAGTGATTACAACTGTATTTGCACCTCCATTGTTGTGAAACCCAACAAGCTGCCATTAAAATCAACAGAAATAAACCTGTTATCTGTGGTTGGTAGAAGAGAGCAACTGGACTTGCTTGAAAAGTCTTGAAGACGTTTCGCCTCTCATCCGAAAGGCTTCCTCAGTTCTGTCTGTCTAATAGGGAGTATCAAGTATTTATCCTCTCATGGATCATCATAGAATCCGAATCAGAATGCTGATGGCTGCATTGTAGTCCAGTTGCTCTCTTCTACCAACCACAGATTACTATGTACCTGGATGACTGAGTATCTTCACAGATAAATAAACCTGTTACTCGAAGTAAACTAGCTTCGTTAGAGAACGTACGGAAATAAAATACAAGGTTCGGTCAGGATTTTCGAACCAGTCCACAGTTTTCCTCGACAGAATCTTATTAGAAATGTTGTGAAATCTGTCTCAAGATTTTTTGTTTATAAAACCAAACATAAGTGTTGTGCAAGTAATGTTACAGCCATATATAATGCATGTATGTGTCTTCTGTATAAAGTGATCGTGTAGAGGTGTGTGTGTACCGTGCATCGCATGTTTCTGTCCAGACAGCAGTCCGACCAGAGCCCAGAACGCGTCCTCTTCAGTCATATAAATCAGGAGGAGAGCAGTGATCTGGCTCATACCTTGACAATATCCCACCTCCTGCACACACACAATTATAGCTGTATGGTATTTCCTTTAAATCCGTGTATTAGTCAATCAGTCAGTTTTGAATAAATAGCTGTTATAAGTTCCTCGTTTTGTACAGAGAGCAATTTCAAATCGCAATATCTTGAGTTCATCTCAAATACAAATAATACATCCGTTTCCTGAATCGTGTGAGGTTTTTAAAATCGCTCTTATGCTAATTCCTGAGTCAGAAATTAACCCAAATGAGTTCTGGGACCTGCCAAGAGCATGCAGCTCCAAAACTGTGCACCAGAGTGTGATGTATTCTAATAAAGCAGCTTGGCATGCGTGAATTCATCCTCTCATTGAATCCACGCTAATGAGTTTGTTTCATTAAGGATGCTCGGCTCACCAACCGTGCCTCAAAATAAACTGATGATTTATGCGGAGACACCCAGACACGATCAGTACGGAGTTCAAAAACCCTTCCTTGAAGAAATTAAAGATCCAGATCTTTCTGCCAAACATACTTTCACGAAACTGTATATATAATTCATCAGAACGAAAAAAAAAAACCCCAGAAATGTTTGTTTATTTTGTAATCTAGCCTAGGCTTTCTGCAAAGATCATGCTGGGTGAGGAGTTGAACAAACATGGTGGTAGAAACAGTGAGCTTGTCTCAAGGTGTCTAAAACCGAGCTTGCTCAGTGTGATGACCTCACACGGTGAATGTCAGGCTGTGATCAAGTTGTTGGATTGCTGTGTGCTGTATGTACGGTAGCAGGACAGACACAAGCTGAATCAATTCAGGTTGTTATCAGATCCCAGCTATCATAATGTCCCTGATGCCGATATATACAAACGCTTCTTCTTCTGCCCCGTGTCTCCACTGGAGAAAAGGGCCATTAGTTTTTTGATGTTTTCCATCCGCCCATCCCTGATGCGTGCTTGTCTGGTTAATTCCATCCAAGATGTTTTCTTTCCTTCTCGACAGTATGTCTCTATGTCTCTTTTCGTCTTCCTCGTTTGCGTTTACCGTCCATCTGGTGTCCATCTAAGAGCAACTGAAGGGTTCTTGCTGTTTCTGTCGTTATCTAGTCAAGTCAAGTTTATTTCTATCGCGCTTTTGACAATAGACATTGTCGCAAAGCAGCTGTACAGAATTTAAATGACTTTAAACATGAGCTCATTTTATCCCTAATTTATCGTCAATGAGCAAAAGCCTGTGGTGACGGTGGCAAGGAAAAACTCCTTCAGACGACATGAGGAAGAAACCTCGAGAGGAACCAGACTCAAAAGGGAACCCATCCTCATTTGGGTTCTTTCTTAGGGCCCCAAGATGGCCCCCAGACCCCCGGCTCCATTGTTCTGGGCCTTTGGTCTGTCATCCGGACAGGCTGAAATTGGGAAGGACGGACAACATTTCAGACTTGCCTGTCCTGTGACATTCTCCTTATTTCCCACACTGCACCGACTCATTCATAGCGTCTGTATTTTGAAGAACAGAACAATACTGAAAACATAAAAACTCTGAAATAACACAGGGAACATACACTACCGTTCAAAAGTTTGGGGTCACTTTCTGAAATGTCCTTATTTTTGAAAGAAAAGCACTGTTCTTTTCAATGAAGATCACTTTAAACTAATCAGAAATCCACTCTATACATTGCTAATGTGGTAAATGACTATTCTAGCTGCAAATGTCTGGTTTTTGGTGCAATATCTCCATAGGTGTATAGAGGCCCATTTCCAGCAACTCTCACTCCAGTGTTCTAATGGTACAATGTGTTTGCTCATTGCCTCAGAAGGCTAATGGATGATTAGAAAACCCTTGTACAATCATGTTAGCACAGCTGAAAACAGTTGAGCTCTTTAGAGAAGCTATAAAACTGACCTTCCTTTGAGCAGATTGAGTTTCTGGAGCATCACATTTGTGGGGTCGATTAAATGCTCAAAATGGCCAGAAAAATGTCTTGACTATATTTTCTATTCATTTTACAACTTATGGTGGGAAATAAAAGTGTGACTTTTCATGGAAAACACAAAATTGTCTGGGTGACCCCAAACTTTTGAACGGTAGTGTATACGGAATTGTGTGTGTGGGGGAGACCTTAAAAAAAAAAATTTTCATATTTTAGATTCTTCAAAGTAGCCAGTGTTTACCTTGATGACGCTTTACACACTATTGGCGTGATCTTAACCAGCTTCATGAGGTCGTCACCTGGAATGCTTTTCAATTAACGGGTGCCTCGTCAAAAGTTAATTTGCGCAATTTCTTGCCTTCTTAATGCGTACGAGATCAAACAGTCAACAGTAAATAACAAAAATACAGTAAATAGCCCTGTTCCACAACTGTAATAATCCTTCTCAAGAGCTGCTCAAGTAAGTCAAGAGAAACGACATCCATCATGACTTCAACACATGAAGTCAGTGTCTTAATTAATAGATTTAGAAGGTGTGTGAAAACTTTTGACTCGTCCTGTATACGTGTCTGACTCGGCGTATCTCTTCCTGTAAATCTGTAAACCCAGTATAATTTTTACAAATGCTTTTCAGATACTTAATTTGAGCTGCATGTCCATGAGCTGCTCTGTTTTTTATGCCTTGCTGCCATCATGCCTCTCGTACTTTACATAACACAGCAACGGAAACGTGCATGAAGGTGACTTGGCTTCTGTAGTCAGCATTTCTTGTACTGGGAATTATTTAAAAAAAAGAAGTTGTAAATCCGAGAATAGGGTACTGTATGTGTAACCGAGCAGATGCCCAATAGGGGGCAGATCAGTGTTGTTTCCGTTTAGCTGTGTCAGTTTTGTTGATCTGTAAAATACAAGTGATTTGACGTCAACTATTTCAGAGATGTAAACATCACTGTAGATATCATACTAACGCTAACCGGCTCGTCATTGTTATGGGTGAAACAGTTCGTTCCAACTGCTCCAGACACTGTATCACATAATGCTGTACCGTCCCTATATGACTTATACACTAGAGTTGAGCCGGATACTCGGCTGAAACGAGTATCTGGTATGGATAAAGCACTTTTGCCGAGTATGAGTATTATACGAGTAATACGAGTCAATATCTGTGCTCGGCCTGAATGAAAATCCTCACACAGCGTCACAGCGCCCCTCCCCTACACACACCGCTCTGCTCACTCACACAGAGAACAGCTCTCTGTCTCTCCCTCAGTCACTCAGGTTCGCGGCTCTTTTCCGTTAACGTTTCAGGTTTCTTCAGCTTCAAGTTTGTTTTTATTTCAGTTTGTACTTACTTATAACCAGTAGAGTTCTGGTAAACGTGGGTTCGTTCAGACGTGGTGCTTGGTAGAAAGCGACTCGCGTTGTGTCTCTGCCTGTCGGAGATTTTTTTTTTTAACCGTCAGTTAAAACAGTTTTTTTGACTTCACGCATTGAGTGTCTGACACTTTCTTGCTGTAATTCATGTAAAAATAAAGGTAGTAGTGGTATAAGTATTACAAATTAAGCTACACACACACACTCATGGGCGCCGCCGGGGGGGAAAGGTTAGAACAATTCTAGGGGCCCAGCACTGCCATGGGGCCCTTTAAGGGGCTGATAATATGCTTTTAATGATTTTAATAAGACTTTTGAAATAACAACAATGCAATATTCCATCTGGTAAAATGAGCTAATTGAACAAGGTTGTCTATTTCTTGAGTTCTTCAACATATTGTCATTTAACCCTCCCCCTTTTGCGAAATGGTACGGTCCAGTTCTGGTAGAAGCGCGATGCGTTAAACCTGTGTGCTAATCAGTGCAACGCTACTTGCTGCTGTGTCGCGGTGTAGCAGCCAGCCAGCCAGCAGTGGAGTGCGTACAGTCTATGATCGCTAAATATGAAGAGTGGCTGTCAAAAACGTAAAGAAAGGCAGCTGAAAGCTGAGAGGGACCGGAGAGGCAGGCAACTGGTCACTCAGTTTTTCCCAAAGAAAGGTAGCTATCGCTCACATGTGTGTTCAAAATATTAGCGAATGGTAAATGAACAGTATGAACGTGGTTGGATTAGCCTATCAAGAGAACACTTTTACAGTTTGTACAGTGACATTTTTTCCATTTTAATAACTGAACTGACTTGTGTGATAAACAAGATGAAATATTACGTTATGCTGGTGCTAATAACCAGTGCTAATAACCAGTTTCATAACTAATGGGGTGCCCTAAATATGCACAGATTCAGCCTCAGGGGGACCTCTGCCCTACCAAACCACTGAACCCCCCCTTTGGAGAAGGAGGTAAGCAGCAATACAACCCATAAATGCTTTAGGATTTAAGTTTTTAATGAGCGAGCGCCATATACAGTTTGCTAGATTAAAGTGTTGTTAATAACGGACAGCAGTCACATCACACATTTCACTACCAACTGTCCTAGCACAAGAAGGCATGTGGCAAAATCTTGAATTTTCATTTGTGATTGTAAATGCACCAGAATTAGTCACTGACCAGTTTTCATCTAGTCCCTGGTAGGTTAATACATAAAATGTAATAACAAAGTCACAAACTCAAGGTCCATGGGCTATCAAAAGTCAAATAATGACAATAGTGCAATTGTGACGAGGGTGGGCAAAGTTGGGGGGCCCAAAATTCTAATCTTTCATGGGGCCCAACATTTCTGGCGGCGCCCCTGCACACACTCTCTCTGCCGGTCGTCAGAGTTTTTTTTTTTTAAACCGTCAGTTGGCTCTACCCAGTTTTATTTTACTTCACGCACCGAGTGTCTGACACTTTCTAGGTAGTAGTGGTATAAATAATATTACAAATTAAGCTACACACACACACACCTGGTGTGGAAATAAAATAAAAAATAAAAAAGAACACCCCCCCCCCCAAAAAAAAAAAAAAAAAAAATATCACACTGATCATAAAAAAATTAAAAGTTAAAAAAAGAAAGTTATGTTGAGTATGAAAACTCTTGTTCATTACATTTCATAATTGCAACCGCATGTGTTGTATTCACTGTTGCAAAATTTGTTCTGTAAATAGTTCGTTTGCTATCGTGATCAAAACCATTGATCTGAAGCTCAATGCTGATGCTGTCCTGTAAATAGTTTTCTAATCAGCAATAAATATAACAATTTCTGATCAACCCATATCAACTGCATGCTTAAAATAACATACTGGTTAAAGCCCCGCCCGTTTCAAGACAACCAGACCCACTTCCGTGTTAAATCCCGCCCACTTCCGGGTTAGGCCCCGCCCACTCCGAGTACAGAGACAGATAATTCATATGGTTAAACAGATACAGATAATGCTGTACTCGCTCATCCCTAATATACACTTATTAACCAGATTAATGCAATTCCTTTTCAGAACAACAACTTTCATCTCGTCTTTAACTGCAATCTACTGTGAATCAAGTCCACAATCTTGAGGATGGTGCAGATGTTGCAGTGACTCACCCTGTTGTACATAGAGTAGGCCGTGAGGACGTGGAACAGGTCCTGCTGTCTGCAAACACAAAACATGCGCATCAATAATCAAACACGGTTTCGGTTAATCAAACATGAGAAACGAGCCTACTTAGCGCACACATGCGGTTAAAGACATGCAGTGAGGTGAACATGGGGCAGCCATGACCTGACGCTGGGCTGAACCTCCGGCTTTGGCCCATATTTGGGGTCAAAACTAGACAGTAATGACAGAAAAGCAAATTCTGTATCTTCTTTTAAATCACGCGCAAGAAAGAAGGATCTTACATCGACAGTACAAGGCAGCTGTGCCTCATGCTCTGCGAGTCAAAGTTAAGATACCACGACCTAGAATACATAACACCACAGAATTTCATACGGAAATTTAGATTTTAAGAATTGAGGAGTTTTATTTAGAATATACATTAAACATTAATATAGAATTAAGATTTTATCATATATATGGGTCCGTCTCAGAAACTGGTCTCTCATTTGGGACATTATGGTCAAAAAATAAATTTTCTAATTTTACTTTTTTTTTTTGCATTTACCTAACACTCAATGTTTTTGTCATGTTTAATAAGAATAAAGATAGCATCTTGCTTTATCTGGCCTCCAGTGTGGAAAATTTTTTACGATGTTCTGAAGTTCACTTGCGTAACATGGAAACGTATGCATTTAAAAACCCTCTTTCATAACTAAGGAATATCTTTTTCTGTACATATATTTGTTTCTTTAAATGCAATTATTGGACAGAAAAACAAACGTGTTATCATTATTTTTAAAATTTTACTCCTTGGTTTTGAATGTTCATCAGTTATCATACATTTTATTAAACTTTACTTTGTTGTGCCTGCAGAATGTCATGTAGATACGCCCCTTATTTTGTACTAAATTATCAATTAGCATAATAGTAATACACAGACAAAAGGTTTGAAACTGTCACACAATATCCCATTGATTTATTCAATTATTTGCTTTTTTCATCACATGGAAATGTTTATTTTTCTACTTTCTTTTTACAATGAAGATATCATTACTTATATCACATCTGAACAAGTTGCAGATTTACACACTGCATTAAAATGTAATCATTCTCACAACTTAAAGTTAAATTATATTTTGATTACAACTCAAATGCTTTTGTAAAATTGATTTCCATATAAAATAACTACATTGTGAAGAATTAAAGCTCCTCCTTCACAGAGGAGTGAAAATATTGAATACATTTCCTCTTTTTGATTGCTTGGGTTAAAAATGGCAAGTTATGATGACTGAATTGATGATTCACTTAAATATGAATAATATGATACAGTTTGGGTATTTGATATGGCGAAATAGGACACAATGGAAAAATCAAGAACGCACCGGAAAGATGAGAATAACGGCGGTGGTAAAAGAACAGCGACTGTACCGGCTGAAGGTCGCGCGGGTCTCTGCTGCGGCGCGCGAGCAACGGGACATCACTACCGCACCGGACGGAGTGGGGGCGAGGCAAAATGACTGGCCATAGATTCTATCAAAAGTTCGATCTAAATTGACCATGGTTGCAAAATATTGGCCAAAAATACGCAAACACTATGAAATATGAAAGTAAGATGAAAAAGAAACATTCTATTGCCTTATACTGCAAGACTAAAACAAAATAAAACTGTCAAAACTCACCTTTTCAGTGATAACGTCTGAACAGATCACCCGCGTAACAAAGACCGCAAATGGAAGCACGATCAACTTCTAACTGCTGGAGTGGAAAATTCCATTCTACACATGCAAATTGTTAATGTGCGTCCTTCCCCGCACACAAATAACACGCTACGGTAAAAAAATAGACCACAACTCATTTTATAGCTCAGAAATTCATACAAGACCAGCTACCATCGTAACATATTCTGTAAGAAACATATTCTATACCGAACTTTCAGCTTTCGTTTAAAAAACAAAATCGCAGATTTATAACTAAATGTTTATATGGCGTAGTGATTTTAAGTTCCTACTTTTGGTGAGGTAGTGACCTCGACCCTGAGGCTTTCCGTTTAAATCAAAACACACGATCATATTGGTTTTGGGTTTGCGGAAAATAGAGTTACAACGGTGATCGAATATTTTTCATGATGTTTTATTACGGTTATGATTATTCTGTGAGTGCACCAATCCTTAGGTGTATAAAGTTACAGCTTAAAATACAATTAGTGATAACTGTAGACTTTTCAGTGGACTACAACCTTTTTAAGGGAATGCGATGTAGTCAACCGTTTATCATGTCCCAGATCAAGCCGCCATTTTTCCACAAATTTGCAGAATTTTTGCCAAATTCTGAATAGAGTATTCACATCACAGATTTAGTTTTATCTGTATTATTTCTTTCATCATTTTATTTCAAATTAAAACCAACAACACCATTCAAAACCGTATAGTTTATTGACTGAGTATATTTAGTGGGGTACCCCCACAGTACCCAGTTTCTGAGACAGACCCATATATATATTTAAGATTATAGATTTGTGTATATATTTATTTAATATTTCCTTCATATCTATTTATTTATATTCCATTCTAATCAAGGATATTTATTTATTTGTCAAGAATAACAGTTAGGACTTTCTAAGTTAATATATTTCAGATTTTATTCATATTTATTTATTTACAGCTAATGTCCCCAATTAGTAGGATACTCGTGGTCAGCTACTGTATAAGTTTGACACTTTAATAAAGTTGCTGGCTGGTTGACTGATTTGTTGAAATGCCCTTGAGCAAGGCACTTAACCCCCAACCAGGCTTGTAGTACTTGAGTCCAGGACTCGTGCCCTAATTTTAAGGACTGGTGACTTGATTTGAACTTGAGCACTGATGACTTGGACTCGTAAATTGGAGACGAGGACTTATATTTTTCTTTTTTTTGTAACGTGCCATAATGATTTGGCACAAGATATTTATATCTACATTAATCTTTATACTAATTTGGTGCAAGAGAATGCACATTCACCTGTTCATACGTCATGTTCAGGAACAAACTAACGTTAATGGCGCTAAAATGCCTGCAGAGAAGCCCCTAGGATTGTCCGCTTTGCTTATACAGACTTCTCGTGCAGTGGGAAAAAATGCACTGCTACTGTATGTGTTCAACATGTAGAAGAACTATCGCGGAGACGACGGGGACAACCTCGAACTTCAATCATCATTTGGTACGACTCCACCCAGAGAAGGAAGTGACATGCTATGTTCACTGCTCTGTTGATAGTGGGCGGGGCTTGCTGAGCGATGAACTAGCTAGTGTTAACCCTCTCTCATGTTATTTGCCCTGTTGATAGTGGGCGGGGCTTGCTGAGCGATGAACAAGCTTTTTATCTGTAGCCTGTTAACTAAAACGGGGCAGTCGAGCAGGAATGTTAGTCCGACGCAGCAGCAGAGACGCTTTCACATAAAGGCAGCAACAGCTACTGTCAAATGGTGCAGGTGGAGTCTTGTTCTCGGACTCGAAATTTTCTTTAATGACTTGAACACTGGGGACTTGAGACTGGACTCGGACTCGAGGTTTAGTGAATCGACTACAACACTGCCCCCAACTGCTCCCCGGGCGCTGTAGCACAGCTGCCCACTGCTCTGGGTGTGTGTGTGCACGTACATGTGTGTGTTCACTGCTTCAGATGGGTTAAATGCAGAGGAGACATTTCACTGTGCTTAAGTGTACATGTGATAAATAAAGGCTTCTTGTCTTGACCCATCTTGTGTGTGTGTGTTAGAAAAACAGATGCCGCACATTAGAAACACAACCCAAGCCAAATGTGTTCTACTCTGTCTGTCCCCTTCTATCCCTACTTCCCTTTTATTATAATAAGCTGTATAAAATGTTGAAGAATGCAGTGTGTGTGTAAGCCTGTGTGTACATGACAGTGTGTGTATCACGCACTTGACGTCATAGCGACGCATAAACATGATGTGGTCTCTGTATGTGCGGTTCACATCCAGATCTATTTGACGAATATCAGGGGACAAACCTCTCGCTCTCATCTTCAGCTTCTGCAGAGAGAGAGAGAGAGAGAGAGAGAGAGAGAGCACAAAAGAGAGAGAGAGACAGATAGAGTGAGCGCACAAGACAGAGAGAGAGCGAGACAGAGCGTTCATGCGCGAGAAAGAGAGCGTGAAAGAGAGACAGAGAGCGAGCAAGAGAGAGAGAGACAGAGTGAGAGAGACAGACAGACAGAGCATGCGAGAGAGAGAGAGACACAGCACGAGAGAGAGACAGATAGAGCGAGCGCGAGAGACAGACAGAGAGTGTGCACAAGATGGAGAGAGAGAGCCCAAGAGAGAGTGAGAGAGAGTGAGCAAGAGACAGAGCGCGCGTGCGAGAGAGAGACAGACAGAGAGCGAGCAAGAGAGAGAGAGAGACACAGACAGACACAGACAGCGAGAGAGAGAGACAGACAGACAGAGCGCGCACGAGAGAGAGAGAGAGAGAGAGAGAGAGAGAGAGAGGGCGCAAGAGAGAGAGAGAGACAGAATTAATAAAAATGAACGTTAGCTAAATTAAAAATCAACACTACAGTTCAAATAGGACTCTTCTAGCAGAGAGAGGGGCAGCCAGCAGTGCAATCAACACACACGTGCAGATGTGTATTTATACACAGTGTTGGTCAAAAGTTTGTACACCCGTACTCATTCATAGACTTTTCTGTATTGTGACTATTCTCTACATTGCAGAACATTACTGAGGACACCAAAACTAACGAAAGAACATCTGGAACATACATGGAATTATGTGGTAAACAAAAAAGGGCTTAAAAAAACAATATGCTTCATATTTTAGATTCTTCCAAGTAGCCACCGTTTACCTTGACGCTTTACACACTACTGGCATTATCTGAACCAGCTTCATGAGGTCGTCACCTGGAATGCCCTTCAATTAACAAATGTGCCTCGTCAAAAGTTAATTAGCACAATTTCTTGCCTTCTTAATGCGTTTAAGATCAAATAGTAAATAATAAAAACAGAGTAAATAGCGCTATTCCACAACTGTAGTAATCCATATTATGTCAAGAACCGCTCAACTAAACAAAGAGAAACAGCATCCATCATAAGTTTAAAACACGGTCAGTCAGTCTGAAGAACTGCAAGAACTTTGCATGCATCTTCAAATGCGGTTGTCAAAACTAATCGAATGCTCTGATGAAGCTGGCTCTCCTGAGGACTGTACCAGGGAAGGAAGACCAAGTTTTACTTCTGCTGCAGAGGATAAGTTCATTAGAGTTACCAGCCTCAGGAACAGCGGATTAACAGCACCTCAGATTACAGCCTACACGAATACTTCGGAGTTCAAGTAGCAGACACATCAGCATCAACTGTTCGGAGGAGACTGCGTGAATCAGATCTTCACGGTCCAATTGCTGCAAATAAACCACTACTGAAGGAGACCAAAAAGAAGAGCAGGAGAACTGCTTGGGCCAAGAAACACAAGGAATGAACATTCGACCAGTGAAAATCTGGACTTCAGTGTGAGGAGTCCAAATTTGAGATTGTTGTTTCCAACCGCCGTGTCTTTGTGAGACGCAGAAAAGCAGGACGGATGGTATCTGCATGTGTGAAGCATGAAGGAGGAGGTGTGATGGTATGGAGATGGTCTGCTGGTGACACTATAGGCAATTTGTTCAAACTGAAGGCACAATTCACCAGCATCACTACCACAGCGTTCTGCAGCGACATGCCATCCCAGCTGGTTTGGGCTTAGTGGGACCATCGTTTGTTTTCAACAGAACAATGACCCAAAACACACCTGCAGGCTGTGTAAGGGCTATTTAACCAAGAAGGAGAGCTGCATCAGAAGACCGAGCCTCCACAATCACCTGACCTATACCCAAGTGAGACAGTATGGGATGAGTTGGACTGCAGAGTGAAAGAAAAGCAGCCAACAAGAGCTCAACGCACAGTATACGAGAACGCTTGCGAGACTGGTGGAAAACCATTCCAGGTGACTGCCTCATGAAGCTGGTTGAGGGAATGCCAAGAGTGTGCAAAGCGTCATCAAGGTAAAACAGAACATTCTGGTTTGTTTGGACCTTTTTGCTTACTACACAATTCCATGTGTATTTCACAGTTTTGATGCCTTCTGCATCGTCCGACAACAGAGAAAATAATAAAGAAAAAGCAGTTTAATTACAAGGTGTGTCCAAGACTTTCGACTGGTACTGTAAGAAAGAGCAGAAAGATTCATTTCTAACTGCACCATGTGTTGCTTTCTGGAAAATCACTGGTGAGTGTTTTCTCTGTGGCTTCTCTCTCTCTCTCTCTCTCTCGCACACACCCCATGGATTAAAGCAAAAAATAATAATTTGACTGAAAATTTACGAGGGGGGGGGGGGGGGGTTATGGGTGGATTTCGATGAAATTCCACAGGGGGGGTTATGGCTGGATTTCGATGAAATTCTACGGGGGGGGGGGGGGGGGGTTATGGGTGGATTTCGATGAAATTCTACGGGGGGGTTATGGCTGGATTTCAATGAAATTCTACGGGGGGGGGTTATGGGTGGATTTCGATGAAATTCTACGGGGGGGTATGGGTGGATTTCGATGAAATTCTACAGGGGGGTATGGGTGGATTTCGATGAAATTCTACAGGGGGGTATGGGTGGATTTCGATGAAATTCTACGGGGGGGTTATGGCTGGATTTCAATGCAATTCTACGGGGGGGGTTATGGGTGGATTTCGATGAAATTCTACAGGGGGGGTATGGGTGGATTTCGATGAAATTCTACAGGGGGGTTATGGCTGGATTTCGATGAAATTCTACGGGGGGGGGTTATGGGTGGATTTCGATGAAATTCTACGGGGGGGGGTATGGGTGGATTTCGATGAAATTCTACGGGGGGGGTATGGGTGGATTTCGATGAAATTCTACAGGGGGGGTATGGGTGGATTTCGATGAAATTCTACAGGGGGGGTATGGGTGGATTTCAATGAAATTCTACGGGGGGGGTTATGGCTGGATTTCGATGAAATTCTACAGGGGGGGTATGGGTGGATTTCGATGAAATTCTACAGGGGGGGTATGGGTGGATTTCAATGAAATTCTACGGGGGGGGGTTATGGCTGGATTTCGATGAAATTCTACGGGGGGGGGGTTATGGGTGGATTTCGATGAAATTCTACGGGGGGGGTTATGGGTGGATTTCGATGAAATTCTACGGGGGGGGTATGGGTGGATTTCGATGAAATTCTACGGGGGGGGGTATGGGTGGATTTCGATGAAATTCTACGGGGGGGTATGGGTGGATTTCGATGAAATTCTACAGGGGGGGTATGGGTGGATTTCAATGAAATTCTACGGGGGGGTTATGGCTGGATTTCGATGAAATTCTACGGGGGGGGGGGTTATGGGTGGATTTCGATGAAATTCTACGGGGGGGGGTATGGGTGGATTTCGATGAAATTTTACGGGGGGGGTTATGGGTGGATTTCGATGAAATTCTACGGGGGGGTATGGGTGGATTTCGATGAAATTCTACAGGGGGGTATGGGTGGATTTCAATGAAATTCTACGGGGGGGGTTATGGGTGGATTTCGATGAAATTCTACGGGGGGGTATGGGTGGATTTCGATGAAATTCTACAGGGGGGTATGGGTGGATTTCGATGAAATTCTACAGGGGGGTATGGGTGGATTTCGATGAAATTCTACGGGGGGGTTATGGCTGGATTTCAATGCAATTCTACGGGGGGGGGTTATGGGTGGATTTCGATGAAATTCTACAGGGGGGGTATGGGTGGATTTCGATGAAATTCTACAGGGGGGTTATGGCTGGATTTCGATGAAATTCTACGGGGGGGGGGTTATGGGTGGATTTCGATGAAATTCTACGGGGGGGGGGTATGGGTGGATTTCGATGAAATTCTACGGGGGGGGTATGGGTGGATTTCGATGAAATTCTACAGGGGGGGTATGGGTGGATTTCGATGAAATTCTACAGGGGGGGTATGGGTGGATTTCAATGAAATTCTACGGGGGGGGTTATGGCTGGATTTCGATGAAATTCTACGGGGGGGTTATGGGTGGATTTCGATGAAATTCTACAGGGGGGGTATGGGTGGATTTCAATGAAATTCTACGGGGGGGGTTATGGCTGGATTTCGATGAAATTCTACGGGGGGGGGGGTTATGGGTGGATTTCGATGAAATTCTACGGGGGGGGGTTATGGGTGGATTTCGATGAAATTTTACGGGGGGGGGGTTATGGGTGGATTTCGATGAAATTCTACGGGGGGGTATGGGTGGATTTCGATGAAATTCTACAGGGGGGTATGGGTGGATTTCGATGAAATTCTACAGGGGGGTATGGGTGGATTTCGATGAAATTCTACGGGGGGGTTATGGCTGGATTTCAATGCAATTCTACGGGGGGGGGGTTATGGGTGGATTTCGATGAAATTCTACGGGGGGGTATGGGTGGATTTCGATGAAATTCTACAGGGGGGTTATGGCTGGATTTCAATGCAATTCTACGGGGGGGGGGGGTTATGGGTGGATTTCGATGAAATTCTACAGGGGGGGTATGGGTGGATTTCGATGAAATTCTACGGGGGGGTTATGGCTGGATTTCAATGCAATTCTACGGGGGGGGGGTTATGGGTGGATTTCGATGAAATTCTACAGGGGGGGGTATGGGTGGATTTCGATGAAATTCTACAGGGGGGTTATGGCTGGATTTCGATGAAATTCTACGGGGGGGGGGGGTTATGGGTGGATTTCGATGAAATTCTACGGGGGGGGGTATGGGTGGATTTCGATGAAATTCTACGGGGGGGGTATGGGTGGATTTCGATGAAATTCTACAGGGGGGGTATGGGTGGATTTCGATGAAATTCTACAGGGGGGGTATGGGTGGATTTCAATGAAATTCTATGGGGGGGGTTATGGCTGGATTTCGATGAAATTCTACGGGGGGGTTATGGGTGGATTTCGATGAAATTCTACAGGGGGGGTATGGGTGGATTTCAATGAAATTCTACGGGGGGGGTTATGGCTGGATTTCGATGAAATTCTACGGGGGGGGGTTATGGGTGGATTTCGATGAAATTCTACGGGGGGGGTTATGGGTGGATTTCGATGAAATTCTACGGGGGGGGGGTATGGGTGGATTTCGATGAAATTCTACGGGGGGGGGGTATGGCTGGATTTCGATGAAATTCTACGGGGGGGGGGTATGGGTGGATTTCGATGAAATTCTACAGGGGGGGTATGGGTGGATTTCAATGAAATTCTACGGGGGGGGTTATGGCTGGATTTCGATGAAATTCTACGGGGGGGGGGGTTATGGGTGGATTTCGATGAAATTCTACGGGGGGGTTATGGGTGGATTTCGATGAAATTCTACGGGGGGGTTATGGGTGGATTTTGATGAAATTCTACGGGGGGGTTATGGGTGGATTTCGATGAAATTCTACGGGGGGGGGGGTTATTGCTGGATTTCGATGAAATTCTGAGAATGGTTAACTTAGAACTGATAACTATTATCAATTAATTAATGGATTAATATATTCAATTTATTGCACTTTCTTTCCATTGCTTCCATATATTTTTTTTTTGTGGCAAACCACACAAATGCAAGCGCCTGGAATGTTTAGTTTTCTGCACCATGAACTAAATGGCTTTCCGTTTTCGCCTATTTCGTACAGCCAAGCCCACCTCCACTTGTTTTACACCTTTATCGATGGCAGACACATCAGTGCCTTCTTTCATGTAAAGCGCATCCATGCTGCCGAAACCGAAAGCAGAATGACATGCTCCTCTATGCTCGACGTCAACATAGAAAATTCGCTTAAATTAAAATTAAAATTATAATTTGACCTTACTTTGTGTTGAATACGACTTCAAAAACAATTCAAGATTTTATTAAGAGAAATATTGTGGCCAACACGAGTGTTAAGTTCCCTAAAAGATCGCGTGAAGTTGGCTGCTATCTACTTTGTGTTCATTCTCATTTTCCTCCATCATTTCATAGGCCAGAAACAGATGTTTTGACGTAATTTAACTTAGTAGGCTATGATTATTATTTAACCGTAGTCTTAGACATTTTTGACTGTTTGGGGCATTGAACGCTGGTGTATGATTTTCAGGGAATAAAGTTTAGCGCATGTCGGAACATCATTGCGCTCGCAGCCTCCAACTCCTCAAACCTCCTTTAAATTGTGATATAACGTAGGCTATAAGGCACGGTTCTAACATACCTTACACACTGGCCTAACGAAAATAATAATTGTTGGGGCGTCTGCTGATTTGTTAGCTATAAATTTAGGTCTAATTACTTCTGACAGTCTGCAAGCATTGCACCGTCAGGTCTTCAAGTCTGGCTGAAGCAGAGGAGCGGGCTTTCCGGGGTTTATTTTTTCGTTTTTTTTTTTTAACATGCTCTATTTCTATATGTCCAAGTTTGAACTAAGTCATTTTGGCAAGATTTAATTTAATACAAAACAGAAATGGTCAGACACAAGCACGCGGGAATGTATTTTGCCAATTTTGACAGCGCATGCTTTTTTAATGCCGCACCGTAGACAGCGAACGTTTAAACATGATCAAACATAGGAAATGAACGACACAAAGCATGGCTCAAAAACAAAAAAGTTAAATAAACCCTGCTGATAGTTGATGGTGTTGCAACACATCAGTGTTATAACCCAATCTCTACCCAACCACCCGTCATTTTAATTCTCCTCGGATCAGCACCGACCTCACATTTGGCCTTGGGAGAGTTCAGTTGACGGAAATCCGTCACACGATGGAAAACTTTAATCCATGCACACCTACTACATTTTACAGTACACGAGGGGAGAGTCAGGATGGATGCTTTTGAATGGCACAATTCATAATTCACTATGTGGGTGTACTGTATGTGTATGCGTGTGCACACATACGCAAGCACCAGCCGGATGTGTCTCGATAAGCAAAACCGAATACACCAAGTCACTGTTTTATCAAGTATATCTACATGATCTACATGTACTCCACTTTGCAGGTATGCAAATCTCAGTGTAGTTGTACAGTTACAAAAGGACCTACATGGAAGTTAAACCTGTTAAAGGTGCCAGTCAGTTCAATTTGTTCTAACGTGTCTTTCGCTGATGGTTCATCGAGTGTGGATTAAAGCAAGTAGACCCAGAAAGATATACCCATCACTGACTATGCTAGAAACACCTCATGGATGCACTGGGACGCATCCTCAGTGATGTATCCTGGGGTCCTCGGGTGTTTCGGGTCTCGCAACATCATACACCCTCACCCAGGCGACCCAGCCGGGGTTGATCAAGCCCCGACTTGCGTCCCAGTAGCAGTCCACGGATCACCCCTTTTAATCCAAAGCCACCGTGTGGCTTTCTCTGCGGCTTCGCTTGCGGATGCAATGGCCGTCTTCTTAGCTGCTCCTACTATGCCCAAGCGACTCAGGACTTTGCAGAGGGAGCGCCCTGCAAAACCCCTACAGCCGACTTCTATGGGCTCGTAGAGTTTCATAACAACGTAATAATAATAATCATCATCTTTTCTTCTTCTTCTTTTGCCTGCTCCCGATTAGGGGTCTCACAGTGGATCTTTCGTCTCCGCTGCTCCCTGTCTTCCGCATCCTTCTCTACCACTTTCATGTCCTCTCTCACCACATCCATGCATCTCCTCTTTGGCTTTCCTCGTTTTCGTGTGCCTGGCAGCTCCATCCTCAACATTCTCCTTCCAACATGCTCTGCGTCTCTTCTCAGGATGTGCCCGTACCATCTCAGTCTCATCTCTCTTAGCTTCATTCCCAAGCTCTCCACATGTGCTGTCCCTCTGATGTGCTCGTTCCTTATCCTGTCCAACCTCCCATCGCAAACCTTAACATCCTCAACTCCGCCACCTCCAACTCCACCTCCTGTCTCTTCGTTAAAGGAACAGTCCACCGTACTTCCATAATGAAATATGTTCTCTGAATTGAGACGAGCTGCTCCGTACCTCTCCGAGCTTTGCGCGACCTCCCAGTCAGTCAGACGCAGTCAGACGCGCTGTCACTCCTGTTAGCAATGTAGCTAGGCTCAGCATGGCCAATGGTATTTTTTGGGGCTGTAGTTAGATGCGACCAAACTCTTCCACGTTTTTCCTGTTTACATAGGTTTATATGACCAGTGATATGAAACAAGTTCAGTTACACAAATTGAAACGTGGCGATTTTCTATGCTATGGAAAGTCCGCACTATAATGACAGGCGTACTAATACCTTCTGCGCGCTTCGGCAGCGCATTGATACCTTCACTCCTGTTTTCCCCCTCTCCCCCGCCCCCCGGACTAGACTGTGTTCCAAGGAGTGCAGGCTACTTGTCTTGGTGGTCACGTTGGTTGTATTGACGGAAGTTAGGGGGGGCGGGGGAGAGAAAAAAAAAACAGGAGTGAAGGTATCAATGCGCTGTCGAAGCGCGCAGAAGGTGTTAGTACGCCTGTCATTATAGTGCGGACTTTCCATAGCATAGAAAATCGCCACGTTTCAATTTGTGTAACTGAACTTTGTTTCATGTCACTGGTCATATAAACCTATGTAAACAGGAAAAACGTGGAAGAGTTTGGTCGCATCTAACTACAGCCCCAAAAAATACCGTTGGCCATACTGAGCCTAGCTACATTGCTAACAGGAGTGACAGCGCGTCTGACTGCGTCTGACTGACTGGGAGGTCGCGCAAAGCTCAGAGAGGTACGGAGCAGCTCGTCTCAATTCAGATAAGAACATATTTCATTATGGAAGTACGGTGGACTGTTCCTTTAAGGGTACGGTCTCCAATCCATACATCACAGCTGGTCTCACTACTGTCTTATACAGCTTACCTTTCACTTTAGCTGGGACTTTCCTATCACAAATGACTCCTGAAATCCTTCTCCAACTGCTCCACCCTGCCTACACTCGCTCTCTCACCTCACTATCGCAGGCCCCATTTTCCTGCACAGTTGACCCCCAGGTACTCCTCTTTTCAAGCCGCATGTTAGGTTTGGCACAGTTTTATGCCGGATGCTCTTCCTGATGCAGCCCTCTCCAATTTATCCGGACTTGGGACCAGCACCAAGAGTATGTTTATGCACCCCAGTAGCTGGATTAACAACAACAACGACGACGAGACCATCAATGACGGCGTAGCTCACTCCGGCCCGTCTAGTCCAGAAGGAACGATCTAAAGTGGGCCACCTTGTGCAAGAAATGCTGCAAGCTATATACGTCCTAGGAATACTTACTTATTTGCCAGAAAGAATCCAAAACAGCGAGGAACTGACTGAGAAGACATGATTTTTATTGTATTGCTCATTAAGGCTTAATTAGTCCATAACATCATTCATAATTGTAATTAAGCAAATCTGGGTAGAAGTTATATGCACCCTAGGTACCCCGACCTTCAGGCCAGAAAATCAAAATCGGTGAAGAATTGAGGGAGAAGAAGCGATTTTCATGAAATGTAGACGACGCCGGATGACAGATAACACATGATGGCATTGGCCAGATGAGAGAATAATAATAATAATAATAATAATATGAAGAAGAAGAAGAATAGATGTTCAGTCGGCTCAAATCTTTGTTTTACAACCCCGATTCCAAAAAAAGTTGGGACAAAGTACAAATTGTAAATAAAAACGGAATGCAATGATGTGGAAGTTTCAAAATTCCATATTTTATTCAGAATAGAACATACCGGTAGATGACATATCAAATGTTTAAACTGAGAAAATGTATCATTTAAAGAGAAAAATTAGGTGATTTTAAATTTCATGACAACAACACATCTCAAAAAAGTTGGGACAAGGCCATGTTTACCACTGTGAGACATCCCCTTTTCTCTTTACAACAGTCTGTAAACGTCTGGGGACTGAGGAGACAAGTTGCTCCAGTTTAGGGATAGGAATGTTAACCCATTCTTGTCTAATGTAGGATTCTAGTTGCTCAACTGTCTTAGGTCTTTTTTGTCGTATCTTCCGTTTTATGATGCGCCAAATGTTTTCTATGGGTGAAAGATCTGGACTGCAGGCTGGCCAGTTCAGTACCCGGACCCTTCTTCTACGCAGCCATGATGCTGTAATTGATGCAGTATGTGGTTTGGCATTGTCATGTTGGAAAATGCGAGGTCTTCCCTGAAAGAGACGTCGTCTGGATGGGAGCATATGTTGCTCTAGAACCTGGATATACCTTTCAGCATTGATGGTGTCTTTCCAGATGTGTAAGCTGCCCATGCCACACGCACTAATGCAACCCCATACCATCAGAGATGCAGGCTTCTGAACTGAGCGCTGATAACAACTTGGGTCGTCCTTCTCCTCTTTAGTCCGAATGACACGGCGTGCCTGATTTCCATAAAGAACTTCAAATTTTGATTCGTCTGACTACAGAACAGTTTTCCACTTTGCCACAGTCCATTTTAAATGAGCCTTGGCCCAGAGAAGACGTCTGCGCTTCTGGATCATGTTTAGATACGGCTTCTTCTTTGAACTATAGAGTTTTAGCTGGCAACGGCGGATGGCACGGTGAATTGTGTTCACAGATAATGTTGTCTGGAAATATTCCTGAGCCCATTTTGTGATTTCCAATACAGAAGCATGCCTGCATGTGATGCAGTGCCGTCTAAGGGCCCGAAGATCACGGGCACCCAGTATGGTTTTCCGGCCTTGACCCTTACGCACAGAAATTCACACACACAGATGATATTATGCACTGTAGATGATGATATGTTCAAACTCTTTGCAATTTTACACTGTCGAACTCCTTTCTGATATTGCTCCACTATTTGTCGGCGCAGAATTAGGGGGATTGGTGATCCTCTTCCCATCTTTACTTCTGACAGCCGCTGCCACTCCAAGATGCTCTTTTTATACCCAGTCATGTTAATGACCTATTGCCAATTGACCTAATGAGTTGCAATTTGGTCCTCCAGCTGTTCCTTTTTTGTACCTTTAACTTTTCCAGCCTCTTATTGCCCCTGTCCCAACTTTTTTGAGATGTGTTGCGGTCATGAAATTTCAAATGAGCCAATATTTGGCATGAAATTTCAAAATGTCTCACTTTCGACATTTGATATGTTGTCTATGTTCTATTGTGAATACAATATCAGTTTCTGAGATTTGTAAATTATTGCATTCCGTATTTATTTACAATTTGTTCTTTGTCCCGACTTTTTTGGAATCGGGGTTGTATAATGAACTTTTGTGTAAACTGTTTTTCAACAGTCTTTCATAAACATTTTTACTTTTGTTAATGATTTCTTACATTACCCACAACTGCCTACTGCAAATGGCACCGGTGGGATGCTAGTCTGGACCTCCAACTTCCAACTAGGAAATACGAAAGAAAATTCCCCCTCGAGACAGAATTTCTACTCAGAAAGTTGGGACGGTCTCGTGGCCTGCGATTGACATGAAATCAACATGGCTGCTCACAACATCAACAGTAAACAAAGTCAGCCTTCGTTACCTTTAAATGAGTTAAACTGCAAATACAAGTTTGCTTCAGATCTATCAAAACACACACACACTTGTGAAATCTACAACACTGACTATACAGTTCACTGTTCCGAGGTAAATATACTTCACTCATCATAGTTAGCTTGTGAGATTTTTAAAGCCAAGATGAACATGGAGGCCATGTTTTTTCCCCCACTTTGGAGTGCACAGAAGTAAAAAACAATGTTATTCCCAGTTCCGACTTCCAGCTTCCTCAAGTTAAGGCCTTTACTGTGTCCAGCTCTCCCTCGGTGTCGTCAGCTCCATCATGCTTGTCCTAGAACTCACAGAACACGAACTAGCTGAGCCCAGTCTCCGCTCCAACCCATACAGTCAGATAGCTGTACTGTATATTCCGGTACTTAGAATCCAACTTTCACTGTCTCTACTAATACTGTGCTGGATTTCTCATGAATATGAAAAATGAACACTGCTAGAAAAGAGTGAGTGAGAAAAGAGCAAAAAAAAAAATCATTTTTGCCAAGACTGAATCTCATATCTGAAATTAATGAAAAATGTTCTCCAATTAAACAACATAAGTGTGTTAACAGTGTCACTCTGAGACATCAGCATACCACAAGACTACGAACTTCTCATCGGAATAATAAGAAAAAAAAAATAAACGTAGCACCAACCGACAGATTAGCAGAATCACTAAACACATCATAAATATTTAAATATAAACATTCAAGGGGAACTGAAGGCAAATTTTTTATCATCAAAATTCTATTTCTCATTTTATTAAATATCGGAATGCATTTTTGAGAGCTATTTTGTCACTGCTGTAGCAAGTTATGAGTGCTTGGAATACGCTCTGTAATATATCAGTCCATATGTCAAAGCAATGACCGTAAACGAGATTCGTTGAGACCTGTGCGAGACATCGTAGGACGGAAGTAAAACGTACAGCGGAAATCAAACCCTGTGTCCAAAATTGCTCACTAGTTCACTACTCCCTACTCACCATATAGGGAATTACTATATAGAGGACTATACAGTGAGCTCATTGGTAAAATGAAAAAACACTTTTGGACACTACTCCGTCGCGCTGGTATTTACGTCATTACTGTCGCACAGCTAAAACGTGCCAGATCAGTCAACTGCTGGGTTTTCAAAATAATAAATACATGCGTGTATTTTTGTGATAAATCCATATTATACTGAGCGCATTTCCTACATTAATCAATACAAAGCACCTGCATCTTTCAGTTTTTTTTTTAAATCAAGGCTGAATACTTTCTTCTTTGCCGCTGCCTTTAATTAAATCAAATTTGAGACTTTTAATTTGATTTCTTTCAGCGCGACCGCAATGCATGATGGGATATATTGCTTTGGTTAGTGACTATCGGTTGTACACTACTTTTCGTGATGCATTGTGGGATACTTTGAGTGCACTATATAGGGTGTAAATAATCCTCACTAAGGTTTCGGACAGCACTACAAAATGGCGTCCTCACTATATAGTGCCCTGTATAGTGAGTAGGGAGCGATTTCGGACACAGGGAAAGTGACCAACATCTGCCAACATTGTCAAAATGTTGCACGCCCTCTTTCGAATGCTGATGTAATCAAGCCGGAAGTTTTGTTTGTTTTGATAGCAATCAGGAAAGTTTGAAAAAAGTCGGCAGTAATCGTCATTTAGACTCGTTTTTGTGCAATATTTCATTTGGAAAACGGTTTTCAAAATGGCGGCACTGACACCTGGCTGACACTTCACGTTTCGAAGTCTCGCACAAGTCTCGTGAAGATCATGCGGATAAGCGACGCCTGCCGTGGACCAAACGAACTAAATTCAACATGGCTAAAATCCAAACAGGCTGATTAAGTATAATATTTAATTGCGATTAGTTGCCAATATGAGTCACGATATAAGGCTACTAAAGCCAAAAACGTAATTGAATCACACGTTAATTAAGAAATAAAGCAAGTTTAAAAATGACTTCAGTTCTCCTTTAATGTATTACAGCATGGACTTTTCCTTTAATAAGCATGCAGGGAGGTGTGTGTTGGTGTGTGTGTACCTCGTAGAAGTCCTTCTTCTCCTCTTTGATTTTAGGGACGTCAAGGAGGAGACACCAGACCTGTCCTCGAAGCTGTAGTGGGATTCCTTTATAGATCCTCCTTACCAGCTGCACACACACACACACACAGAGTTTTGTTAGAATCAGAACTCTAGCACATCTCGCTGAACAATAAAACAAACAGCTGTATGATGAGCTTGTACCACAATGTGAAACAATACATCGGCTTTATAAGTAGTTCGCATGAGCGGATCGGCGCTTATTGCTCCATCTCCTGTACTAAAAATCACACTAGACGCGTCTAGGTTTCATTTCAGCTTTACAGGAAACACTGTTCATGCTGCCTGAGTCATCGTATGATTAAACACTAAACATTACAATCAGGGATATTTTTGCTCGGGATATATACGGGATGCATATGGCTCTTCGAGACACACACTGTTAGTACGATAAGCAATTCAAATCACCGTCATCCTCTTTTCGATGAAAATGCTGCAGTTGCTGATGTTCTCTCTCTCCTGCTCAGCACAGAACTGGGGCGGTTTTAAACCGAACAGTATGTCGGGGCAACTTTTCTAGCCAGTTGGGGTTAAGCTGACGACGTGGGTCTATACACATGAACAGTTTAACAAAAGTTTATATTTGTGTATGCAGGCTTGTAGTACTCGAGTCCGACTAGTGCCCTAATTTTAAGGACTCGTGACTCGACTCGGACTTGAACACCGATGACTCGGACTTGGACTCGTGCATTAACTGCATTAGGACTCGGATTTTTTCTTTATTTTTTATAACATGCCATAATAATTTGGCATAAGATATTTATATCTACATTAATTTTGTACTAATTTCATGTAAGAGTGTCACACCTGCGCACCTTGGCGTATGCATCAGATAGACTCTCGGGCGCGCTCCGGACAGCGCGTGCACCAAGCGGACTCTCGCGTGCGCCATAAACGACTCACACCTGCACAGGATTAAGGTGCAATCAGCGCGCCTATATAGAAACTGTGAAAACACGCTTACTTTGTGAAGTATTGAGTTGGGTTGCTGAAACATTACTGAGCCTTATTTCCTTGTTTGGTTTCCTGATCCCTGATTTCCTGTTTCTCGTCTTTGATTCTGCCGAGTCTACGATAGCCTGTTCGTGTCTCGCTCGACCTATTGCCCGTTTCACCGTTTAACGATTTTGCCTGCCGTTCTGGATTGTTTACCGTCTTCATTTGGATTAATAAACACCTTCTGCACTTACATCCGTCTCTCAACCATCTCTGACAGAATACTTCACACTCCCTGACAACGAGAAGCACATTCACCTGTTCATACGCCATGTTCAGGAACAAACTAATGTTAATAGTGCTAAAACAGCCACCGTCAAATGGTGCGGTTGGAGTCTTGGACTCGACTCAATTTTTTTTTTTAATGACTTGGACTTGAACGCTGGGGACTTGAGACTGGACTCAGACTCGAGGTTTAGTGACTCGACTACAACACTGTGTGTATACATCACTTCCTCTCGAACCATGATTAGCATATATGCCCCATGTTACCTAAAATACAGACTGGAAACACTAGACATTTACCTTCCATCCAATCCAGACTGCTCTAAGGTGGTTGTTGCGTCATGATCAACAGTTGGAAGTAATGAAGTACAAATACTTTGGTACTGCACTTTGAGTTTTCAGGTATCTGTGCTGAGTTTCCTCCAAAAGCATCGTAACACAAAGATCATCGTTAAATGGTAGAACGAGCAGCACAATGAACACTCTCTCTCCTAGTTAAGATACTCTTAGTTTTAAGAGGCTTTTGGGAAACTGACCACTGTACTTTGAGTATTTATTTTTCCTGACAACTTTTTACTTTTACTCGCTACATTTTAACACGGATGTTTGTACTTTCAAATCCTTACATTTTCAAAATCAGGCTCGTTATTTCAGTTTTAAAGGAGAACTCAAGTCATTTTTAAACTGGCTTTATTTCTTAATTAACGTGTTATTCAAGTACGTTTTCGGTTTTAGTAACCTTATATCGTGACTCATATTGGCAACTAAGTGCAATTAAATATTATACTCATCAGCCTATTCAGTTTTTAGCCGTGTTGAATTTAGTTCGTTTGGTCCACGGCAGGCGTCGCTTATCCGCGCGATCTTCACGAGACTTGTGCGAGACTTCGAAACGTGAAGCGTCAGCCAGGTGTCAGTGTCGCCATTTTGAAAACTGTTTTCCAAACGAAATATTGCACAGAAACGAGTTTAAATGACGATTACTGCCTACTTTTTACAAACATTCCTGATTGCTATCAAAACAAACAAAACTTCCGGCTTGATTACATCAGCATTCGAAAGAGGGCGTGCGCGTCTTTTGACAACGTTGGCAGATGTTGGTCACTTTGATTTCCGCTGTACGTTTTACTTCCGTCCTACGATGTCTCGCACAGGTCTCAACGAATCTCGTTTACGGCCATTGCTTTGACATATGGACTGATATATTACAGAGCATATTTCAAACACTCAGAACTTGCTACAACAGTGACAAAATAGCGATCAACTAGATAGAACTCTATGCCAACGGCGTCGATGGGGATGCCTCCGCCTGGTAGACTACACGCCTTAAGTTGTGATTTGGGGATGGACATTTGACCTCACAGTAATCTTGTCCTGTGACCTTTAAACCTCAAAATCTAATCAGTTCATGTTTGTCCCAAAGCGCACCAATGGTGAAAGTTTGGTGAAATTCCTTTCATTAGCCTTTGAGATATTATGTTCACAAGGTTTCGGGACAGACGCACGCACGGACGGGACCTCACAGTAATCTTGACCTGTGACCTTTTAACAGGCATGA